>NC_091457.1:105465632-105775632 GCF_027789765.1 Dendropsophus ebraccatus | reverse complement strand
ACCTTGTTTCTAAGAGACTCCAGTCAAGTGACCTTGCACAGATATTTATTTTGCAAGGATTGGATTGACAACCAATTTCAGCTGTTTGTAAGTAGTTGCAGCTGCTAAGAAAAAATATTCCTTTGTCCTATGACAACAAGAGGACACCACAGACCCAGGAATTATTGCTAATTATCTGAATGATATCATCAGTAAAGAGATTTTAAAGGGGTTCTCCGGTGAAAAAAATTGTTTTCAAAGCAACTGGTGTCTAAAAGTTATACAGCTTTATAAATTACTACAATATTAAAATACTCAAGTCCTCCAGTACTTATCAGCTGCTATATGTCCTGTGGGAAGTGCTTTCCCCCCCCCATTCTGCTGACACGATGCTCTCTGCTGCCACCTTTTTTCATGACATGTACTGCCCAAAGCAGGAGAGGTTTTCTAGGGGATTTTCTACTACTTTGTCTCTGCTTTGTTCCTGTCACAAACAGAGGTGGCAGCAGAGAGCACTGTGTCAGACTAGAAAGAATACACCACTAGCTGATAAGTGTCTGAAGGTTTGAGACTTTTAAATAAACGTAATTGACAAATCTGTTTGACTCTCTGGCACCAGTTGATTTGATATTTTTTCACTGAAGAACCCCTTTAACCTTTAGCCTCACTGAGACGTTACTGTATGTCTTGGTGGGGCACTGCCAGTATAATGGGAGATCAGAAGCTGACTTCCCATTATATCGGGTCCATGTAGCAGAGGGCTACCTCTTCATGCCAGCAAGGCCGGAGCTCCTCTTCTCCAGTAGGTTGCAAGCCACACATATCTGTTTGTGGGCTATACAGCCTGATCGACTGATATAGGCTTCTCCTGCAGTTGATCTCTGATATTACTGATCAGTACTTAAAGAATTCCTTATAATAGTCTCCTACGGAGACTTAAAATGTTTTGTTGAAAAAAAGTTTAAATTACCCCTTATTCCCTCTTTTCAAATAAAAACTATAAACAAATAATGAAATACATATATGCTATCATCGCATGTGTAATTTAATTTCCAAACTATTAATAAATAACATTGCTGGTCACATACAGTTTACAGCATAGACGGAAAAGAGTTCCAGATAACAAAATTGACAAAAGTGGTACTGATGTAAACACTTTTAGGCCTATTCATTTTTTTAAATAAGTTTTTTTTTTTTTAGGTTGGAAAATAAAAAAAGAACCCTAATTAAAGTGAATCTCGTTGTGGTCGTAACAACCCAGAGAATAAAGATAATGTGCCAGTTCAATAGTAAATTGCATTATGTACCTAAAATTCCCAAAAATGCATATTCTTTCAATGTCACCTCACAAAGATTTTTTTTCTGTCTCACCATGAATTTATAGTAAAATAGTTTAGTTATGCAAACAAATAGGCCCTCATCTGACTTTTGTAATAAGAGAATTAAAGAGTTTTACATTTTAGAATGCGAGGAGCGAAAAAAAAAATGAGAAAATCGCTGTGTCCCCTAAGGGTTAAAGGGGTGCTCCAGCATGGGGGCACTTTTTTGGGGGGACCGGGGAGGAGGTGGCTGAAATAAAATACATCCACTTACCTCCCCGATTCCAGCGGCAGGTCCCGCATCACGGCGCTCCGGTGCCCGGTTCCCGTCCGCTTCCGGTTGTCTGACGCCACCTGAGACGCTACGTCTCAGGGCTGCTCAGCCACTCAGTGAAGGAGGCGGGATCTGTTTGAAGTCCGCTCGGATCCCGCTTCCTTCAATGAGTGGCTGAGCGGCCCTGAGACGTAGCGTCTCGGGCGGCGTCAGACACCCGGAAGCGGACGGGAACCTGGCACCGGAGCGCCGTGATGCGGGACCTGCTGTTGGAACCGGGGAGGTAAGTGGACGTCTTTTATTTCAGCCACCTCCTCCCCGGTCCCCCCCAAAAAATGCCCCCGTGCTGGATAACCCCTTTAATATCATTCCTATAGACCTGTATATAGACTACTAGCTGTAGTGGATAGTGTGTGATGTGACCATGGGACATACCATCCTATTACTGAGGCCTTGTTTTGGAAATGTTCTTTGTGTCCCCCAGGTAGTTGTGGGCCGATGGTCTCTCCTTTTTTAAAAAAAGTTCATACAAAATGTTATAACAGTAAATCCATAAAACTAGTAATCTTAAATATGTTTGTTAATGTAGAATGTAAATTAAATAATATTAAATAATAATTTCCATTACTGTAGATGTAAATGTTTAACATGACTAGAGGCGCAGCTTAAGAACAACGTCAAGGCTTCTTAATTCCGCTTCAGTTTACAAGACTCTTCCAGTTTCTTTCATAATCCTTCAGTCAACTTTTGGTTGCATCTTTGTAACAACATGTTTTTATTGATCATGACCCCCCATAACCTCTGGCATTACGTGTCCCTTCCTTGCCTGAATGTCTGCTACTAATTTATTTCTTTCTGAGTATCTTCCATGATTTATGACTTAATGGGTCCCATAACCTTTACAGCTGGGACTTTTTCTCCTATACGATGGCCGCGGGTTTCCTTCTCCGTACCTTGCTCAATCCCTATTGGTTCAAGCAATTTCTTTCAATTTCAGTCCAATTTATCTGTCTTTTCTCTGTTGATGCTATTAAGGTGGGAAGTTTTACGGCTTTGAGCTAGGGTCATTTGCCTCAGTATTGTTTTTTGTGCACAGTAAAGTTCTGACAGTCATTTTTGAGGCAGATATAGCTATTTGCCATATAATTTTTTCCAAGTTCAATTTCAACTTTTGAACTATGTCATTGTGTGCATTTTCCAATGATTAAGCCATGTAACAACTCTGGGGTCTGATTCTGTGACATGTTTTGGGCCCTCTCCCACTTTACCACCAATACACCCAATAAAAGGAATGCATATTTACTAGAGATGAGTGAAGAGTGTAATATTCAATTTAATTGGATTCGATTCGAATAGCTCTCGATTTTCGACTAGTCGAACGTATATCGAATCCCATTATAGTCTATGGGAGAAAAATCCTTGGGACCTGGAAATCAATATTCGACGAATCGGAAGTCCAAGACATCTTTAGAAAGTGATGCAAACACCTCTGGAATGCATCTGGAAAAGCAGGGAAGCAGTATTACAGGGAACGGTATTAATAATAATAATTTAATAATAATTTTTATTTATATAGCGCCAACAGATTCCGCAGCACTTTACAATTCTGGGGTACATACATAGACAAATTTAGACATTACAGAGATATACATATAATTATCCATACATGAGCAGTGAGGTCCCTGCTCGCATGCATCAGCTTACATACTACTAGCAGGGGGTTTGAGACAAAATGGCAGAGGGGCAAAGTGCCTCATTGTTCTTATGGTCCGGGGGGCGGCCATCTTTATAAATAAGGCAGTGCAGGTAAGGGGGGGTGAACCTGTCACCAGCAAATACCTGCATGCACAGGTCTAAGTGCTTAAATGCTTGGTGTGTGTATATGTATGTGTGTTTGCGTGGTGGAGGTGTGTGTGTGTGGGGGGGGGGGGGGGGGTTGGGTTTGAGGGTAGCAGTGAAAATTAGGGAACCTGGTAAGCCTGCCTGAACAGATGAGTTTTGAGGGCACGTTTGAAGCTTTGTGTATTGGAGGTGAGTCTGACAGTCTTGGGTAATGCATTCCATAGAACTGGTGCAGCTCGGGTGAAGTCCTGGAGAAGGAAGTAAGAGGTGCGGATTAAGGTGGATGTTAGTCTTAAGTCATTAGAGGAGCGTAAGGTACGGGTAGGACGGTAGACAGAGATGAGGGAGGAGATGTATGGAGGTGCAGCACTGTGGAGAGCATTGTGGGTGAGCAGGAGGACTTTGTATTGTATCCTATGTTTAATTGGGAGCCAGTGTAGTGACTGGCACAGGGGGAAGGCATCAGTATAGCGGCTGGACATAGAGATGAGCCTGGCCGCTGTATTGAAAATGGACTGGAGAGAGGAAAGTTTAGAGGAAGGAAGGCCGATTAGTAAGGAATTACCGGTAATAGTGATTGCCGGCAATAATACCGCACCCTGTAATAGTTAATGTTTATTAATAAAGCACATTTTCGTTCTAATAAAGCTATTTTCGTAGTACAATAGCTTAATTAAAACGATTAATTAAATTTACTGTTAATAAAAAAAAATATTATATAAATAAATGTGTATATATATATATATATATATATATATATATATATTTATATATTTATTTATTTTTATTTACAGTATAATTAATTGAATTAAATTTTTGTTTTTCAGATATCGGTATCCTGTGGTTTACGGCGGATTCGGTGCACTAAATCGATGACCAGAGATTGTTGGGATTTTTTTTTTTGCTATATAGACTTAGTAGTGGAAGGAATCTAATAGACGTAAACCATTACTAAGTCAGGGCTTAGTGTTAGCCGGTATAAAATGGCTAACACTAACCCCACCCCCCCACCCCCATTATTACCCCAGTACCCAATGCCACCAGGGGTACTGGGAAGAGCCGGGTGTCAGTGATCCCGGGGCATCAAAATTGGCGCTCCTGGACTGGGCGGCAGCAAGCTGGTAATATTAGGCTGGGGAGGGCAAAAATAAATGTCCCTTCCCACCCTGGTGTTACTAGGCTGCTGTTGCTTGTTTTTTAACCCGGCTGGTTATGAAAATAAGGGGAACCCTACACGTTTTTTAAAAATTGTTTATAAAAAAAAAACGCGTATGGGTTCCCCCTATTTTCATAACCAGCCGGGTTAAAAACCAAACAACAGCAGCCTAGTAACACCAGGGTGGGAAGGGCCATTTGTTTTGGCCCTCCCCAGCCTAATATTACCATCCTGCTGCCGCCCAGTCCAGGAGCTCCAATTTTGCAGAACCACTGGCACCGGCTCTTCCCAGTACCCCTGGTGACATTGGGTACTGGGGTAATAATGGGGGGGTTAGTGTTAGCCATTTTATACCGGCTAACACTAAGCCCCGACTTAGACGGCTTCCACTACTAAGTCTATATAGTAAAGAAATAAAGACAACACACAAGTGAAAAATGTTTTTTAATCAAATAAAAACACCCCAACACCCCTTGTTGACCATTTTATTAAAGAAAAATCCCAACAACCGCTGGTCATCGCCGTAGTCCACCGAATCCGCCGTAACCCACAGGATACTGATATCTGAAAAACAAAAAGGGAGAAACGCACAAAAAAACACACAAAAAGGAGCACAGCACCCATCATTGTGAGCGGTGTTGTGCACCTTACAGTATGCAGCATCTTTATAGATCGCTGCTTACAGTGTGGCACCCAAGGGGTTAAAGGAGGATGCATTGCATCCCCCTTAACCATTTGGGTGCCATACTGAACAATCTGGCCCCCAGGGGGTTAAGCAAGGGTCCCCACTTAACCCCTTTGGGGCCAGACTGATGTCAGACTGCACGCATACCAGCAAGGAAGGGGTTAAGTGACCCCTCTTCCTTGCTGGGATGGGTGCAGTGCAGGGAAGGGGGAGCTTCTACTCACCCTCCCAGGTCTTCTCTCTTTTGTCTTCGCCGGTCCCTGCCACACTGTGCTCAGTGTGCTGGCTTCGGCTCTTTATATGTTCGCTCAGCCAATCAGGTGGGCGGACATATAAATCAAAATGTTTTTTCTAATGTTGCTGTTGTGACAAATTAAAACAGCAAATGTTTCTTCTAATTATGCTATTTTTTTTAAGTAAAGTAATAATTAAGTATTACATTAAGCTGTATTACCAGCAATAGTAATTGCAGGCAATAATACAGCTTCCTGTAATAGTTAATATTTAATTAATCTAGCATATTTTCGTTCTAATAAAGCTATTTTCATTGTACAATAGCATAATTAAATGAATACATGCTTTTTAAATTAAATGTACTGTAAATATATATATATATATATATTTATATATATACATTTAATATTTTTTTTTAACAGTATATTTAATTGCAAAAGCATTGATTCATTTTAATTATGCTATTATACAACAAATATAACTTTATTAGAATGAAAATTAGCTTTATTAATTTAATATTAACTATTACAGGAAGCTGTATTATTGCCTGCAATTACTATTGCCGGTAATACCATTCCCTGTAATACTGCTTACCTGCTTTCCCAGGGAGAATAAACTTTATTAAAACAGCTAAACAATTGTTTAGCTGTTTTAGTAAAGTTATTTTAGATTTGAATACTCTATCACATATTCGATCGAACTCGAATCTTTCGTATAGTGCAGTATTTGAGCGAATATCTATTCGATCGAATACTATTCGCTCATCTCTAATATTTACATACGTACATTTAGTCATTGGTTATGATGTAACTAAATCATGTACAACCAATAGAAACATCTGTCCAATTGGTGACATTAAACAGGTTGCCTTGTCATTATTGATAATTAAGTGTGCTCCGGCACCAGTTTTTAGGCAACCTTGTGCCTGCTGCATCCTCTTTAAAACTTCCTCTGATGTGTCAAGCAGACGCAAATGCCCGCTCAAACATCTTCTGTCCACGAGGCACGTCAGCAGAAGTTGTGAAGAAGAGAACAGTGGCAGACAACAGTTGCCTGAAAGCCAGCAGTAGTGATAGAGCAGGATGAGATCTGTTTATGCTGCCTATGCCAAGCAGTCTGCAAGGCAAATCAGCAAAAGTTGGGGAAAAGATGGTGGTGTCAGACACTGAGCGGCTTAAAAACTGTCAGCAATTACCTTTTCTGGGAGACAAGCATAATAAACATTAATGCAGTCTGTCTTTTTTAGCAATACAGAAAAGATTTGGGGCAAGGAGATGGGGTGTGAAGTGCCAAGTGCTTTTCCTGGATCTATCTACATACATTTTAGTGGTAAAGTTAGGGTCCTATTACATGATGGCCCGATCAATACTGTAAACGAGCCCCGATCTGTTAGATCGGCACTTGTTTATTGGGCCTATTGCATGGCCCAATAATCATGTAGCAATGGTTGCATGGACTTTGTTAACGATGTCCGTGCAACCCTTGCCTTTATTGTTAAATAATAAAATATTAACTCACCTTACCCAGTGTCCTCGGTGGCCTTCCCCACTGTCTGCAGCTCTGCCTTCTGTTCCAGCCTTTGCACTGACAGGCCGCTGCCACTTGGCCAATCACTGGCCGAGACAGGCCATGGCCAGTGATTGGCTGAGCAGCTGATGGCCTATCTCGGCCAGTGATTGGCTGAGCAACCCTGGCCTGTCAGTGCAAAGGCCAGAACAGAAGGCAGAGCTGCAGAGACCATGGAAGGCCTCCGAGGATACCAGGGAACGTGGTAAGGTGAGTTAATATTTTATTATTTTACACTACAATCATCAATGTCAGCCGCGCATTGCTATTACACATACCTATGCGTGCCTGACACCCAATGATTTTAGCTCTGGACCTATAGAAACGATCAGCCAATGATAATCAGGTGAATCGGCCTGATTCAGCTGATAATTGCTCTGTGTAATAGGGCCTTTACAGGGGCTATTGTTATGTCTATCCAAAATTGGAGGTCAGTACTCCAGATACAGAGCTCCAAGTCCCCTAAGTATGCAGTTAAATGGTTTTATTTTACCTCAAGCAACCACTAGAGGGAGCTTAAAAGCCTATTGCACATTACCATACACTGAATTCAATAAAATAAGAATATGGTGTGTACTGAGCTTCTCTGCCCCCTCTAGTGGCAGCTGCACATTATTTTTTAATTTTTTTGGTGCCTATGTAAGTAAGGTCTAAGTTTACACTGCAACTTTTCTACCGCTACAAATTGCAGCTACAGTTACAATGCAAAGTAATATATTGTGTAGTATATGGAGGGTACCTGACTGGATATAGTGGATACAAACAGACTGCACATGCACTATACAGTTTTTCCTCCTAAATCCTGATTCTTAGCAGCTGCCAGGAAAGAGTTAAGAGTTATTGGGAGGATTTTCCTCCTACCAACACCCTCCCCCTTGCAGACACACCTCCTGGGTGTATCCTATGAGCTCTGTAGCCAATAGGCTGTTTTCCCTTCTTGCTCTAGCCCCTCCCTATCCCTTTAGCCTGCTGAGCTTCCTCTTCCTGCCCTCACTCTCCACAGGACTGACCTGCAGCCAGTTTGATCACCCACTCTCCCTTTTGTTTTTTTATAATGTTTTGTTTTTTTAGTGCCTTCTTTTTGTTATTTTACTACTTAAGTCACAGCCGTCATAAATTACCCGCTAAGCAGGTGTATAGGGTTAGTAAGGCAAACTTTCACGGCAGGAGTTCCGCACTACATGCCCGGTCATTGGTTTGGTTAAAGAAATTTAAATAAAAGCTGTGGCCGATCACCACCCAACATAAGTTATATTGGTGTCTTTGCTCCTGGCAGCGGATGCTTATTAATTATAGTTGCTGTTTGCTTGGGGTCTATGTGCAGCCCAACATTGTGGACAGCAGCTGTCACTCAATACTGAAAATCAATAAGTAGTGCTACAAAAATATGCATTGCCTAAAGTTTATCAATGGTATAATCAAATTTTTGCAACTAAAATAGACATTTAATTCCCAGCTTGTTTCAAGAAAATATGAAATGTTTACAAAGCTTACCCCAACTCCATAACCATCCACAATGCTACACACACCATTGTGGATCTAAAGTCTGGTGCTGTCTTGCCTCCATCTTGGAGGAGAAGAGATAGAGAAAATGTTCTTGTATGCATCTGAAATTTATGTCACAGTCATCATAAAATATGGCTGGATATGATGGAGCAGGGATCAGACTCATGGAAGGCTCAGGATCCCCTTTAAGTCCTTCTTATTGTGGCTGAGATAATCATAAGAACATTCTAATTCTTCATTCTATTGAAATGCTTATTGGATAAAAATGGCTTCATTCTGCTTATTGCAGCTACATCCACGAGAATACATGACAGTGATGAACAATATCAATGTATTTACTAAAGAGAAACAGAAAATGGTGTCACTTATCCTGCAAAGAGCAGCTAAATACCGAAAAGTGATGTCTCCTCGTCAGCGGGAACACTCTGAATATTTTTCCATGTCTGCTCCAAACCACAAGCTGGAAATAAATTGAGCAAATTTGCTTTTCTGGAATCTAGAAAACTGTGATATCAACACCATTGTGAATGAGAGCCTTATTGAGGCTTTACCCCTTTATGCGTCAGTTTCCTGATAATCTTTTTATCCCTCGTAATTTAGTTGCTTATAGTATATAATTATTCTTACTGCAAATTCTCTAAGAACTGACTTCCTGTTAAGCCTTTGTTTATACACAGAAATATTATGAACAAGTGAAGCTGCAGTATAAAACAAGAAGAAAATGTCAGTAATCATAGTTCAGACCCCTCTGATTCCCATAGACAAAGCAATGGCGCAGGAGTTTGGTGTGCCCTTATAGGACACGGCCAAGGTGTACATTTAATGAGTCAATAATAGAAATGTGTTCTAGATAATGCAGCTAAGCTAAAGTCCCTGATTATAATTGTGTCCTAGCAGAGGCAAGACAGAAAGCAGCTTGATTCTTTGATGAAACAAATAGTGGAATGCAGACTGCCTTAAAGCGAATGTACCATCAGGTACATTTGCTGTAAGTGTTGCACATGAATAGAATGGCGCCGACACAGGAAAGCTGTTGCCGTGGTCCTTTTTTTTGAACCATTGCCTGGTTCCCGCGCACAGGCCGGCCCGCCTCTAGTGGGAGTAAACCCTCTCTGTGATGCGGCTCCATTAGAATCTTGTAAACCCATCTCTGAAGTGACAGGCTGGTCATCCAATCACTGATTAGGACGGGACAGCGCCACGGCCAGTGATTGGCTGAGTAGCCAGTCACTTCAGAGATGGGTGTAGAAGCTTCAGAGGCGGCTCCAGTCAGTTGGGAACAGGCAGTGGGACACCGGGGAGCTTCTTCACCTCCTATTATATACAGTAATGTGCGGTTGGCTGCCAATGAATATTTAACATGCTGAAAGACAACAATCAGATGATGAACAGCTGATGACTCTCTGTACTGGGCAGAAAATCACCCCATGCAATAGGACCTTAAAACACCCATATACCTTTACAACACTACAACAACAAGACAATATGATAAGGGTGACTCACAGAGGCCCACTGAACATGGATTGTAAGTCTGAAGGATCATGAGAGATTTTATGGCCCATATATGCAAGATTAAAATAAGTGGAAAGTGTTTCAGTCCATGGAGTTTTGGAGGGTCAGTCTGACCTCTGAGATGGTGAGAGCCGCAGCAAATATTATGTTTTTTATATGTAGACATGAAGATTACACTCCAGCAATGTGACTACGTACAGATTGGATGAGCACAGACATGACGCGTCTGCTGTTACATTGTCAAAGGAAAGAAAAAGACAGAGCACAAAGCTTTACTTAATGTAATAGCAGTGGACTATGAAACAAGATGAGCGTACATGCTGTAAGGAGCTGATCAGGTCAGCCTCTAATACTCTACAGACATGCAAATAATCACATGTATAACCCAAGATAAATGGCAGGGTCAGGTACGACAATATAATATAGTCATTCCGCTCCAATTATCCAGTTTGCTATAAGGACCTAATAAAACATGGGTGACTGACAACCCTATGGCAACTGTAATGGAAATCTATCGGTGATTAAAGAATTCTGAACAACTTGACAGAAGACGACTCAAGGATTTATACTGACTGGATATTTCCCCCCTTTCTCATAGATACCAAAATATTTACTGTATTGTAGGTGCCCTCCCCTACAATGCATTAAGGCACCTCTGAATGATATTGCATTATTTACTAAGTATACTGCAGGTGGAGTCACTGTGTATATACCTAACTTTACCTATTTATCCTAAGTTGCATCGTGTATTATACTCCAGATCTGTATTTTTAATACTGTTCTGCTAAATTACTGTGTGCATACATTACTTACCTGTAATCATTGTCATTTACGGCCTGCAATATACTCCAGAGCTGCACTCACTATTCTGCTGGTGGTTACTGTGTACAAATGTTACATTAATTATACTGTATTGATACTGAGTTACATCCTGTATTATACTCCAGATCTGTACTTATTATTCTGCTAATAAAGTAACCATGTACTGTACATACAATACATTACTTATCCTGTACTTATTCTGAATTACTGTGCATAATCTCTTGTACTTCAGAGAAGCACTCTTCTGCTGGTGGAGTACCTGTGTACATACATTACTTATCTTGTACAGATTCCATGGTTGCACTTATAGTACTATTCTGCTAATGGAGTCACTGTGTACATCCTATACATACTCTATAGTACTTATCCAACTCCATACCTCCCAACCGTCTTGGAACCGGCAGGACAGTCCCGATTTTGGGGTGATGTCCTGCTGTCCCGGATGGCCTCCATGTGTCCCACTACACTATGCTCCCACCTGCCGCCCACTGCACAGGAATAAACAAATAATCCTGATACATACAAATATTTAATGTTACTATGATCCAGCGATAATCATAATACCTCCTGTGCTTCTCTTGCTCATTAGCTCATGGCTTATGGTTGTATCCATGTTTTCCAGGCAGCCTTAGGGGGCACTCACACTTTTCATGATTATGGTCCATGCATTGCAGATCTGCTACAGGATGTAAAGCAGAGCTCCGAGCAACATGATTCATTATGAAGCCGGAAGCTTCTAATGAGTTTAAATCTTCATGCTCGTAGCTGTGTCAGTACAGTAGAAAAAAGATTTAAACTGATTTGGAGCTTTCGGCATCACAATAACTCATGACGCTGGGAGTCTCACATTCCATTCCGCAGCACATTGTCTGTATATATGGACCATGCATGGAATGTGTGAATGCCCCTTTAGGGCTATAATTAACTTCTTAAGCCTCCAGTAATCAAACAGCGCACACTTGGGTTCGGACAAATCCGATCATGTTTGAGGTTTCCTCATCTCTAGTGGGGATATTATCTGAGCCAAATTTCATAAGAAAAATAAGTTTAGTGGGTGACCTGCTTAAATGATCCCAACAAGGGTTCCCTGCTATGCTTTTTATTTTTTATTTTTTTATTAATCAGAAGAATCTGATTTGACCACCTGTAGACTGCCTTGTGTATGTACTTCAATAGCCTTGTCTAAGGAAGTATATATGAGCAGCAACATATGCTATTTTCATATGTATGGACTAGATGTCTGCCCCCCACCCAGTAGTGGATTATAAGGCCTTATTCACACGTTCCGTAATTTACGGATCCGTATTTCCGGATCCGAGTTAGTGCACATTGAAGTCTGTTGGGCTATTCACACGATCAGTAGCAGAAATGGATGAAAATCAATCCGTAAAAAAAAAAGGACATGTCCTAGTGCGGACCGGGTGCGGACCCATTTTTTTTTGCGGATCCTCTCATTGAAATCAATTGGTTACGGATTGTTTACGGATTGTAACATGTTGGCATCCGTATTTCCGCAAAAAAATCCGGATGAAGTGCATTGAAAAGCAATGAGTAGTAAAAAAATGGAATTACGGAAATACGGATGGAATACGGATGGAATACGGATGGAATACGGATGTCCAATCCGCAATTTCTCACGGGTTGTTTCAGGACCAGAAAAAAATACTGAACGTGTGCATAGGGCCTAAGAGGTCTGTTTTGGGCGGTAGCAATTTTGCACAAATCAGGGCATCATGACATTATCTATCCTGTACTATGAACACCAGGCTAGTGCTGCCAAAGTTACAGTGGGGTGGGGGTGGGGGGCAGGCTTGGTGAACAGCCTACAGTAAAGTTAATCCGCCCCTGCCCCCACCACCCTCACTTCAGTAGATCACATCATTAATATAAGGTGTATCCAGGGCCACTTCTGCCATGAGGCAGAATGAAGATTCCACCACAGGTGGCAAATTTTCGAGTCCCTGAGGGGGCGGCAACTTCTGTCCAGGCCTGTAATCTGCTAACCTGATGCCTGTCTCCCCCTGCACACTGTGCCCTCTGTAAAGTTAAGCTGCTGCCTGGGACCTGTTCCCTGAGGAGCCCCTGACTTCCTGGCCTGTGCTATGTGCCTAATACATCAGTCCACTTTTGCCCACACACTTTATACTGTACACACTTAACTACTTGCTTCCTGTCACTGTGTCAGGGCTGCAAATACCAGACCCCATCCTCCCTAAGCTACCCCCCGATTGTAGCGCCGACTGAAGTCCCAGCATGTATTCAGGTGAAGGAATACAGATATTAGATACAGTAAACTCTGGGCTTGCAGTATACAGTATATTATGACACTAGTGAAATATGAGGAATATCAGGAATTACAGCTGTTCTCTTCTACCTACCAGCCTGCAGCATCTTGGTGATACTGTCTGTTTATATTGTATTCTGGATATGTAATGTGTACATACGTGACCAAGTATATAATAATGTGTGCATACATAAACTGTATAGTCAGAATATATGTTGTCAAATCAGCCTTCCAGAGGGCCCCAGGAGAATCTTACCAGGGAGTCTTAATATGTATTAGGTATTAGGATGTCACTTTCGTTGATAGGGGATGATAAAGTAAACTCTGAAGCATGATGGTAACGGCTGGTATAGCTATAGTATATTTACTGCACGTATAAATTTGTGTGCAGTCTATATACTGCTGGTATATATGTGTGTGGCATATTTACTGCTTGTTTACATGTGTGCAGTATGTTGATTGCATATACAGTGGTACCTTGGTTTAAGAGTAACTTGGATTAAGAGTGCTTTTCAAGAAGAGCTCACAGTTTTTTAAAATTGTGACTTGGATAAAGAGCATTGCTTTGGTTTAAGAGCTCCCTGTACTGGGTGGGAGGATGAGTGGGGGAGGGGCATGGTCTGCATAGCATGGTCTGCAGCACTATACTCTGACCCAGGAAGTCTCCCTCACCTCCCAAATCATAGCAGATACACTTTAGGCTGGGGCTTGCATCAGGGGACAGGACTGTGGAAGTAACCACTCCATAGCTGTAACCCCTCTCTTTCCAGACAGAGAGTGCTTCTATACTGTGTACTGTGCTCACATATGCCCTGCTCATTCCTCCTTGCAGTCTCTGTCAGCCCTTGTGTTTCCCATCCTCTTAATTCCTGCTAAAATATACTGTACCTGCACTTACACTCAGCTATACACACTGCACTATAATAAAATCCTAATTACAAAAAAGGCCAATGCTTGTATAGAAAAGTATCATCACTTTATTAATGTTATCTGAAACAATTTATAAAAACACACACTGGAATAAAATTATACACACAAGAGGTACTGTCTGAATCATCAAAAATAATACTACCATTGGATAGATGGTATGGGTTGCTATAATCACTCAATTGCCAATATGGTGAGACAATATTGATAACATTAATAAAGTGATTGATACTTTTCTATACAAGCATTGGCCTTTTTTGTAATTAGGATTTTTTTGTTGGTGGCGACCTGGGTCAGGTCTGGTGGTCATTATAGGAAACACTGCACTATAATGTTCCTGCACTTACATTTAGCTATATACACTGCTGCTTTAATGTGTCTGCATCAGCCACTCACACTCCTGTATAGGAAAGTTTCTGCCACTGTCCTCCTGCACAGCTCTGTAATTCTCACTTCCTGATTGGTCTATGCTGAACACCCCCCTTTCCCATTGCTGTCATGTGACCACAAAAACCTCTGACAGCAGCCCAGCTTTTCTATTCTAAGCTAGAATCGGCCCTGTGTGTATCCATTTTTTCCAGTATCTAGTGATGGTCAACTTGGTGTCCATTAGAATATGCATAATAACTGTTCATATTCTCGGGTATATGCGTAACAGAGCTGATTCAGGAGAACAAAGTGGTTTATATTTGGTAACCTGTTCTCTAACATGGAATGCAGCGTTCCAGAGAGGGCTAATGTATGGACAATGCCGCAGGATATGCCGCAATGTGCCTCTATGGCCACAGTTTCTCTAACATCACTTCAGTTGTTTTAGATAGTAGCAGATAAAAACATATAAAGCAGTGTTTTTCCCTTTTCAGCCATGGTTCACATTGGGTTTTAATACAATATGTGCTATAATTACCTCCAGGTGTCTGACTTCTATATATAGGTTAAAAAGCAATATTGAAGTAAAAAAACAAGAAGAACATAAAGATTCCGTAGTGCAATCATGATCATGAGGTATGATGACTACTCCAGGCTGTCTGTCCTTGGCTGCCCGGCATCACGGTAATATTGATATCTTTAGCAGAGAGTAATGAAGTTGTCTTCAAGGCCTCTCCACTGAAGCATAGCCGAGGGCTGTGCAGGACAGATCTGCGCTTTATGTGACACAGAGATTACAATCAGTATAAAGTAGTGACTTTCGAACTATGAGACTCATGTTAGGCCCAGCAGACTCACTGCATATATATTTACAAAAGAGCTTTCACATCTGTCAAGTCTATGGCTCTTTTGTACTTTGTGATTTGTCAGGACATAAAACATAGCAGGTACCTGGTCTTATAACCTACTGATGAGATATAACTGCTGCAAATAACCCAGAAATTATAGCTATATTAGTCAACTCAAAGCTTGCAATGTAGAATTTCCACCTTCTTAAGACCCTGTGAGTATTGATAGGATATATCAATATCTTTCTTGGAAATGATCTAAAAGTATTTGTAGCTTTGCACCTTCTTTGGAAAAAGAAAAGGAAGTCGCTTCCATCAAAGTGACATAATAGCAAATGAGCTTCATTTTAAAAGATCCGTGTTCAGGCAAAATATATCATATATTGTCTTGCGGTAAAAAAAAAAAAGATTTAAGTGCAGTACCATGCCTGACCATGTGAGGTGTTGATCAGGAGAAAGCTATACAAGCTTATAGCAATTTAATCCAGGTACAAATAGTATAATAGTTTAAAGCTCCACCTACCGTGTGGTGTGTAGTCATGGTGATAGGTCTTATTAAGTAAAATATAAATGCTAATGACAGCGCCTAATAACTTGTTAATGAATGCTACACCACCTGGTAGAGGCCGTCATACAGACACGTGCACTGCAGCTCATGTGTTTTCAATATAAGTCTATGACATGGCTAGCTTATTAAACCCTCCTGTTGCTCTTGTACTGAAAATGATTACGTAGTGTCTGTTTCATTATCTACAGTCACACTTATTATTCATAGGTTGAATTAATAGTCCTGTCATATTTTAATAACATTAGTTCCAAAATAATTAGATAATTACATTTGCGGTTATTCGTCACATGGAGGTAATCTGCCAAAGCTAATTACATCTTCACCTCGTCCGCGTGTTTGCCAACTACGTTCATCAGTGACAAGAAACAAAAGTAACTCTAAAACCATTATAGAGAGGAGAGAGATAGAAAGGCCATTGATATACTCTGCTATGGAAGATCTATTAGATCAAAGAACATGTGCACTACATGTGCTCCCTAGCATTAGGTGGTTTAACATGATGATCACAAGATCCCCATATCACATAAAACTGGATCACCACATAAATCCCAAAAACAGAAGGATTACTTGTCTTCTAAATGTACCTTCTTCTGTTTTGACTTTTATTAGCGTCTGTTTCTTGTGGTTGTCTTCACCCATGTTGTCAACCTTTGTTCTTTATATTCATGTAGCACTCCATAATTGTCTTCTCTGATAAGCTGGGTCGTCTCGATATACATAAATGTAAGTAGAAGTTTTGTCTTAAAGGGGAAGTCCGGGCAAAATAATTTTAAGATATGTTATTGTTCAACAAAAGTTATGAAAATTACTAATAGACACTTATTAAGGGAAATACACCAATATTGCAATTTCTCTGCACTTACTACAGCATGGAGTGGTAATTTCTCTGCAAAGTCGGTGATGTCACGTCACATAAACTGCCGACACCTGCTGCAGTGGTGGGACAGAATCGAGCAGCAGGTGTCGGCAGTTTATGTGGCATGACATCACTGACTTTACAAAGACCTGAACAGGCCATGTTGTAATAAGGGCAGGGGAAATGCACTATAGGCTCGTTTTCCATAATAAGTGTCTATTAGTCATTTTCATAACTTTTACTGGGCAATAACATATATTAAAATTATTTTGGCCAGACTTCCCCTTTAACTGCTGTATGCTTTGGAAGAAGGCATGTAGTTCTTTATAAGTTGACACAGTGCTCCTTGCTGCCACCTCTGTCCATGTCAGGAACTGTTCAGAGAAGGAGAGATGTGCTCTGGGGGTCTGCTCATGTTCTGGACTGTCCCTGGTACAGACAGAGGTGGCAGCAGTGAAGAACTGGAAAGAACTACATGCACACAGATCATCTGGTGGGCCTCAGTAAATGTCCAGCATTCCTAGGTAACCATACTATTAAAGTGTGTTCATCTTTTTTAAAAAACATACATCCTTGAAGCAACGCTGAAAGGCTCCTGAATATTTAGAAGGGAGGAGAGTGCACACTCTCAAAGGAGTTGCATGGGTAGCGGTATGACAGGTAAGGTTTTTTTTACTTCCATAGGGTACAAACCCACACACCGTATACGCAGCTTATTTACTGCTGCGATACGCAGCAAATACGCAGCAAATACGCAACAAATACGCAGCAGATTAGATTTAAATAACTGAACACAGCATCAAATCTGCACCACCAAATCTGCTTCAAATCTGCTGCATTTTTGCTGCATATCTGCTGTGTATACGGTGTGTGGGTTTGTACCCTTAAGGACACAAAGAGGCCACTCCCTAATACTATATTGGGGGAACAGAGCGAGGTAGATACTATATGGGGGCTGCAAAGAGGAGAACTAATAATATATGGGGGCTGCACAGAGAGGGCCTAATACTATATAGGGGTGACTAGCTACTATATGGAAACTGCGCAGAGGGTAAATAATATGTGGGGGCTGCACAAAGGGGGCCTAATACTACATAAGGCCTAATACTACGTGGGGGCTGTACATGTGAGGACTATGCTTTAGAAAGGCACAGAGGGAGGCTAATACAATATATTGACAGAAAAGGGTTATCTGCTATTTGAAGGGTGCACAGAGTTGGCCCTATACTATATGGGGGTTGCACAAATAGGGTCTAATGCTATATAGGGCACAGGGGGTTTCTTCTATATGGAGGCTGCCCAGAGGGACCTTTCAGTATATACAGTAAAGGCTGCACAAAGGAGGAGATCAGACAATGGAATTGCACGTTTTTTGACACAGGTTAACCAAGCAGCATATCCCTACAATCCTGTTCCAGAGGGGGCTAAAGAATCCCCTAAAGATTTACAAATTAGTACAACTTTCTGCCACCAGTTATATCAAATGAAAACATATTTCTTGGTGATATAAAAACATGTTTCTTGGCTTCACATGAAGAATTTTAGTCAGTATTTGGTTCTCCTTTCGATTCAACAAAGAGATGTTGGAAAGATTAGCTTTTTCTGTCTTTTGGACCCACTCTTGGCTTTGGCTGAAAATAGTGATTGAATACTGACTAAAATACTATGTGCAAACCCAGCCTTAGCTGAATATATTTAAAAGTCCAGTTCAAAGGTTTCAACACTTATGCTGCCTTTTTATGTCTATCTGTCACATATATAAGGAGACACTATAAATACTACAGGCAGGACAATTATCTTTCAGCTTCTTCCATTTGCCTTCTGTTATTCACATGAGCCTAGGGGTAGGGAAGGTATAACAAAGCTGAGATAGAGATGAGGACCAGGTTAAATAATAAGATGGTTTACTTCAATGATTGTGTCTGATCTGTGTCATCCCAAACATTGAATTCCTATGGTAAATGGTGGTCAACACTGATCTTTACTGTGATGAGCTGTTTAACCTCACCCTTCATGTTATGCATCCATACATCTTTTAGATCAAGATGAAACGTAGTCGGAGGATGTAGTAATGAAATATAGAGGAATACAGTCCTCCAGCTTATTGCAAGTCAAGTATTTATCATCATTGCTGGTCTTTGAAGAAATTCCCCTCAAGATGCAGTGGAAGAAAGAAGACAAGGTTATATGAAGCACAGTAATCAAAGGATGAGTCCAGGTCTTTGGAGGCGATTGCATGAGAAACATGCATAGGAAATAGTACTGAGGATAATGAGCAGAGACAGCAGAATATGGTTTATCATGACAAAGTGCATAGAGGAAGCAGGATGCATAATTAATTTCATAAGAGACATGTGTGCCATCGTCTAGGCTCTGCCGTACGGATGATGCGCCTGGCGCCCTTGTCCTTTGTGCACATTTTCATTAACTTTACTGTATTGGACGGTGGCATGTTGAATAATGAGTTGCTGGAATACCAATGAAAAAAATTAACCATTGTAACTTTACTCCACATCCAGCATGATCCACTGAATCCAGATAAGCTTGGAGAGAACCACTAGATTGTATAGAGTTGTTCTCTAGATCCTATTTTTTTCCAAGGCCACATTCATTTCAAATGTCGAAATATTGCATGAATTTGTTATATACCCATTTGTCATGTGGTGTGTTGTGTTAGTTAATGATATTTTCCATATAACACTATTGTCCTCTGTAGTTTGTAGCCAGTTTATGTATGTTTTTGTGGTGGGGAGTAACCAAAGACATATGGACAACACCCACTTATGTCAAAGAGGCCTAAAATTTGGTATTAAGGCTACTGCGAATCCTGGGTCTCAAACTAAGCTAAACTAGGTAAATTGGCTGAGCACAGTTTGTAGATTGTAAGGCTTCATGGGCAAGGTCCTCTCTCCCTGTGTACCATTTTGTCATTCATGTACAGTACTGTAGTTTTTTCTTGATGTAATGTTCCATTCTGTATGTTAATCCCTTACTATATGTACAGCACTCTGGAATCAAGAATGCTTTAAAAATAATAATAATGAAAATAATAATAGAAAATAATTGAAAAATTTGAAACAAAACAAAATGATTGTGAATCAATTGGTTATTTGCCCCATGTAGTAATAATGCCCCCATGTCTTCATATAGTAATAATGTTCCTCTGCTCCCCCATTTAGTATTAATGCATTACTGTGTCTCCACATAGTAATAATATTCCCTGTGTCTCCATTTAGTAATAATGCCCCCCATTTGCCTCCAAATCAGTAATAATTCCTTTTGTATGTAGATCAAGTAATAATGCCTCCTGCACCTCCATTCAGTAAAAACCCTTTGTGTCTCCATTCAGTAATAATAGCCTCCTATGCCTCCATTTAGTTATAGTACCTCCAGTGCCTCCATTCAGTAACAATGCCTCCTGTACCATCATTTAGTAATAATGCCCTATGTTCCTCCATTAAGTAATAATTCCCCCTGTGCCTCCATTCACTAACAGTGTCCTCCTGCTCCTCCATTACCTTGTAATGGCCCTTTTGCCTTAATTCAGTAATATTGCCCCCATTTAGTAATAACATTTCTTGAGCCCCCATATAGTAATATTGTTCCCCTGTGCTTCTATTCCATTCAATAATAGTGCCCCCACATGTGGCTTCCATTTAGTAATAATGCCCCCTGTGTCTTTATTCAGAAAAATAAAACTAATACCCACCTAGTCCAGTTCCAAGGAGCCTTCATTTCTCTTTCTTCAATCTTTGAAAGCAGAAGGGTAGGGATCCCAGACAAGTGCAATGATGTCATATTATTAGGCCAGCCAGCAGATCACGTCCCTGAGAATTATGCAGAACCAGTGACGGGAAATTGCGGCAGCTTAAGGGCCACATGTGGACTGCGGGCTGCATGTTTAAAACCCCTGTTGTAAACTAACCATGCCTCCACTGCACCAAAAACACAACATAAACTATATGTTTTAATAAAAACTCTATTTAAACTTTGCACCATGCTCCCCCAACCATTTCATTTGATAATGAGGACGAGTCACGTTCCACAGTTCATTTTTGCTGACTAGCTTAAGGCCTTATTAAACAAAATGATTATCGGCCTCACTTGGCCGATTACCGACCGTTCAGGACAATAAATCATTTAATGTAATAGCACATTGTATAGTAGAGTAAAAAATAGTATGGTTTTATTCCATCACATTATTTGAAACAGTTACCATGAAGAGAATGTACATATATGTAAGGGTTGACTTTGTTCTTACTTTGTTTTTATTGCTAAGTCTTACTTTGCTCAAGGGACTATTGTTGACTGGGTCTCTCTTCTTATCTTAGTGATTGTCATCAATATACTTTATGACTTAGGAACTCATTGGGAAGTTTGTTGGGGGTTGTATTCACATTCCTTACATAAGACCACCACACTAAGCTGTTCTTCACCTGCTTCAGTGTAGGGGGGGTAGGGAAAGTGTTTATATGCCATGTACACTGTCACCTTCTTTTTCCATCATGATTTCTCTACTCAGGTGTAAGCAGTAAATTTAGCAGTTTTCATACCTTATTTTATATCATACACCATGGTGCTTGTTCCAGTAAAAGTGACAGGTACGCCTAAATGTCTAGGCCCCACCCCCTCTAGGTCAGCCTATACCAATGGCCGCTGAGTGGGCAGGGCCTATGCACCGATGAAATCACGGGGGAAGGCCTACGGTGGCAATGTGGGCGGGGCTAAGTGGCGCCTCACCCGTAAAGCCCCGCCCAGGTAGCACAATCCATAGATGATAAAAGATCACTTTTTACTGGAACAAGCACCATGATGTATGATATAAAATAAGGCATGAAAACTGCACTACACTTTACACCTGTGTAGAGAAATCATAACGCAAAAAGGGGGTAACAGTGTCACTTTAAGTTAAAGGTCCTTGGAGAACCAGAGAGTTTGTATATAACATGGCTGATTGTATTGCAGCCATGTCTGGAAAAATTACTCTCCAACCACCTGATTCAGTCATGTGAATCTGTCAGATTAATTCCAGATTTGGATCCTGGTTCGGATTTTTAAATGCCCTTAGGTTGCCCAGGCAAAGATGCACAAGTGTAGGGACTTGTATCAAATAGTGATGAGCAAATTTACAGCAGGGACAAAGCAAATCGCTTTGTTCCTATCTGCATTCTGCTCATCAGACCGCGGGCCTTGAAGTCCGTTCTGCTCCGAGCACTCTATTCCTCAGGTGCTGAGAAAAGATGGATCCGGTCCTGGGAAACTAGGAGAAGTTTCCCAGGACTGGATTCAGCTTTTCCCAGCACCCAGGAAGGAGCAGACTTCAAAACCCGCATCTTGATGAGCAGAATGCAGATAGGAACAAAGCGATTTGCTTCCTTCCTATTGTAAATTCTCTAGTATGAAAAGCAGTACAGTACCTGGCCCACCGAATATAGTGAGTGAAGGCTGCAAATCGAATCACATATTTTTAAAAATCATTTGCGATAAAATGACCGAATCCTGTTTGTGCTGTATTGATTTTTTTCACCTGTACTATGACCTCCTTAGTATATACTGTACATGTGACATATCAGCCTTCATCATATCTGGCATAGCTATAAAAATAAAAGAAATGCGTACATCAGGAATCAAGTCCTAGTGGAGGCCACATTAGAAAACAACAGCACTATAATGTAATAAGATGGGGGGACACTGGCACAGGTTTTGTATTGATCCCCAAGGGCTTCAAACTCAACTTTAGCCATTGTCATACAAAGATGAATAGGGACAGGAGGCGGCTGTTATGGTCCCTCTTCATGTTGACACAACAGCAATTCTGTACTATTTATTTGGGTTTGGGAAAAAATTGGACATATTCCTGTTGGATGCTATGCCTGGTGTAGGTAAACAGATGCATGGATTAACCTCTTTGCTTTCATACATGATTCATGTGCAGTAGGCATCTGGTTGATACAAATTAACTTAATTTTTCCTAAAGGTCATGTTAGAAAGCTACATTTGAATGATAACAATGTCTCTCCCATAATCTGTCTGTATATCTTGTAAATCTTCCCTTTATCCTCAGCAGGTATATGTTACAGCTAAAGACAAACCAATTCCAGCTGCTGATATCCTGCGAGCTGTATATATTCATGGACACGATCTCTCGGGATAGATTTAACATGGCAATGCACATCCCCAATGTGGGGGGTCCGTGATTATGATTCAGGGAGGACGTGTGTGTTTGCAGGAAGGATGTGTCATGCGTTTGTGATGAGTGTAATAACCATATAATATAGGAGAGATGATCAGGAAGGAGCAGCGAGGGCCCATCACATGTTGGTGTGTGCTCTGTCAGCCTGCACACATCACAATGAGGGAGCAGCGAACGGAAGATTGAGTTATTTATAGATGCTATAAATGCAGAAGACCCCTTGCTTCGTACAGGGAAGAGATTCATTCTGTGTCTTCCATCTCTCCACTGAATCATGTTCTCCCTCCTCCTCCTCCATCTTTTGCAGGTGAGCAACAGAAAATGCAGAACAAAAATCACATACACCCACTGCAAAATCTGTCATTGCTGGGCTGAATCCTAACATTGCCAGAAAGATTAGGAAAGAATAAAAAAAATAACAAAGCAAGTAGGATTATAGATTGAAAGGGATGTCTACAGAGGAAAGGGTGACACACAGTAGATAATAAAAGAGAACCCCCCCCCCCCCCACCCACCCACACACACGCATACACACACTAGTTATAACATGGACCTCATACTCTGCATCACAAGTGAGAAGAGATTAGCCAGTAATAGCTTTACCAAGGGTTGGAATGGGACCAAATTTCAGCCCTAGCATTTGAAAGCGCACAGGCCCCCTTACTGTGTGGTGAATGTGAAATATAATTGTGAAATGTTATGGTTGATCAAGGTATAGTTCACATTTACAGTATACAAACTGCTGTAAATAGCGTTCTTTCATCTGTAGACTAAACCAGTAGCACCATATGGCAAACCACTTTCCTTCCAGAAAAACTTTGATGGTTCTTGATGGAAGACAGGGCAGCCGACAAAGACACATGGTCTGTATTACAAGCTCTCGAAGAACAATCAAGTACATGCTTCCCCCCACATACCTAGATGGGGGGTTTGTATAACAAATATGGCCCTACCTGCTGCTAAGAGCAATCAAAATTCGGAGCAGTCTGACAACAAAGCAAATTGCATGACCATCAGAATTAGCCAAAATAACAGCTTGGACTGTAGTGTCACCAGTCAGACCTATGCAACAGCCTTGTACAGGTTGGATACTACAACAGTTACTTTCTGTACTGGATCTGTGTTGGGTTGAATTATGTCTTCTGAAAAGAACTTGTAACACCCAAGGGCTTTTGTCTAAAAGAAACCAGGTGACATTTAAGAAAGTGGCCAGTTCATCTCATTCATGCAGAGTCCTAGAGCAGATGTCCCACTGATATTAATAACATGTGTAGGTCGGGACTTAGGTATTCCTATGCTCTGGACTGAAGGACTGTATGTTGCACCTCCACCCCTAGGTGCCACTGTCTAGTATTTACTACTTTTAAGCACAACTGAAGAAAAGATGTTGAAAGGGTTAACTGCAAAAGTGATTTTTCCTCATGTATTTCCCCTGTATGCCACTGTACATTGTAACTGTCTGAGGACCAATTCCTCTTATACCTCTTATACCTCCTTTATCTCCTAACATATCACAGGCTAGACTTCAATGCCTTCTAGTATGTTCTTTCCCAATAGCAGAGTTCCTTGTGGGTTTTTAGAGTGAGATAAAGTTAGTTTGGGACAGATTAGTCCAATGATGCTGTCATGTTAGCGGCCTGTTAACATGCGGTGGCTCCTAGCTGACAATGTCTCTACTATTTCCAAACAATTCTAAACATCTTTGTTGGTAAACAGGAAAATGTCAATGCATTTTGCAACATAAAATCATAACCTCCTATCACTACTCACTACCTGTAAACACTGTGTATCCTTATGTGTGGAGATATAGTGGGGGAGATTTATCAAACATGGTGGAAAGTGAAATGGGCCCAGTTGCCCCTAGCAACCAATCAGATTCCACTTTTCATTCCTCACAGACTATTTGGAAAATGAAAGGTGGAATCTGATTGGTTCCGTTTCACTTTACACCATGTTTGATAAATCTCCCCCAGTGTTTGGCACCTTTTGAGTGTGTAAATGGCATCTTATGTTATGATATTATGTTGAAGGGTTTTCATAAGAAATTGCAATCCTTAACTTAACAAAATGGAAGTTAAAGGTGGACATTTCTGTACATTTCTTCTGACTGAGTGGCTTGCTGCTTTTACCAGCCCATCTGATATTTGCTAGATGGGCAGGGGGTCCTGCCTTCCCTTGACCTTGATCACTATAGGCCAATAATATTGACAATATGTCAACGATGATTCGACAACTGGAGCTAAATCTATGAAGAGTAAAGGGCTGAACTAAATAAAAAATGCACCAATTACTCCTTACTCATTATTAATGAGCTAGGAGAGGCCCCTTATCCTCCAGGTACAACACTGCTCCTTGATGATAAACAAATGAGTGAAAACATTTTTTTTTTTTTTTTAAATCCTCTTTTCTCATAATGCTTTATTTGAATATGATACACATACACTCACACTACAACATAGCGGTTTTAACAATTTTTTTCAGCCAGGCTCCCAAATTTCCATCTGTCCTCCCTCATAATACTCCTGTGGCCCTCACCGCTGTCAATGCATTCCCTCCCTCTGTGTGTTCCTAACGGCTGAGCCTGTCGGAACAATAAAAATAAGCCAACAACAAATCGACTGCAAAAACTGGGAGCCTAGATAAGCAGGCCCCTGCTGCCCGCCGCTAAATGATGTTAGTAATAATGATATAGCTGGGCACCTGTTGGCCAAATAGCTGGCAATCTCAGGCAATGTGTCCTTTGTTAGCTGCCCTGCGAGGAAATATCCCTTCCCCCGCCGGAGGGAAGAAGACAAATAAAATCTAATAACAAACCGAGTGTATGGCTCGCACTGCGTGCTTTAAATTTTAATCTAGCTTTTCCATTGCCATTTCTGTGTGGCGCACACCCTTTATCTTAGCAAAGAGAGGATCACCAAATATTTGAAATATTTAATCGCTTTGGAAGCTGGGGCTTATGATAGACACAAGAAGGTACGGACAGAAAAATAGCAACAATTTACATGAAATCAGAAATAAAAGAAAACCTCCCTGCGTGTCTTTTGAACTCAGTGGCTTCTAAAGGCAAAAAATGATGAAAACAGTGAAGTGTAAATGAAATGTCTTCCCCGCGCTTAGGAAGCCTTGCATAGTCTAATTTATAGACTTTCCCAATGAAGTAACAATCTCATTATTACTAAACAGTGGTCGGAACATTCAACTAAGATTTTTCCAACATGCGTCTTGACAGATCCATCAACCTGTCAGCAAACAGGTTATTTCTGTCTCACTTCTCACGAGATGTAGCTTCAGTATGGGAAGATAGCTTTATAGTTGAGGCAAAAGTGAAGCTTTAATAAGGATTTCACTCAGTCTTTATCTCTACTGTTTTTTTTTCCCTACCATTTTATGGTTTACAATAAAAATATAATCTATCAAAATAGATTTGCAAAATATGTCTGTACACAGTAACTCCACAAGCAGAATCAGGAGTGCAGCTCTGGAGTAAAATTCAGACTCTGCAACTTTAAATATTGTACTGTCAAGTTAAGTAATACAATGTTTGTAATGTACTTCTATTTAGATTTGTTATTTACTTCTATTTAAAAAATCTCAAGCGTTCCAGTATTTATCAGCTGCTATATGTCCTGCAGGAAGTAGTATTCTTCCCAGTCTGGAGAGCAGGAAGGGTTTTCTGTGGGGATTTGCTACTGCTCTGGACAGTTCCTGTCACAGACAGAGGTGGCAGCAGAGAGCACTGTGCAAGACTGGAAAGAATACACCACTTCCTGCAGAACATACAGCAGCTGATAAATACTGGAAGACAAGATTTTTTTAATAGAAGTAATTTAAAAAATCTCTTGCACTTTCTGGCACCAGTTGATTAGAAAGAGTTTATTTTATAGTAGCGGATAAGTAATGTATGTACACAATGACTCAACTAGCAGAATAGTGAGCTTACCTCTGAAGTACAATGCAGTCTGTAACATATGACATATTACCAGATTAATGAGTGCAGATCTTGTATTTACAAAGTGTTACAAGTTATAAAGGTAATATACTCATCATCATATATCCTATAAAAAGATGTATCCAGTCAGCTGTCAATGTATAAATCCATAAATTAACCCCAGAACAGCTGGTGAACCTGCGCCATACCTGAGCCATCCTGTCTTTGTGTCTTTGTGTCTTTGTTACAATATTGCAACAATGTTCCAATCAGCAATATTGATACAAACCTATCTCCCCTATCCCGTTTCTTTACCTGCCATGTAAACAACTTGATAATGTTATCACATGGGGTGGAGTTTTTTTTATTCCTTTGGGTAAACGCAATAAGTAAATAAGTTACAACCGGACAAATCGGAAATTGGAGTGGAGCTTTTCTCTGATAATGTAACAGATATTATGTATTTTCCACTTCACTGATATCGAGCAAAGAGGATGATGGGTAAAAAGAAAATCAATAATACATGGGTAATGATGTTCCTTCATGTTATGAGGGCAGTGAACTGTTTCCATGTAATAAGCTTGTTCCATCAAGGGTCTAATGAAGTGCTGTCCATTCATAGTCAAGGTGAGGAGTGGGATGTATGAATCGCATCTGCTTTATTTCTGTGTATGATCAATGGCTACAAGAAAGTCATCATACTGGACATGTATACAATCATAACTGAATAATGCATATCTATAAAAACTAAAGCTTTTTCGTCCAGAGGTGGGGATTTTAACCAGGCTCCTACAAGCTTTATGAAAACAGAGTAAAAGCTTGCCTTTAGCCTAAAGGCCTAGAAGAACCAAACATGTAGCAACCCAAAAAGGGGATAATGCCAGCATGATGCCTCCTAGTTGACAACTTCTCTTCTATTTCCAAACAATTCTAAGCATCTTTGTGGACAAACAGGAAAATCTTAATGCATTTTGGAATTTTAGGACAGCCCTTACTTACCACTTCGCCCACCTGACCACAACCTAGACTTGCTTCTGCCTTACCCCCTTGGTGTCTTGCACTGGCATCTCCTGGCCTGCTGGGCCAGCCTTTATCTAAGCAGGGACCACACTCAGAGGACCAGGTAGTCCCAAGAAGCAAAGTTGAGATCCTCATATGGAGGTTAAAGGGTGATAACCTAAGGACTACTTAGACAATGCCTGTGACAGTGGCTTAAACCAGTTGGGTATCAGAGCAGGTCCACACTCTGCTGTTTACAGAAACCATTATTTGGATGTTTAAATGCATCCTGCAGGCCCAACACATGTGCCATGAAGAGACCATATCTTTACCAAACCTTGGCAACTGGAAAACAGCTAGATCTGTCAGGGCCAAGTGAGGAGACCAAACAAGCCAAGAAACAGGTACTTCTGGGTAGGTATAGAAACACCACCAGGGACACGAGAGAGCATCAGTCCTCTATCAACCTGACAGTCTGAAACATACTCAGCAGCTGAGGGGGGGAGCGGAGAACACCTCCAGTCTTATCTGGTTGCTTTTCTTATTAACCGAGGAGAGGAGCTAAGTTGAGATGTAGACAAATCCTTTGCTAGGCGTGATGTAATCAGTCTTACCTGACATCCTGTACTTATCCAGCATAAAAATAATTCACCCAGGGAAGTCTATAAAAAACATTTGATTAGCGATAGCAGCAACAGTAATAACCAAAACCCTTTACATTATGTTCATGAATTTAGATGCTAAAAAGGTGTTTGACAAAGTGACATAGCTGTTTCTACTTTATAGGCCATTTTGGAGAAACAAATTTGGACAAAAGAAAAAAGTGAAATGGTCAGCTCACCTTGGTAGTTTCTGACTTGTAGTCCCTTTAGAGGATAAAGCGGAGGGTGCACTGAAGTTCTGGCGGTAGCCAGCCGTGATGTAAGTAACAACAAAATCCAAAAGGTGGGGATATCCAGCACTCCAAAGATAAATATTAAAACGATCCTTCATTATTCATAGATTAAAAACTTCATCTGCCATCAGGGAATCCCGTCACCAAGGCGTTTCACGCAGAGTGCGCTTGATCATGCCACGATTAAGCGCACTCTGCGTGAAACGCGTTAGTGCGGGTCTCTCTGATGGGAGATGAAGTTTTTAATCTATGAATAATAAAGGATCATTTAATATTTACCTTTGGAGTGCTGGATATCCCCATCTTTTGGATTTTTTTGAAATTTGAACAAGCCTTTATTCAGCACATATTCTTACTATTCTCAGATACCACCAGTCAACAGAGGTAATGTTGTGTGCAAAAGTGGAAAACCTGGAAAATAGATAGCGCAGTAGAAATTTTAGTTTAAATTCCAGAAACCATTGTAGGCAACAAACATATTGATTGTAATACAAAATAACGAATCTGCTCACCTTCCTGGGCATTACTCTACATGTCTACAAACTTGCACCTGGTAGCGAGAGTGTACCAGTGGTAAAAAAAAATAAAAAAAATCTCAGCAGAATCCAGATAAATTTCTTATTAATCATCCCCTATTATTATGCATGATAATATATGCATAAGTTGCCATGTCTGTCTGCTATACATAAGTAGGAGTGGACGTAGGAGGTGGCAGGCGTGACAGTGCACCCAAGGGGCCGAATAGAGTTATGTGGTCAAGGAATAAATATTATGCACATACAAATAAGCTGTGTCTGGAGATACTCAACGATTAAAATAAATGTGACAAACACAACTGAATACACTGTTGTTGTTGTTGTTGTTGCAGTGGTGGTTGCTGTGCGGCACTGCACCAGTTAAGGTTAGAAACCCACACAAATTAGGAACCTTGAAATGGTGTGTGGGCTTATACACCTTGATCAAAATGTAACTAACTCCTTATGTGTGTACTAAAGTATACAGTGCTGAGAAGTAAAGGATCAGTGGTAGCCATGTGGATGTGCAGCCATGTCTGTTTTTTTCACCATGGAATTACAAATGAGTACAATATTATACTTATTACACCCCCATGACCATTTTTATCCTGGAACATTGTAGACTATAATACATTCAACACAAATAATCCCACCCTTAAAACACACAATTTAATGATATACTCTAAAATTCCCACTTCAAATAGTAATCTAAAAATCTCCCCAATATGTAAGGGGTCACATGCCAAGCCAACCTCTACATATGTTCATTGAGAGTGTGCAAACAAATACACAACTTAGGATACAGTAGCTACATTTACATATCAATTTACTCATAGTCCCATTCTGTAGTTATCATCTACTTATGCAGAGTAGAATAGTGGCGGGATAGCACTGCTGGTGGTGAATCAGGTATTCTCATATAGTTGCCTGTAGTCATGTAATTCCAATTGACAGTCAGCAATACCATCTTGTTTAAAGCTAGAAAGTTAGGCAAATAATTCCAAAATCACCTCTATCCCTATACCAGATCCCTATTCTCCTACCCTTAGCAGAGAACTCGCCCTTATAAACTGTTCGCTTTACTGTCCCTAATATCATCCCTGATTTACAACCCAAATACGTTTCCTCCCAAGTTATTAGGATTCATCAGAGGATTTGTTAGGATTTCCCATATAGTTTGTATGTAACTGCATTGGGAAACCATAATACACCCATAGGCCATATTCACACAGTGTCAAAATAACAGCCATTTTATTGGACGGCCATCATTTATTAACATTCATTCATTCATTCATTCATTCATTCATTATTATATGAATAACAAATATAAATGACAGCAGTCCTTTTGAGGGTGTGTGAACATAGCCATAAGAAGAAAACAAGTGTTTTGAATCTTTTAGAAATACTTTGGAAGTGTGAACTAATTGAAGCTTGGATAAACTGGGGATATGCTGCATCCCATACCTTCAAATCAGCAAATCTAGAAAAACCTCCCACGCACCATAGAGGAATCAACCAGTGACCTCCTGGTAGATGCTAAGAAATTCACATGCCACTCAGTAACTCAACATGTTTTCATGAATAGACTACTTCTTGATTCCAACCTCAGTCTCTGAACACCTATCATCCCAAATATATCCAATCATAATTTCAGATCATGCTCCATTGCTTTTCACCCTTCAGATGTTTTCTTCCCAGCAATTGACCAAAATATGGAAATTCCCTGCATATTTAGCAAAATCGAACAAGTTCAAAACATGTTTCAAACTCTGTTAGAATAGCTAACTAGATTTCAATATTGTACAAGCAGATGATATTCCACTACTAAAGGCCACTTCTAAAGGCCCTATCACACGGGGCAATTATCTGCCCAATCAGGCTGATTCGGGCAGATATCACCCCGTGCATCAGCTGAGGGGCCAATTATATGCTGATCATTGTCTGACTGCACAGCGCCCCATGTAATAGGATGTGCAAAGTCAGCGTCCAATGAAACGATATATATGTATATATATACCTTCCCAGGCTTCCTGGTGTCCTCCTGCCCCTTCCCAGCTGGCCTGAAAATTTTACATCTGTCTCTGCAGTGACAGTCCGCTCAGCCAATCACTGGCCGGCGTGCTGTCCTGTCTCGATCAGTGATTGCCTGAGCCACCTGGCACTTCAGAGATGGATGTAGAAGCTTCAGTGGCAGCTCCGATCAGCTGAAAAGGGGACAGAGGAAATAGCGGCCACAGAAAACTGACATGTCAGTTTCTTGCGGCGCCACTAGGGATCCCGGCCGGTGGGATCCCTGTGTAACAACGGCCGTGATTACTACAGAACTTATATAGTGGGAACATGGCCTTAAGGCTGTCATAAATGTCAATGGGTACTTATCACTTTAGAAAAATATATTTAAAACAATTTGCTAATCTATATGCAGTAACCTGGAGTTACTAGGTGTTGTCAGCAGTAGGCTAGGTATTGAGGTACCAACTAGGCACTTTCCACAGTGACCAGCAGTGATAATGCCACCCCTGGGTATACTAACACTAGACTTTGAAAGGTTAGAACAAGTGTAGGTGCAGAGTAAAGACAAAGTCTAGTTCAGAACTATGAGGAACAGTTTACCGATAGAATCTTTAATACAAATACACAAAACAGTTGTTGTAAGGTGCAAAAATAGATGTTACAACAATTGTCCTTTCTTCTGTTGGACAACGTCGGGTGATTGTACTTGAGGTATCTGTGTAGGTGTAAGTCAAGTCTGTGTACTTTAGCTTGTGGGTGAAGACGGCTTGGCTTGTAAAGTAGGCTAGGGGGCTACCAAGGGGCCTTATCTATATAGTGCAGTACTCTGCTTGGGTAATTTAATTTATTAAGTGTAGCTTGATGGTTTAACTGATACTGCCTCCTGCCAGAAGAGCTCACTGAGTGCCAAGTTTGGTAGTAGGAGTCCCGTGCTTGCACAATCAGGTGTAGCTTGCCACTCAAGGTTCCCTGTGATGGCTGAGCGAAGATCAACGGAGTACTTAGATCTGAGATGCATTTGCTCTGCTGCAGACGAACCCTAATCCCTTGCTGGAACGTCCTGACTTGTATAGAGAATTTCCCCCCTGGCGGAGACAATGTTCTCCCTGTTAGGTAGTTACCATACCTTTATGCTTAGCACTGCATTAGACGTTTAGGAAAGTTTCTTGAAAAAATCAATTGCATTTAGTCCTTGTCAGGGGACCTGGCCTTCAGGCCAGGCCCGAGTGCAAGCTTCTGCATGAACACCTCTCTCTCTGTGCTCTGACTTACTGACTCAACACCAAACTAAAGGAAGAGAAGAGAACCCCACCCAGGAACTAACAGGGCCTTAGGTAGTGGTGGATGGGACTAAGATCCTGTATAAAATTCTTATCTTGAGGAGCATACAAAATAACCCACATTTTTCAAGATTCATTAAAGGATTTTTACAGTGTAATGCCAGCAGACACAACAAAAATTCAGTCTTATATGCCATACAGATGCCCAACCTCACAGAAGAGCAGATGTAAGTAAGCAGAGCTATTATGTCAGCCGCCAATGGCAAAACACCTGGGCTGGATGGCTTCCTGGCAGAATATTATAAAACACTCAAACCAGAAAAAATTCTAACACTTGGCAAGCTATATAATGTTATTTATCTGCAATGACCTCTTTACTTTCTGCCTAAATCCTACACAGATCATACTTATCCCCTCTCTTATCACTCTGTATCTTTACTTTATCATGATTCTAAAATGTCATCTAAAATACGAGCAAACTAAATGTAATCATCCTACATCACATACTTAGTCAAGCACAATAAGAATTCACCCAGGGAAGGAAGTCTATAAAGAACATTTGCTCAGCGGTAGCAGCAATGGTTGTAATGCAAGACCCCCTTTACTCCTGTCATTATGCTCATGAATTTAGGCAGTGTAGACAAGTGTCTATAGAGTCAAATCCTATCTAACCTCTCTTTACACACTACATGGAAGCTAGAGGAGGCACCAATTTAATCACCACTGGTTTACAACCATGTTATAATCCATTAACATATACATGTTACCTGTATGGCATGCAAACGTAGGGCACACTAACCCTTGAAGAGAAGAAGCAAAGATTGACTCACATGTATATATTAAACCTTTCTTCCTATATCTACAATCCAGCATGTTGATGTTAATGTTAAAACTTAATTTAAAAGTAATAATAAAATAAAAGATTGAATACTAAACATGACAAATTCAGCAATGCTTTGTATTTCAACTATCTTCACAATTCCTACTTGCTATCAATGAATCTGAACGTGTCCTCCTGACTTCATATTAGTTACAACTGAGGTTTTGTTACAGTTGCATCCAGTCTAGACTATTCTCTATGGGCTAAATTCATCAGCTGCACAAATGTGTCTCCTGCCCTGATTTTGTGGTAATTCCCACTCTTCGCCTTTAGTTCTGGCTGCTCACTTGTAAGGGTCACGTGTAGGAGTGCGCAGATGAATGGTTGTTTGCCAGGTAACAGCGGTGTGGACTCTACTCTCCAGTCTATAATGACTCTGCACTTTTATAGGCAGAACTGCTGCAAAACAAACACATTACAAAGAAAATGTTAATTAAGATTTAAACATCGTGAGCGCAATTACACTGGCAGCAAGACAAAGAAAACCAGCGGCAAAGAAAGCACCACTAACTGGAGATTATTGCCTGTAACAAGTTCGCAGCATGTCTTCCCCTAAAACAAAGAGTTCATGTCCTCTCTTGTTATAGCTGCTTCTAGCAAAGCTGGGTGACAACCAATCCTGGCTGCCACTAAGGTCATCATATAGTATTCTCAGACGTCTCTATGACATATAGATCTGGTTATACAGATTTGTGGGGTCAGGGCATGTGTAACTAGGCATTTGATGACCCCTGCAAAAAGCCCTTTCCAGGGAAACTTACCATGACAGATAATTTTTGGTGGATCTTTGTAGTTTCATTAAAGGCACGAATGGACGTATGGTACATTAAGGACTTTCCAAAATTTAAAAACATCAGTAATGTACATGCCTACTGTCAGTTCTGTGGTCACCTAGTGGTGTTTATTCTTTTGGCTGATGTGATGACATTATCAATGCCATGGCTGCCTAGGTCATGTGTCACAAGGTCAGACATCATTGCTGTGACTGGGTAAAGCAAGTAAAGCGAGGTACCCAATCCCATAACTAGTGTTTACTTTACCAGGGTAAAGGCTCAGTTTGCTACCCTAAACACCTTGGCCAAGGTAGAGTGGTTTGCTGTCGCCATCTTGAATAAACTCAACTCACCAGTTATGGATCATTATAAACCCTGCACTGACCTAGAAAAGAAGAAAACTTCTCCTTTGCATGTGGTTTTAGCTTCATAAGAGAACCCCTAAAGGGTCCAGTGCTAGCACATTTTTTACATCTTCCTGCCATATAAGAACACATAATAAACATTTCTATGCTTACCTGGTGTCCCTATGCAGGGTCCCCGGTGTCCCCTGTTATCTGTAGCCATCGATACTTCCTAGACAAGCTCCTCTTGGGAGTGCCAGCCTGCTCAGCCAATCATTGACCGAGACAGGACAGTGCCATGGCTAGTGATTGGCCGAATGGGCTGTCACTTCCAAGACGTCTAGGAAGTAACAGCGGCTTCAGATAACAGGGGACACTGGGGACACCGGTGACACTACACTGGAACACCGGGAGAGTGCGGAGAGGTAAGCATATAATTTAAACAACAAGACTGCTGAAAAACATGCTCCAAAAAGCTCCATACAGCTCCTACTGCAAACCATTTTTTTTTCCATAAATGCGGTTTTTATTTTCTAAAATTACTAGCCCACCCAACCCCTCCTCTAATAAACATATGCAAAAATTGACGATATCATTAAAATCATATTGTGAATTTCATAATTGTGGAATAGCGTCTCCACCAATGAAAAAGGATAATAAAAGCTTACCAATAAATTGTATGTATCCCAATATAGTACCAATAAAAACTAAGGTTTATTAAACATAAAAGCTATAATAATGGTTCTTCCAATTTTAAGTTGACTGTTACGGGGTTAAAGTGTAGCATACACTGTAGCAGAACGTGCTGTTTACAGACACTAAACCAGCAGGAGGTGCAACAGGGTGTGAAGTGCTGGAGACTAGCAGAAAACCTGCATAATAGGGAATGCTGCTGCAGCTCTGGCTGTATAAGGCATGAAATCACTCAAGGTAAATGAGAATAGAGTAAATCGGCATCATACATAAGCATTAAAAAAGATGATGAGAACCTTTAAATTCACCCTGCAGCTCTGCGAGAAACGTGAGGACCAGACTGTGATATGTGACCTAGTTTTCCTCTAGAATTACAGATACATTATGACCACAAAGTGCAATCGATCATCTTTTCATTAGTTCAGTCAGGTCACAGCTGCCTCACACCTCCATCTATTGCAGCTTCTTGTATTTCTGGGTTATAATTGTAAAATATGACAAAAAACAACTTTTTCTTTACTTTTCTTCTACCAAATGAAAATGACAATAAAGGAAATGAAAACAGTTTATGCCTTCCTCCCACTGCCAAAAATAAGATAACGCAGCTCAATAACCTGAAATTACAGCACACTTGACTTAATGGGAAGTTGGGGGGTGAAGCAATAACATCTCTATTCCTTACATCTCCACAACGCTGAATTAAGATTCTGCTGCCTCTTAAAGGAATATTCCCAGAATAGGATTTATTTATTATAATCAGAATGAAAGGGTGACAAAAGAAGGAGGTGCATTATGTAGCACCCTAATAATATGGGCCAAGTGCTTAGATCCACCCAAAATTGGCACTAGTTAATGTATACATACATTATATTATTTATCCTGAGCACTGATCCTGAGTTAGGCTATGTTCATACTACGTAAGAGACCAGCCATTCTGTGATAACCCGGCATAACAAAGATCCTGCGTTCATGGGAACTGATGCTCTGGTGTGGACCCTGTGGGCATCAGTTCCCATGAACGCCGGATCTTTAGTATGCATATGGTTTGGCTTCTTTTTCACCGAATGTTTACATCTATGTTTACAAGGAGATTATTCTTTCCTGTGCACTTGCACGATAGCACTTTTTCCTTCTACAGTATTTAGATTATTATTTTGGTTGATTATCTTTGATATTGAAGCCATTTTGTTTTTCAATTTATATAGAATTTGATCATGTGGAACATTAATAGTATTGCTTGATCCCCTGGTGAAGTAAGAGAGTACCATATCCATTTACTTAGTCTTTCATATACCTATGTGTTTTTTTGCAGTTTTTTTGTTTTTTTTGCTGTTTGTTTCGGTGTCTTGTTTAGCATTACGTCCTAATAAAATTTTTTATTTTTTGTTATTGTCAGGATGGGGAGGTAGGGAAAAGACAAGACGGGGGGGGGGGGCCTGAGCCTTAACCCACCCGATGTCCCTATCTACTTGCCTCAATCGGCCCTAGGCAGCCGTGGACAACCACAAAGACGTTCCCTATACTGAATAAGTGTAACACAGAACAAGACAGACAGAAAAACACAATAAAGGGAAGTTAACAAGTCAAGTCAGAACCAAACAGGCAACGCAGTACAATATCGGAGATCAAACAGGTAGTCAAAGGTCAGGCAGGAGATCAGGTACCAAGTCGAGCAAGCAGAGAAATTAGAAATGGGGATTCCAGAAGTAGCCAGGGAGAGCTGGAATCAGGGTATGAACCTTAATAGCCAGCAGTGAGAGACTGGCCACTGCTTTCATTTATGAGGATCAAGAGCCCAATACTGATCCCCATTGGACCGGCGCTCTGATCCTCAAGGTTCCGGACAGGCATGTGTCAATCAAACAACACTGCTCAGCTGCAGCAATCAAGTCTAGCAGTGAGCAGTGTAACTCCTGCATTGCCAGGATGCTGAAAGGCAAGCGAGTGTGACAGACAAAAAGTAAAAACAGATCCAGTTCACACCAGGCTCAATGCACATTCCTGACAGGTATATAGTGGTGTGTGCTTTATCATATAGTTTCCAGCTTTTTTTTTCTTTTTTGTATATACTGTGTTCGGGCATTACATTATTTATCCCGAACTGATCCTGAATTACTTTATGAACTATATCCCAGGGAGTTGCAGTCACTATTCTGCTGTCACTGTGTACATATATTACATTACTTATCCTGTCTGGATCCTGCTTGTATATAATCTAGAGCTGTAGTCATTTTTTAAGGCTTCACAGCTAAAATCTTCCATCATTTCCTGCTATTTTAGTGTCTACAAATGCAGTGACTATGAGGAGGATAGATGTTGTAGTTCCGGGCAGTTGAGGGTAGAAGTCTCTGGCAAAGCCTATAAGAATATCCTGTGTGGCTTTGAGGCTGGCTAACCCTGTAGATGCTCCAGTATGTGTGTTGTGTTTTTATCAATGGTGATCTGCACAATGTAGACAGTCCTTGACCCAGGGTACACTTGGCATTAGTGCTGGGCGATTAATCAAAGTAATTTGATTAATTCACCTAGATTTTGAGACTTAATTTAAATTTCTTTGAAAATTGTAAATTCAATAAAAAAAAAATAATGCACTCTGACCTGCTGCCCGGCCGCTTGCACCAACAAGATGCCTTCCGGCACCCTTGAGATCGCCGCCATCCGCCCACCCACACCCATAAGATTGCCACCCACACCCATAAGATTGCCACCCACACCCACAAGATTGCACTGCCGTCTGCTCGCAACAGCACCAGGAGCAGCAGCAGCAGCAGCTGGGCACTGAGCATCCCACAGGACATGAGAGACCCAGAGTGCAATTACTGGAGAGCAGGTGAGGACTCGGCACAGTGCGCTGCCTCTCCCCCACCATGCATACCAGGTAACTAATACTACTATTGCTACTACTACCCTCAATCCTAATACTACTACTCCCAACACTGTTCCCCTTCTATTGCTACTACTACCCCACTTCTGATACTAATACAGCCAATACTGCTCTCATTGCTATTGCTACTACTACCACCCCCACTTCTGATACTACTACTCCCAATACTGCTCCTACTACTATTGCTTCTACTACCCCCACTCCTGATACTACTACTTCCAATACTGCTCCCACTACTACTGCTACTACTACTCCTGATGCTAGTACTCCCACTGCCACTTCCACTCCTGATACTAGTACTGTACTATTGTTACTACTACGCTCCTATTACCACACCCCTCATCCACTATGCCTCTACTACTACACCCATCATAGTTAGCACAAAAAAAAATCAAGATTTAAATCGAGAATCAAGAAAAAAAATAAATAGATTTTTTTTTTTTACCATATTGCCCATCCCTACATGGCATGTATCTGTTATATTATGTCTGTAATTGAACAGTCAAGACCAGGGCCGGACTGGGACTGAAAATCAGCCCTGACATTTCAGTGCACACAGGCCCACTCGCCGTGCGGTGGTACAGTAAGTTATGAGACGATGTTGTGTGTGCAGCATGGCTACATGTTGTATCATCACGGCCATGACTAGAATTACAGATAATACACAGTAAAAGGGGTCAGAAGCTTCTGTCTCTGTACTGTGTAGCTGAGCTGCAGTTACAGGTCATCACCACTACACAGTGTACAGAGACAGACTGCTTCCGGCCCCGGTCACCGTGATGTGTTTAACACCACCACCACATACTGACTAATACCACTGCATACTGACTAATACCACCGCATACTGACTAATACCAAAGCATACTGACTAATACCACCGCATACTGACTAAAACCTCCACATACTGACTAATTCCTCCACATACTGACTAATAGCACCGCATAGTGACTAATACCACCGCATACTGACTAATGTCACCACATACTGACTAACGTCACTACATACTAACACCACCACATGCTGACTAACACCACCACATACTGACTAATACCACCGCATACTGACTAATACCACCGCTGTTACTGAATAACATCCACTGTACACAGATCACTATCACCTCATCCAGGTTCAACCAGCTCTACACAGGTTCTGTTCTCCATATACATTACAGTGCAGTTATATTAGGTGACTCACAGGGGACATCTTTAATCAGAGTTCTTTCCTTTTCATCTTCTTCTCCATCTGCTCTGAGCCAAGAATCCACAAAATATGCTAGACAGACATATTAGGCTCCTGACTCTGGCATCATCCTCATCTCTATACTAACTGCACATCTGTATTGGCCCCTGTACACCCTCATTTAGTGGGTAGGATGACTCTATGTGATCCCATTTTAGTATATGGCCCTCCTCTCTGTAGCCCCTCCTTATAGATAGCCCCCTTATGTTGCCCCCCTTATAGAAGGCCCCCCCATGCTGTCCCCCTTATAGATGCCGCCCCTTTTTTTTTTCCCTTACAGATGGCCTCCTATGTTTCCCTCCTATGTGGCCTCCCCTATGTTGTCCCCTTATAGGCCCCCTCTCCCCCTATGTTGTCCCCTTATAGATGTCCCCCTCTCCCCCCCTTTTAGATGCACCCCTCTCCCGCCTTCCTTATAGATGTCGCCCTCTCCCCCCTTCCTTATAGATGGCCTCTTCCCACCCTTTTAGATGGCCCCCTCTCCCCCCTTCCTTATAGATGGCCCCTTATCCTGCCCTTATAGATGGTCTCTTCTCCCCCATTATAGATGGCCCCTTCTCCCCCCCCTTATAGATGGCCCCTTCTCCCCCCCTTATAGATGGCCTCTTCTCCCCCCTCTTATAGATTACCCCTTCTCCTCTTCCCCCCACCTTATAGATTGCCCCTTCTCCTCTTCCCCCCACCTTATGGATGGCCCCTTCTCCTCTTCTCCCCCCCACCTTATAGATGTCCCCTCCTCCTCTTCTCCCCCCCCTTATAGATGGCCCCTTCTCCTCTTCTACCCCCCACCTTATAGATGGCCCCTTCTCCTCTTCTCCCACCCCACCTTATAGATGGCCCCTGCTCCTCTTCTCCCCCCCCCTTATAGATGGCCCCTTCTCCTCTTCTCCCCCCCACCTTATAGATGTCCCCTCCTCCTCTTCTCTCCCCCCTTATAGATGGCCCCATCTCCTCCCCCCCCCCTTATAGATGGACCCTTCTCCTCTTCTCCCACTCCCACCTTATAGATGGCCCCTTCTCCTCTTCTCCTACCCTTATAGATGTCCCCTTCTCCTCTTCTCCCCCCCCTATAGATGGCCCCTTCTAATCTTTTCCTACCCCCCCTTATAGATGGCCCCTGCTCCTCTTCTCCCCCCCTTATAGATGGCCCCTTCTCCTCTTCTACCCCCCACCTTATAGATGGCCCCTTCTCCTCCTCTCCCCCCACCCTCTGTGGAAAGCAGGTTTAATAAAAAACAGAAACAAACAAACTCACCTATCAACGCGCTCCCCTATGGAGCCTTTGTTTTCCTGCAACCTCCATCTGATGTGCAGCTGCCGGGGGTGTCGCGTCCTATCCTCAGCAGCGCACGTATCATAGAGCTCTCTGTGTGCCAGTGGCCGCGACTTCCGGTACAGGGAGCTTCTCTGTGCTGGAAGTCGCGGTCACAGCACAGGACCACAGAGAGCTCTATGATACTGGGGATAGGACACGACACACCCCCGGCAACCGTGCATCAGACGGGGCGGGAAGGAGCGCTGTGGGCCGGTCCCGTGCTCCTCCTGGCTCAGTGACTCCTTTTCCCTATGATTGGGGAAAGGAGTCGCCGGGTCAGGAGGAGCACGGGACCAGCCCCCAGAGGCCACCGGCCCTTCTGGCATTTGCCAGAAGTTCCCTATGGCCAGTCCGGCCCTGGTCCAGACACACTTGTAACTTGGAAACAAAGGTAAACTTTACTCAGAGTATCTGTGCAGAAATCCAAACAATAATTTCTTTTATAGAACAGGGTTGCAAGGTTACAATATTTAGGATGGTCCCTTGGCAGTAGTTATACTGACTAAGGGCTTATTCCCACATCCCGTATATTACGGAGACAATATATTCCCTTTTCTGTCTAGACAATTCTCCCTTGAGGAGCAGAAACAGGATTTTACAGTTCATCTGCCCTGTCAGGTGGTCTGAAGACAGTCTTAGGTAAAACCTCCTTGGTCATGGCGTTCTTGACCCAGACCTTGCTATGATGAAGCTTTAGCAATATGACAAGTTTATATAGTCTTTCCTAGTATATCTAGTTTTCAGCAGGCTTTAACTGAGAATTGGAGACTAGACCTAAACCTTTTCACAGTGCCTGCTAACTCAAGTTACTACTCAGCTACTACTCAGCTGAAAAGCTACCAGACACTTCCTCGTACTTTACTGGTCTATGGCCTAGCCAGGAATGACTAGAATGATCCAACCCTCTAAAAGACAGGGTTGCAGTAATTGGTTCTAACCTATGAAAAAGGTTCAGCCTGGGAAACTCTTACCTCAGAACACACTTCTAGAAGAAGCTGAGAAAAGGTCATGTGACCAAAATTTCATATGGTTTTAGACACGTGACCCACTAGAAGTAGTAATAAAGAGCAGTATTAACCTTTGTTCTTCTATAACACCTTATTGTATGCGGCAATAGCAGTGCGGCAAGAAAAATAACAGTGTATGTTCAAATGTAGTATTTCTGTCAGTCTTTTTTCAACCAAAACCAGGAGTGGAACTGTCAGGGGGAAATTAAAATGGAAAGATTTGCACAGTTTCTGTGTTTTCAACCCACTTCTGGTTTTGGTTGGAAAAAAGACTGACCAAAAGACTAATGGAAATACTATGTGTGAACATAGCCTACACAAGTTAAGAGATTTCTCAGCCATATGGCAACTTTTTTAGTTGGGGCACGATATCAGTGACACAATGAGTTTGCTCTGGTCATCTGCATTCTGGAAAGCAATATTTTTATATCAGAAAAAACAAACATAATTGGAGCCCAGCTATGGTGTTAGAAGGGTGTTTAAAGATTACTTTTCATCAAAAATAACTTTTGACATGTCTGATGACATGTCAAAAGTTATTGATCACTGCTTAACTTTTTTTTTTTATCATGCTTTTAAAAAACCTATACCTGCTTGAAATCCAGGTGCAGTCTCCTAAAGGCAGCTTTTTGGTCTTATGCTGGATAATAAAAAAAAGAGACAATAACAGGAAGTCCCGGTCATCTCACACTCACATAGAAGACAGTGATTTGATTGACGGATTCATGGAGCTGGGATACTGGCCAGGACTTCCTGTGCTTGGACAGTTTTTTTTTTCAACCAGAACGGGACCACCACAATACAATTAATTAAATTGCAAATGTGTTTTATATCACATCCCTTGTTGACTCTTTAAAGTGATATTGTCACCTCCTTACTCTATGTTCAGTTTTTGGCATCATCTACAAACTTAGATGAGGAACATTTGATATATACCTGTATAAAACTTGTCTGTGTCTTCTTTCTGCTCTAAAATCACTAAATTTCATCTGTGGACAGCCCCACCTGTAGGGCTGCACGGCAGTCGGGCCCTCTCCCGAGACAGGAGATGGGGACCATACAATGTGAAGCTCCTCCTAGGTGACACTGTTAACCGAACTAATGAAGCAATAGTAAGGGGGGGGGGGGGGGTGACATTATTACTTTAAGGGCTCGTTCCCACTGAGGAAAGGTAGCGGAATTCCGCGACGGAATTGTCCGCCGCGGAATGCCGTTAGCCTCCCGCTCATAATGGGAGTCTATGGGAGGCGCGCGCTCCTGCCCTGTCCGCGCTGAAGAATGAACATGTTCATTCTTCAGCGCGGACAGGGCAGGAGCGCGCGCCTCCCATAGACTCCCATTATGAGCGGGAGGCTAACGGCATTCCGCGGCGGACAATTCCGTCGCGGAATTCCGCTACCTTTCCTCAGTGGGAACGAGCCCTAAGGGTACAAACCCACTTGCCGGATCTGCAGCGAGTCTCCTTGCTGCGTTTTTGCAGCGAGACTCGCTGCAGATCCCAGCCCTATACTTTCATTAGCGATTTTGTCTGCAGCCCTCCCCATTAACCCCCTAGCCGCCGGACATTATACATTACCGGGTCCCCGTTCCTGCTTGCTTCGGGGCTCCCGGTGTCTTCACGCCCCGCCCGGCCAATCAGTGCGCTGCGGCAGGGCAGCGCACACTGATTGGCCGGGCAGAACGTGCTGGGAGCCGCCTAAGCAAGCAGGAGCGGGGACCTGGTAATGTATATCCTGCCCGCCCCCCCTGCAGCCCCGATCGCCCCCAGCCCCCGGCCGCATGATTGCCCCCCGCACCCCCCGGCCACATGCGGGGGGCGATCATGCGGCCGGGGGGCGATAGGGGCTGCAGGGGGCTGCGGGGGGCGATCGTGCGGCCGGGGGGTGCAGGGGGCGATCATGTGGCTGGAGGGTGTGAGGGGCGATCATGCGGCCGGGGGGTGCGGGGGGCGATCGTGCGGCCGGGGGGTGCGGGGGGCGATCATGCGGCCGGGGGCGATCGGGGCTGAAGGGGGGGCGGGCAGGATATACATTACCAGGTCCCCGCTCCTGCTTGCTTCAGCGGCTCCCGCCACGTTCTGCCCGGCCAATTAGTGCGCTGCCCTGCCGCAGCGCACTGATTGGCCGGGCGGGCCGTGAAGACACCGGGAGCCCCGAAGCAAGCAGGAACGGGGACCCGGTAATGTATAATGTCCGGCGGCTAGGGGGTTAATGGGGAGGGCTGCAGACAAAATCGCAGCAGGGATGTACATCCCTGCTGCGAGTTTCTCTGCTAATGAAAGTATAGGGCTGGGATCTGCGGCGAGTCTCGCTGCAAAAACGTAGCAAGGAGACTCGCTGCAGATCCGGCAAGTGGGTTTGAACCATAAAGAGAAACGGATCTGTGAGAGCCAGAAGTCTTGCTGGTTGGTAGTTGATCAAATACTTATATCATGCAATAAAATGCTAATTATTTTAAAATTTTACAATGTGATTTTTGGCAAAAAAGGGGTCTGTAGAGCCTCAAATCACGGGATTTGCCAGATATCCCTCCAGAGAAGTGGGACTTAAAGTGACACTGTCACCCCGTATTTGCATTTTGACTGCTCTCCACAGGTGTAAAGGGTAACTGTTACAGCTTTCATTACTTATTTTATATTATACCTCATGGTGCTTGTTCTGGTAAAAAGTAGTTTTTTTCACCTGTGGATTGGGTGTCATCACCGCATAGGCACCACCCCCTCAGCAGCCATTGGAAGGGCCAGCCTAAAGCTCTAGGCCCCACCCCCTAGATTGTCCCACACCAATGGCCACTGAGGGGGCGGGGCCTATGTGACGATGATGTCACGGATGGGGCAGGGGTAAGTGGCACTATGGGCGGAGCGATGTGGCACATAAGGCGCGAGGCCCCGTCCACATATACCCAATCCACAGGTGATAAAAACTATTTTTTAACAGAACAAGCACCATGAGGTATAATATAAAATAAGTAATGAAAGCTGTAACATTTACCCTTTACACCTGTGGAGAGCAGTCAAAATGCAAATAGGGGGAGACAGTGTCACCTTAAGGGGCAATGTACCAGGGTGGTTTGGTGAACTCCCCACTGGGAGGCACCCCTTGGCAACAGGCTTTCCTTCTCAGGAGGGATATCTTGCTATGTCTGTGTTTTGAGACTCGTAACTGAGGCTCCACAGATCCCTTTTTTGCATATTAAAATTATAGGGGGCAAGGTATCAGTGGAAACTCTTGAGTGCTTACTCCATTGGATTTTTTGTCACTGATCTCCCTGAGCTCAGTGATTGCTTTGTTTTGTTGGTCTATTTTTTATTGCCCCTGGTAGCCAGAATCCTGCTCCACACTGACGAGGGGAAATACCCCGAAACAGCTGTCTGGATGGGTGCCTAGCCTTGGTAACCCTTGTCATGTCACAATGTTTGCCACAGAGTTAGACTTTGACGCAAAAGGGGCCACCCTGGTATTTTCCTATTTATGTTCCAATACTTGCAACTGAGTGGAGATTCTTGAGTGAGTACTCCATTGGATTTTTTGTCACTAATCTCCTTGAGCTCAGTGATTGCTGTGTTTTGTGTGTGAGAAAGAGAATGTATTTTCCCCTTATTTGTTTTCACAGTCCATTGGATATGATTACTGAAAAATGTGAAAAACATATTTATTTGTTATCCCTGAATGTAGTTATGTTAGGTTTTTTTTAAAATTTTCAGGAAAAAAAATGCAAAAATCACTTATAGGCTATGTTCCCCCAATGTCTATTTGTCCATTGTCCATTACTTCAAAATGACAGCCATTATTGTACAAAGGACGACCGTCACTATGAAATAATGGCTGTTATTTAGACTCAAACAGACAAAAAAAGATGTTGTGTGAACATAGTCATAAAGTCGGCAAAGCCTATGTTGAGCGAGTACGATATCTACCACTGTATGATTACTGTAATATTTGTCTGTGTATAATGGTTTTCATTCAGTATGGTGGTTGAGTTGGTAATATATGGCCATGCTGTGGCATTATTATTTGTGCCTTGGTATTATTGGCAATACTGACCTTGGTATAATGGATTTGTTCAGTTACATTACAATTGTGGTAATATGTATGCTAATAACATTAGCTTGTATATTGATATTATTGGTAATATTGCACTTAGTGCAATATGATTTGGTTAGTTACAGTACGAAGGTGATATGTATCGTCCCTGAACCACTACACCATGCTGACAATAAATTGCAGGTCGGTACAGTGTAAGTGACATCTCTAGCCTGCCACCTCCTTTATGTTCTCACCGTAAGTAATCAGGAGTCTTGAAATCAAAGCAATAATAGTCACTGGGACTACTGCCTGCATGGAGGTTAAAGATGGATGCCAGGGCTGAATACTGCAAATTATCCCCAACATACTATGTAAAGTGACTAGTAAGTATTTGCTTACAGAGTTTTCACAAATAATAAATAATTCCTAGACATGAATGACAACGCATACTCTATAAGGCTAAGTTCACACAATGTAAATCTTCTATTAATCACGGCCGGGCCGTTGTTGCCAATTTGCAACAACAGCCTTGATCATTAGAAAGTTTCTATTGCACTGCAGTCAATGGAATCCCATCTGGAGTGCATACACAAAGCAGCAGGAAAAACTGACATGTCAGTTTTGTTCGGCGGCTATTCATTGAATAGCAGCTGCACAGAACTGTCAGTTCACACAATGGAAAGTGCGGCTCTGGCCGCACATTGTGTGCTGTGGTAAATTGAGATGCAGACACACACGGATGCACCATATCCCAATTCAGCACAAATAACTGCACTGAAGTACCGGCCGGGTTGATCTTTACTAACATCGGCTGTTCTTTGACCCAGTCTGTGTTTTACAGCGTGTGAACCCGGCCTAATACTGTGAGCCAAGCCTTTAAAACCATGCGCCCCTTCTTTCTTTGTACCTTTAATGTTTTTTGACTAAAAAGGTGGCAATCCTACCAATAACGTAGCACCAGTATCAGTTAGCTCGCTGCAATCTGCCCTCCTTGGGACTAAAACAACATAAACTTTAACCGGTATATCAATGTATAGAAGCAGCGTAAACAAATGTGCCCATTTTCCCAGGTTGCTGAGGCTATGGGTCACACTGGACTTTAGCCTGTAATTTGTTCTTCTCCTTCTTTCACTATTAAGTGGTTAACCATAGATATTGACTGTTTATATTAAACATGTTTATCATTTTCATTAATACGTTCCTTTCATCTCTCGGTTTCAGAGCGGTATTTTACCGCAGCAGGAATAAGCTGTTTTGCATGTTACTAAATTAAATGACTGTGATAATCGCAAAAACAAGAAAAAATGAGAACAAAACAGGAGGCGGACATTAGCTGATTAATGCGGATTCATATACAAGTGGATAGAGCTCTCCGTCTTAGATTTAGCCAAGGAGGGGGCTCCACGTCTTTGTGAGGAAAGAGAAATTAAGTTTAAAGGAACACTAACGCTGTGTCTTTGTATATCACTTCTGCATTTGTCTCCACTAAATAGGCATTCCACTTAGAAGCCTGAAAAAGCTGTATCACAATCCATGAGGTAGCTCCTCCCTATGGGCAACTGTGCAAGAGTACAATATGATACTAATATGTCAGCACTGTAGGGCAGTATGATGTAGACAATTTATGGTACTATTCTATAGGCAGCGGGCATTGTCTGCAATATTATTTAGGCAATGGACGGTAATGCTCAAAAAACAATAATCAGGGATGTGCACCGTGCATACTATATAGCACTGTAAGGTGTAGGGGTGCTAGGGCACGGGAGACCCCACTTCCTTGAGACAATTCACAGTCTTAGGCCGGGTTCACACAGCGTATGACACCCGCCGTTCTGTGACCCGGCCGTGTCACAAAAGGGCCATTGTCAGTGAAGATCATCCCGGCTAGTACTGCAGTACTGTCCAGATGGACTTAATGTGTGCTGAATTGGGATGCAGGGGCATCCGTGTGTGCCCACATCCCAATTCACCATAGCACACAATTGAAAGTGTGTCCTGAGCCGCACCCTCCATTGTGTAAACTGACAGGTATGTGCTGTTGCTATTCAATGAATAGTGGCTGCACAAAACTGACATGTCATTTTTTAATGCGGCCGCTTGGAATTCCCTCTAATTTCTAGGCAATGTATCTTTTGCATTAATCATGATCCTTGTTGCAGTTTGCAAATACGGCCGTGATTATTACAAAAGATATGTTGTGTGAACTTAGCCTTAATAAACACAGACACAGGCCACAAGGGTGTATTCTGAATGTTTTTATTGACATATTTCCAGCAGTGCTGCAAGCTTGGTAGGTGGTCAGGGGGTTACAGATTCACTTTAAGCAGAACTATCTTCATACTCTTAAAACAAGTCAAGTCCTAACAGACCTTGACCTAGCACTTACTCATTCTGGAATAAGAACAACTCAGAAGGACACAAGGAAACATTCTAGCTAATATACCTTAATGTCTTGTGCATAGGCATATATTGGATGGAGCAAATTAGTTAACTGTCAATGCTTTTTTATAGGCAATAAACAGATAATGTCATTTAGAAGGTTCCTGGTGTGGCTGATTATTTCCTTACCAAGTTGACATTTTACCTGTCCTGGCTGCAAGCTCTTCAGATTTTCGACATTCTATTTCTAATGGACACCACATGACTTGTGCACAAGAGGATGAAGTCTGTAATTCAGTAGAGTCTGTGAATTCTCCTTCCCCTGTCACTTGTCTGTGGTCCCTGAGCTGCTTATCTTCCAGTTTACTGATGGGCAAAAAAATACAAAACACAACAACGTCCCCAAAGCCTGACACACTCGTCCTGGAATGCCGCCAGTATCAGTGGAAGCACATTTCCTCGGCTGACTGTTCCTGGCAAATGAACTAGTAATTAATTAACCTTTTTTTTAGATTTTTAAAACCCCCGTCTGCTGGTCCCATGGCGTGAGAGCACAGAAGATAGCATATCTGTGCAGAACATCCCTACTCCAATGACAAGTCCGGCACAGTGACAGCCGCATCCTCTGCAGAATCACAGAGCTGGCACAGACCGAGCAGCAATATGAAATTATTTCAAGCTGAAAATGTCAGCATTTATGAGCTGATATCACTGAAGCCACCAGGGATACTCGGGGATGGTGGAATCTGTTCTGTGGCTGAGAATTGCTGAGGAGGTAGAAAGGAACCAAGGAAGTGATTATGTTTTTTAAACAGAAGTTGGAGATAAGACATGAGCAGTCAGGATTAGCACAGCGTGAAGGACCTTATTAGGGATTTTATGTTTATGATGATGTCTTCTGTAGGGTGGGAATTTTGAGCTTTTAGCCTGGATTTTAGCAGAGGGGAATGAAAGGGAGCAGATGCTCAGAAGATCTTTAAAGGAAAGCACCAATTTTGTAAATTAAGCTGTTATGTAACATGCATTTTTATATCATGCCCCCCCCACACACACACACACACACACTTAATTATCTATAACTAAAAAAATAAATAAAACTGAAATCTTTTCATCTTCAGCCTAATATTACAGGGGTTCTGCAGCGAAAATATTTTTCTTTCAAATCAGCTGGTTTAAGAAAGTTATATAGATTTGTAATTTACTGCTTTTAAAAAATCTTGTCTTCCCATACTTATCAGCTGTTGTATGTACTGCAGGAAATGTTTTCTTTTCAGTCTGACATAGTGCTCTCTGCTGACATCTCTGTGCGAGATCAGACAGAGGTGGGAGCAGAGAGCACTGTGTCAGACTGAAAAGAAAGGGTTGTTCTGTATTGTGTTTCTGTACTTTCTGGTTGAACAGTTCCCAGAATGTAGTACTGGCTCCAGAATGCAATGCTTTCCCTCAGCTGTTCATCACAGTCCTCCACCCTGCCCATTCCCTGGCCAAATCTGTTGCAGAACATCTAGGCTGTGTTCACACATTGCAGTTTCATTGTGTTACTGAATTATTTGCAGTACTTTATAATTATATTGTGGTCCCACCCACACAGCGCACTGTATTCTCTACCTGTAACACCACACAGCCCGCTGTATTCTCTACCTGTAACACCACACAGCACGCTGTATTCTCTACCTGTAACACCACACAGTACGCTGTATTCTCTACCTGTAACACCACACAGTATGCTGTATTCTCTATCTGTAACACCACACAGCATGCTGTATTCTCTATCTGTAACACCACACAGCATGCTGTATTCTCTATCTGTAACACCATACAGCACGCTGTATTCTCTACCTGTAACACCACACAGCACGCTGTATTCTCTACCTGTAACACCACACAGCACGCTGTATTCTCTACCTGTAACACCACACAGCACGCTGTATTCTCTACCTGTAACACCACACAGCACGCTGTATTCTCGATCTGTAACACCACCCAGCACTCTGTATTCTCTACCTGTAACACCACACAACACAATCGGTAATGTTGCAGCTGCTGCTTCTGGTTGGTAAGAGATGGTGAATCACTCAGGGGATTGGGGATAGGGGCAGATTAACTTTACCATAGGCCCGGGGCTGTTCACCAAGCCTGCACCCCTCCACCCCACGGTAACTATGGCAGCACTAGCGTGGTATTCATAGTACAGGATAGATAATGGCATGATGCCTTGATTTGTGGTAAAAATTTGCGGTAAAAAAGCTAATTTTTTTGTGGCAAAAAAAAATTATGGCAAAAATGTAGCCAGGAGACAGTAAACCACTGAAAGTTTAAGCCTTTTTGGGTGGCTATGGGCCCCCAAAAGCTCAGGGCCCCGGGCTACTGCCCGAAAGGGACCTTTTCTGATCCGCTACTGATTGGGGGATCAAGCCAAGCCTCCTGTGACATCACACCCTGCCCCCTGTCTGCATCATCAGCCTGCACTCAGCAAACACACACAATGTGAGACAGAGGCATGGAATATTTGTCTCCTAAGGTGGGAGAGCAGAAGGAACAGGAGACAATGTGGATTGGCACAAAGGCCATTGTTCTTCACTTCCTGGATTTTTATCAGCTACCAGTGTGGCAGAACCATGAAGATATGGTAATATATTATATAGACACATCTTTATAAATTTTAACATACTTTTAATAGAAACCTACTTTTCCTTATGTGGAGTTCCCCTTTCATCTTTGCTCACTGTTCTCTCACTTCCCACAATACATTGCACCCTAGTAGCGATGGTCCAGTAGAGTTTTGAATGCAGCTCTGGACGTGACTAGAGTCTAAAACACAATCTAACCCATAATCTTGACAAGATAACTAAAGCAAAGTGTTTATAAAACCATGCAACGTTTTATGTGGATTTACAGTGGAAATGTTGTTCGGTGGTAGAGTTTTGCTTCAAAGTTCTTGCAACTCTTTTTCTTGCAGTCAAGTCCTAGAGGCAGAAAATATTTGTATTTCAGTGAAAGCGCAATATGGATTCAGTCCATTTTCTCTTCTATAAGACATTCTGTGCAAGACTAGATATTTCTGAGTTCAAGAGCAATGGGAACAACTGAAGCTGTTTTGGCAGCTGCTGTGTATGCGGCATATTAATAAAAGTAAAAAGAAATAAGAAAGTCAATATAATTATCTGGGGATGTGACTGGCATGGTGAAGGCCGGGAGACAGCTCACAAAATACGTCTATACTTATAAGAAGTACGGTCGCCGGCGCTGGAAAGAGAAGTGAAGGAAAACTGCACAACCTCAGCAGCTAAAGGGAACATTAAATACGATGACATTTTTGGCAAAGTGAAGGAACGATAAAGAAAAACCGAAGGAGTGGGAGATTTGAAGGGCGAAAGCTTAAGTGACACCTTAAATATTTGTTTCGCCTCATTTCTGTGGAAGATGAAAACCAGTATCAATGATCCTCGTGGACCAGTAAAAGCATAAAAGATGTAATGTGTTGTCATCAGAGATACAATGTAGCACATTTACAATACAAGTCCTTAAAGGGGTTATCAAAGCTTTGATAACTGATGGCCTAGCCACAGGATATATTTATATTAGATCAGCAGGAGTCGGACTCCCAGCACCCCTGTCGATCAGCTGCCTGTGACACTCATAAGAGCACAGTAACTTCTTCAATGTTTACATATTTGCAACTGCTGTACCATCTGTAGTGGCGGTGCACTATACTGGAGTGTTGTTCTATGCCAGCTATGCAGAACCTTTTACCACCACCACTAATGGTGAAGTGTTTGCAGCTACAAATGGACTTACAGCTCAGTAAACTCTGAAGACACTGCAGCACTTGAAAGCCTCTGAGTTGGACTTCCACCAGTCTAAAATGCTAAAATGGAAACTGCTAAAGAATATATAGTATTTTTTAAAGAATTGTATGTGACGTGATAGTACATATTTCTGGATGATGTATTATCTTATAAATTAATGTCAGAATTTTAATTTGATTTACAAAAACAAAAAGAGTGAGTGATGTGCTCATCCAAACAACCTCTGGTCAGGTCATCGATGTAGTCCAGCGAATCCAACGTAATCCACAGGATACCGATATCTGAAAAACAAAAAGGGAGAAACACACAAAATCTCTGTATTGATCTCTGTATTGATCTCTGTATTGCTGTTGTTTCCTGTCCATTTCTGTGGCGTTTCCATTATTTTCTGTGGTTGACAGGTTTTCACAGGACCTTCCCTCTGCCGAACTTGGGTCCCCTGCAAAAATGCTCGAGTTTCCCTTTGACTTCAATGGGGTTCGTTACTCGAAACGAGCACTCGAGTATCGGGAAACACTCGCCTCGAGTAACGAGCACCCGAGCATTTTAGTACTCGCTCATCACTAGTGCTCAACTCAAGCATGCTCAAGTCTGTTCTGTTCACTTATCATTTAATTACCGGTGGCTAAAGAAGTTGGATGCAGCCCTAGGCAGACCAGGAAAACAGGGATACAGTGGTAGGTTATGTTCACACAATGTAAAAAAAAAAAGAAAAGGCGTCTACTTTTTCTGTCTAAAAAGATGTCCGTTATTGCCACAATTTAACTAACTGCAATGCAATGCATTGAAGTCAATGGTATGACGGACGTTCAATGCACACAGTGAAAAAATTATGGAAGTTATCTGCACAGATGTCAAAATAATGATCATGTCAATTATTTTCAGACGTTATTTTTTAGCTGTTCACACACGGGGGGGATTTATCAAAGGGTGTAACATTTAGACTGGTGCAAACTGTCCACAGCAACCAATCACAGCTCCTCTTTTCTTTCACCAGTGCTGGAAGCTGAGCTGTGATTGGTTGCTGTGGCCAGTTTGAACCAGTCTAAATTTTGCACCCTTCAATAAATCTCCCCCACAGTCTTTCTTTTTACACCGTCCTTTCTCCATTTTTACTATTAAATTCAATGGACTTTTCACAAAACACAACACAACAAAAGGCCAATTAGTAACCCACACTAGAATAATGTTCCAGCAGCTGTTATTGCTATGATTTTAAAAATTATAAACGGACAAGAAAAAATGTTGTTGGAACATAGCCATAGGCTGTACAGCAACCGGTATTCAAATGCCAAACAATTGGACTCTGGCATGCACAAGTTGCACTCATCTCTATTCCTGACTATTCCCCACCATTCCCTACTATTTGTTTCTCTTTGTATCATCTCTTCCCCATATACAGACCTTAACATATGGCAGCTGTCCACCCCTCCTATGTCTTATTGGGGCTTTTATTCCTATCAAGCTCTAGGTCCCAGAGACTGCAACCTCTGCTTCCCTTATAGCAGTGTTCTTCAACTCCAGTCCTCAAGTTTCGAAGATTTCCTTAGTATTTTACAGGCAATAAAATAGTAGTCAGTCTATCAGGTATCACGCAGGTGTTCTATGTATGGAATGTGATGACTTTTTGGGGAACTCGAGGACTGGAGAAATACTGCCTAAGGCTATGTTCACACTGCGTATGAGTCCAGCCGCATTTTTTACGCATGCGTACGAACCGCGAACATACGCCCCCAGTAGTACAGTTATGCTTCCCTAGCTTGTTTCGAAGCGATCTGAGGCAGGTCATTTACTTGGAAATCTTCGCCCAGCCCCGTAAACCACACAGAACCTTTTGGATCGAAAAATCAAGTTCAATTTGGCTGAAATAAGTAATGGTAATCCACGACTGTGAGTTTCAACATTTCCGTCCTAAAACAATGGTCTTGTTCATTTTTCACAGCGCCGTATACGATCCGGCCGTAAGCTCATACGGAGTGTGCATTGCGCGGGCGTATATCGTATACTTTCAAGCGAACGCATCAACCTCAAAACTACGTGCGTATATTCGCAGTTCGCACTACGGCTGGAAACTTCACACCAGTAACTTTTCATAAAAGTACGGCCGTTGTGGAAATTGGCAACAACACCATACTTTTTACGAAAAGCTACGCTGCTTAACCTTCTATGGGATCCCGGCCGAAGTGTATACACATAGTATGGGCTCTCTCGCGGCGCTGCAAACAACTGACATGTCAATTTTTTGCGGCTGCTATTCTGTCAGTTCATACAATGAAGCGAGCAGCTCCAGCCGCTTGCTTCATTGTGTGCAGTGGGGAGTTCTTATGCGGGCGCGCACAGATGCGCCCACATCAGAACTCTGCAGGCCGAAAGATCATCCGGCCAGTACTGCAATACCTGCCAGGATTATCTTTTCAGAGACCGGACGCTCCGTGACCTGGCCAGGTCACGGAGCGGCCGGTCTCTTACGCCATGTGAACATGGCCTTAGGCTAGGTTCACACACAGTATATTTCAGTCAGTATTTTGGTCCTCATATTTCAACAAAAACCAGGAGTGGATTGAAAACACAGAAAGGCTCTGTTCACACAATGTTGAAACTGAGTGGATGGCCGTCATTTAATGGCAAATATTTGCTGTTATTTTAAAACAACGGCTTTTGTATGGAAATAATGGCAGTTATTTACCGTTATATGGCAGCCATCCACTCAATTTCACCATTGTGTGAACAGATTCTTTCTGTGTTTTCAATCCACTCCTGGTTGAGGTTGCAAAATACTGACCAAATACTGACTAAAATATACTGTGTGTGAACCCAGCCTTAAGCATATTATTTACTTATCTTTTAGTGGTCATACATAACATGATGCCTTATGCTTCAGTCACATTCAAAGCTGTATTCATACTTACTAGACCCCAGTCACCAAACTGCATTGCATTTGGGAGCTCTGATTATAGTTTGATAACAGTTATGACACTGATTTTGGAGTCTGCACAGGGCACAAGTGGATAGTAAGCCCTAATTCACACATCCATTGGTTTCAGAACATGAAACCAATGTTATCCTATGGCGCCATTCCCACGTCCATATGTGTATACGGGGCCGCGATCCGTGCCACAAAAAAAACAGACATGTTGTAATCGTGACATGTTGACCGTTTTTTTGCGGCACGGATCGGTGGGGTAATGATGTGTGAACGTAGTGCTCCGTGAAGCACATACGGTAGTGCGGTCCCCGGGTCCACCGCCATGGACTGCACTAAGGATGTGTGAATGTGGCCTAAGGTCCACTCTAAATGTGACAAGTATACACATATACTATGTGTAGATAATGGTATTGTGTGTAAACCTATTCTGTAGGCTGCCCTGTAAAGCCTGGCATCAGCTGTCCTTTATATGGCTCTGACCCTGATGCCAGCATTAAATAATACCATGATATCCCTGGTGTTGTTGGTGCAGCTGCTCACTGTATTTTATAGACTTAGTATTTAAAAGCCATAAATATTTCATTTTTGAAGCCATTGTTCTCGATCACTTTGCCGCGTTTACAGTTTAACTAAAAGCATTTTTAAGCTTCTACTTTCTATTTTGTTAATAAAACGTCTTTTACAAATCTGTCAACAAAAGAAAAGCTCTGACGGGAAAAAAAAATCCTTAACCTTGAAAATATAAATATTATGCAACAATAGAAAACCACTTATTTCACAAAGTCTTTATAGAAAAAAAGAAAGATTTTCTAAATCTGCCGCCGTTTATGGAAAATTGAAAACAACTGTTAAGAAAAAATGACCTTGGGTCGTTTCCTGTATGAAGACACCACATTAGAGCCGCTGAGCCGATAAGTGGTGACAACCTTGGCTGGGAAATTCAATTTGATGAAGACCCTAGGTGTCAACCTATTTGGAGGGGAATAGCTAATGTCATTGGAGAAGCTGGGGTCCTGGCACCTGTAGCCACATCCACCACTAGGGGGTCAAAATCTGTATTTTCCTATATATACTTATCCGAATGACATTTTCATCAACACTTAGGGTGGTGGAATGCTGTGCAGAAAAAGCTTAAAGAAAACTGTAAGCTCTCCTGAAATGTCTATTTTAGTAAATCCTTGTATTTCCCATAAAATAATTCTGGAACATCTTTTTTAAAAGCTCTGTGGTGTGATGTTCCCATTATTCTTTCTAGAAATGTATAACTAAATAGCCAACTGGGTGTTACCAGCTGGGGGTGTGCCCTTACATAATACGGCACTCTCAGCTTTGATTGGATGGTCTCAGACAGTGTAGGGGCACGTCCCTAACTGGTAACACCTAGTTGGCTATTAAGTCATGCATAATTTTTCAATAAAAGAGAAATTGCCCAACAGACAGCTGGAAGAAAAGATGTTCCAGTATTGTTATTTTATAGGTAACATAAGGATTTACTAAAACAGACAGCTTAGTAATGACAGGGCTTTGTTACTATGGAAAGCTACTGTATTTAATTGTAAAAACAAATGGCAAAGGCCTATTGATATCATATTACATATAGGGCAAAGCCCTAAAGGGGAATTTTGCAGCCCAATCTGACTCACAACCTAAAATGATGAAAATCCTCACTTCCTGCCCGCTCTGTCTCAGTTCCTCTTTCCTCCCCCAACCTTTTGAGAAAGAGGTCACATGTGCTCTGTCTCATCTGTTGTCAGGCAAACTATAACACCTTATCTGTAACCCTGCACACCACTGACTTTACACAATGATCACCTGGCCAAGGATGGGGAAACAACAGCTGTAGTGTCCTAGTACAGGCATCACCAAGTCTTAAACGTTTAGGACAGTCACCCCCTAAGGAAAGGCAGAGGGACTGATTCCCAGTAAGGCAAAGTTTGTAAGAACCGAGGCACCTTACTGACACACGCTCATCCACTTGGGGAAATATTCAGTGGGGGCTCCACCCAGAGACAGAGGCCTTGGACTCATACTACCTCACATGGAGGTCTTCGAACTTGTGTAGACAGATGGTGGTCAGATATATATCAATATCTATACATGAGTACGAGAAGTTCTTTCACGTATTCTTCAGCACACATACTGGTAGAGTACTGTTACTACTTAGGCAAGGGCTCCATACAGCCCACATACTACCCTCGCACAAGTTTTCTTCTCTTTCTGCTATCTCAAGTCTACCTTAAAAGTCTACCTAATGTATTGCTGAATTTTTGCACCAGCACCCGTGAGCAGTCATCTCTGTGTACTGTGTATTGCACTGAAGTTATTTTACGTAAAGTTCAACTCCTGTCTAAGTGTTGGACTCTGTCATCTCTTGCGCTGCACTCTGCACCTGCACCAACACCTCAAACTAGTTCCACCAAGGTCTGAGGTTCTGAGGTGCAATGCATGCTGGGAGATGTAGCTTACCATCCGGGTGTCATGATCTAAAACTGGGATTATTTGTAAAAGTTTGAATCTGGGGCTAGGAGAAGCGTAGACAAGGTGAAGTATGTCAAACAATTGGTGGGGTTTTCGGTGAGCACTCTTGAGTGCTTTTTGTGCATTTTTTTTTGTTTTATGGGATCGCTGCAGTTCCCCTTAAAGATGTTAACTCAATAGTACCTTGCTTGCTGATCCATCCTACTTAGTTTCAGTCATCCTCCATGAGAACAATGTTTTCTACTTGGATTGGGCTGGTTGACCTCAGACATGGACATACACTTGTAAGCATATGTACTCAGGGGCGGATTAACTTTACCATAGGCCCTGGGCTGTTCCCCAAGCCTGGGCCCCCCCACCCCACTGTAACTATGGCGGCACTAGCCTGGCGTTCATAGTACAGTATAGATAATGTCATTAAGTCCTGATTTGTGCAAAATTGCCATAAAAAACTGTGATTTTTTTTGCAAATCATGGCGGAAGTGTAGCCAGGAGACAGTACACCACTGAAAGTATAAGTGTTTTTGGGTGTTCATGGGCCCCCCAGGAGCTCAGGGCCCCGGGCTGCCACCCGGAACGCCCCTGTTGTAATCCACTACTGTATGTACTGTATTACCATTGCTAGGAGTCTGTGACTCTGTGACTAAGGCTCAAGTGCAAGGACCCAGAGCATTCAGAATAGATATATTAACAAAGACTATAAGAGATTGGTGACCATGGTTACAATGACTCCACTTACATCCTGTAGATTTATATTACAGAGACACAGTGCCAAATCACCAGCAGCAGTCCCCTAATTTTAACATGAAAAATACATTTTAAGAGCCTTCATCTATTTGAGATGAACCAGCAGGGACAACAAAAGACTGAGAAACACTGGATGTATGCTGTATTTTTTGTTGCTGTTCTTGAGCAATTGGCTAAATGTAGCTCTGGAGTAAGAAAGATGATAGATGTCCACCTCCCAGATGGTAATCTATTTCTATCCAGAGGTGGGCTATAGATACCCAGTCCAGGAGGACCCTTTCTTATGTTCCTATTAGTTCATTCTGGGTGTTATACTCAGTAACAGCCAGTTTATACTTTCTCATGAATAAGCCACTCCAATTCAAACATACAAGGCTCGATGTTGAGGATCCCCATTTTTTAAGGGACAATAGTAGCAGGAAGGAAACATAAAATAATACTATTACCATGTAGTTTTATATTCCAAGACATGGTCTGCAATCTATGTATAAAGTGGGTAATTTGGTAAAGTGGGTAATTTGATAATGTGTTAAACCCATGGTTAAAGATGGAGGTATTGTTGGGGAATATCCCCTCATACATGTGCATGGTGCATTGGCGACCACCAACAATCCACTATTCTATGTAATGTTTGAACAACAGGAGGATTAGGGAAACTAGTAAAATTTTTGCCACAGAATTTTTGCCAAGTGGAAAGCCAAGTTTCAACAGTGGGCAATTGATCATACTCCCAGTCTGTACGTGAGGTCACATAGTCCCAGGAAAGCCCATCTGATCTTCCATTGAGATCTTTGATGATCATGGGATGGCTGATGTCTATTTTTTAAAGTCCTGTTGGCGAATGGTTTATGCTTTATACTTAGAAGGTAACCTGTTAGAGACATTAGGTAGCACATCTCTTCAATTAATATATTTTGGGGGTTACTGTTGCCACCCATTAAATTATCTTTTAATGGAACAATAGGAAGATTTTGGATGAACCTTCTTTGGTGTAAATCATAATAAAGTTGATAACAGACATTTCTCTCACAGTAAGCATTCTCCATCCTTTCTACCATTGAATCCACAAAAACATAATAATAATAATGAAGAGCCCTTATGGTAAGCAGGCAGAGAACTCCCCCACAGCATGCATAATCCCAAACAGAATCTTCTGTCTTCAGTCTCCATTGCCCCAAGAGGACATTTCATTTTGCACCTGGTATTCTGTAATATCAGGATGATTAATTAGTCTCTCTTTCAGCTTTTACTTGGAGTCCTGTGTAATCCCTGCACAGTGAGCTGAACCTATTGTAATATTTACTTAATCGTACTTAATATTTACCTACTTTTTGTGCCAAAATCTATAACCACTGTACTCTTCTTTAATGGTGCATTGCGTGCACTCTGCTGACTGCGCAATGCTTAAAGATGGTATGTAGAATTATAGGGGAGTAGCTCTTTCCTACTCTAGTGCAAAGTACCCATTATATACGGTGTATATATATATATATATATATATATATATATATATATATATATATATATCAGATAATAACTTAGGGCATGTTGAAATGGCTAATTGCAGTGCAGTTTTTGCCTTAAAAACCATGCCAAAATTGGTAGTGTGACAATCTAGGGGTTACTCACTTGCTGGGATCGCCATCTCCTGGGCCTGAGACGGTTGGCACATCACAAATTGCAGTCCAGTCAGTGCTGTATGCTTTATACTAACAACAGTCAGCTTTATTTATCAGTTCAAAACATAAGAGACAAGCAACATTACAAAAAAAAAAATAAAACCTAGGCCGTCTAGCCACTTACTAACACAACACAGCTTCCCTAGCTTCCCTAGCCTACTGCTCAACATCAACAGTTCTACTTATGGTTTCACCAAGCCCTTTTGGCTGCAGCTCCCACAGGCCTAGCGCTGCCTGTGTTCTCCCACCCTGGGAGTCTTCACCTGGGAGCCATCACCTGAAAGGTCTGGAGTCTCTAATAGAGCTCCACCAGGTGGTTTCAGAGCCTCATTAGCTCTAAGGCTGAAGTGGAGTATCTGGACAAGGAGCTCCACCTGAACTCCAATTCCCACTCCAGAAGCATAGAACTGCCTCTTACAGCCCCACCATGCCACAGTAGCAAAAGCCATCCCTCTCAGAATTGGATACCCTGCTCTATTGTTGTCAATGGGAGGCAGAGAGCTGTGCAGAAATTAGGTGACAAACCATCTGCTGACCCTAAAAATTTTATAGAGACTATATAAATTGTCTCCATGACAAGAGGGTGTCTTGAACTGTATATGGAGAAGTATTCTGCTGGGCATTGTTGTACACAGGCACAAGAGTTGTGAAATATGTGACTGAACTTTAGCTGGGACTTTCTGGCCAGCAAGTTGACATGCACGTGAAACAGTGGAGGACAGGTCATCAGAGTGTGAAGTAGTAGCAGCCACAGTAACTCTAGTGGTATTCTGTGCTGTAGAGAGTGGCCCCTCAGAAACACCACAGAGGCATGTAGGTCCAGGCGTATGTAATCTGATCGATTGTGTTTAGTTAAAGAAAGACCAAGGAGGACCAAGCCTTGTTGTCTCAAGATTGCATCAGACTTTTGTATGTGGTTCAAATAAAGTGTGAAGTGAATGACTGTGTGGACCGGTGCTTAGAGTTAGGCTATGATCCTGGTTTCTTACATTAGTAGAGCCAAAGGCTAAATAAAGCTAAAGATATAAAGTGAAAGTGAACACTATGCCCCAATAATTTATTCAGACTTTTACCTAAAATCAGTGATCCTAACTTCTTGCCCCACCTTTACAGTCACTGGTTATGACTGTCGAACTTGTTATGAGCGGTCCAGGAACTGAATAAAAAAACTCTTTCTACAGACTCAAGTTACTCAGAAAAGGGGTGATTTATTCATACAGTTTTTTTTTATCATGTCTTAAATCTGCATATTATCCTTCAGACTTTCCTTGAGATAGTAACACTCAGAATTCTGCCTTTACACCTAGTATTACCCTCCGGCCACATACAGAGATGCATTGCAATTCTGCTGTGATATCATGCACTATCCTTGAGTCCCATTCAAAGAAGCTTTAAGAGTTCTGCTATTATACCATACAATATCCTCCAGTTGCCTTCATAGCAGCATACAGAGTTCATTTAGCATGACCTGCATTCTGCAATAAGGTGCATATCCATGAACTCCACTAGCTGTACCAAAAAATACAGCTCGTGATCTGACTGGAGAAATGTTCTATGGTGGCCCAGTTTACTGTTAGGATATATTTTGGGTGCCCAAGGATATAATGGAGCCTATGGAGCCAGTGGAGAGAGAAGTGGGAGCACACGGGGATGAGCGGCGGATTCGGCATGGAGTTTTCGGGGACAATTACAGCAGCTGTGGATGCAGCTGTGGATGTGAATGGGATAGGAGCCCTGATGTAATTCAAGATCAGTACACTCCAATTGTGTATTGAAAAATTTACATCCCTATAAAAGAAATCCAGGTAAATGAAAGCATCAGGAGGTTGGTCCCTCCAGGCTACACATTTTCCTCCTCCGTGCATCTGATATGACCTCTTGTAGCAAGATGTCAGCAATGCGGTGTAATGATACATGAACTTTGTGGAGTTCAACTCCAAGACAAACATAAAAATAAAAGCCGCCTAATGACACCTTGTGTCCTCCCATCCATTGCAGCCAATTCCTCTATAATGAAGTAATGATTTTTACATCTTAGTCCGTATGGTCCGATGAGCTGCGGCGCCCGGAAGCACGGGACACACTGGAAATATAGATTTTCTTTGCACCTTTTATTTCATTTGAGAGATGGTAAATGTTGTGTCCTACTGCTGTGCTCCTACTGATGTGCCAAGCATCTCCACAACAAGCTGCCGTGCTTTATTTATCAAGATTAGGAGGAGAAAAGTGATTTCTGAAACATTCATCTCCATAGAATCTCGTCTGCACTGCTCCAGGAGAATGACTGTGGCATCAACGCAAAGAAACAGAAGACTCTTGACATATCTGTAAAGGTGGGTGGCAATATAGCCTTTACATCTGTCATCACCCAGCTTTGAAGTGTCCACATCTACCTAACTATGCAGCAGTGTATTCTCTATATCTGTACTGTATGTGCTGAATTCATCATGAGACCTAGTTCTGTCATTAGGGCAGTACAAATTGTATTGCCATGAAGGGGCCTTGGCTACTACACATGCTTGACCTACTAGTTGCTGCTTGGGGCTACATTATTTTATATATGAAAGAGGCAAACCTAATTCCTAGTATGGTGCCCTTCATTCCTAATATGGTGCCCACAAGTGTAATTGCAGAGGCTTTAGTGGACATATATACAGTAGCAAGCTTCCTCAGGTGCTCACCAGATGTATGCAAAAGGTTAGAAGGTGCTGGTGAATGGAAATAATGGGGAGTTCAGGAGCCCTCATACAAATGTATCTCAATAAATTAAAATATCATCAAAACCCCTATATTATATAAATTCATTACAAACAAAGTGAACATTTTAGTTTATTTCTGTTAATGTTGATGATTGAGGCTTACAGCCAAGGAGAACCCAAAATTTGTTATCTCAAAAAATTAGAATAATTAACCCAAAACACCTGCAAAGGCTAAGCATTTAAAAAGGTCCCTTAAGCACCTATTACATGGAACGACATAGAGGAGCAAACGAGCGATGTCAGCCTCTAGTACACGTGGCGGCAGCGAGCGGGTGAGTGCAGATGGGGCCGCGGGAGGTGCGGGGGGGGGGGGGCGAAGCCCAGGTGATCGCTAGATCATTCGGGCAGCCTATAGAAGATAGCAGCGGTCTGCTGCCATCGCTCCTATTCCACTGAGCGACGACAGCAGATTGCTGCTATCACAGCAACAATCAGCTGATATCGTTCATGTCGGCTGATCGTTGCCTTCTATTACACGGAATGATTATCGGCCGTAACGGGCGATATCGGCCAAATACAGATGATAATCTTCTGTATAATAGGGCCTTTAGTCTGGTTTAGTAGGTGACACAATCATGGGTAACACTGTTGACTTGCCCCATAAGGAGGGTAAGCCCCAAAAGGTCATTGCTAAAGAAGCTGGCTGTTCAAAGAGTGCTGTATCAATGCATATTAATGGAAAGTTGAGTGGAAGAAAAAAGTGTGGTAGAAAAAGGTGCACAAGTAACCAGGTAGCCACAGCCTTGATAGGATTGTTAAGAAAAGGCAATTCAAAAATTTGGGGGAGATTTACAAGGAGTGGACTGCTCCAAGAGCCACCACACACAGATGTATCCAGGACAGGGGCTATAAGTGTTGCATTTCATGTGTCAAGCCTCTCATGACTAATAAATAACGTCAGAAGCGTCTTACCTGTGCCAAGGAGAAAAAAGATTGGACTGTTGGTCAGTGGTCAAAGCTGCTGTTTTGCGGCATTGATGCAGTCATTCATGCAAAAAAGAGCTATGACCAAGTATTGAGTGCATTTACTGTACATACTTTTTATTTGGCCAACATTTCTACCGTATGATATTTGTTTTTTACAGTTGGTCTTATACAATTTTCAAATTTCGGGTTTTCCTTGGCTGCCAGCCATAATTATTAACATTAACAGAAAAGAGAAAAAGTTCAGTCTGTAATGATTCTATATAATATAGGGGTTTCACTTTCTGAAAAGCATTACTGGGACAAACATTTTTTTTATAATATTCTAATTTATTGAGATGCACTTGTATGTGTGATCTGATCCAATTTTGTAATGTCACTTGCTCTTTCTAGATTCATTCTTTGCAACCTCCAGCAATGATTGTTTAGTCCATTACACAGTGAACCTAAAAACAGTTTCATCCTTGGAAACAAAAGACTTTATTAAACGCGGCTGCCTAAGAAACCTGAAAAATAGCCAGAGCTTTGGAGGTATTGGTGGATCCACGTATCTTCCTGTGTAAGTAATGGCACTGACCTTCCCCTTGCTGCAGGTTTCATGGGCCAGTTCCTGACTGAGCGGCTCTTAATGGAAATAAATTGCGGTTTTACGCGCCAAGATATTTAGCCCCTTAAATCTGCAGCCCGTGAAGCTAACAAATTATTATTGTTTTACATTTCAGACACAGCGTTAACAGGAGCAAATTATTTCCTACAGCTGCCATTTAGGGTTAGATGATTTCAAGGAGGATTTGCGCAAGATGAATATTTTCATTTAGGGGGAATCTGCGGGGATGACGCTATGCTACGAGGATTACGTTCGTCTTCGTTTGAATCATCAAATCTTTTAGTGCCTGCTTTTCTTCCTCCACTTGTTTCCTCATCCATCTTTATTTATCGCTTCGTAAATGGTAATGTATATAATAAGTTGTGCCAATATTTGCCTGAGCACTAGCCGGATGGAGATCTTCCAACTGTGACCTCGACTTGTATGTTTTGTAATGAGTTGGCCTCTTATCTCCTATCATCAGCTCCGTGATTCATCAACGGCGCCCAACATGCTGTTAATAACATGTCCACCGAGGTAATTCGTCAAAGGAGACCAGAAAACAGTCAAGGAATGAGAACCTAATAATTCTAGATCATAGGACAGAGCAGCTGCTATAAGGTCAAGAATATTTGGGGGCCCTCAGTGTTAAAGGAGCCTCCGAGGAGAATACTGGCGAGGGGACTGTTAGTTAAGATACAAGTAAAAGGCAATACATTGGATCTATGAAGACACAGTATGGTACTGTTGGGTACTTTTTGGTACAATGGGAAAGATTTATGAATCTGTCCAAATAAAAAAGAGTCTTTTTTGCTCATAGCAACCAATCACAGAATAACTTTCATTTTTCAAAGTGTTCTTGAAAAATGATTATCTGCTAAGGAAAAACAGACAGTGGAGGAGATAAATCTACCTGCACCACAAATATGGCTTACATAACTTGCACCAGATTGTCAATTTTAAACACTTTTCAGGCCCTTTTTGCATACCACTCAACAAGTTCACACGCCTTCCCAGAAAGTGGCATGGCATCAGTGAAAAGGCTTAAATAGTCGAAAAATGCACCAAATTTTGGAGCACACACTTGGTGTTAAACTAGGCCAAATAATAGGTGGTGCAAATGTAGACTAGACAGTGTAAAGATGCATTAGATTTTCAAATAGCCACTGTGGTAAATCTAGTACATACAGTATATAGACTGTCTAGACAAGAATTTAACTTTATTTTATCTTTGTCTTTATTTATCTTTCCCCATCTCATGTTTTCCTTTGAGTTTTTAGGAACCAGTCCTATATATTATGGGTCTCCAAACTGCAGCCCTCCAGCTGTTGCAAAACCACAATTCCCATCATGTCTAGACAGCTAAAGTAGTATTGTAACAGCTGGAGGACCGCAGTTTGGAGACCCATGCTGTTACTGCACACTATTAGCTATGTGGGCATCATCTCTTAATAATATAGTACTATATTGTACTTTGTGGGCACTGTTCTGGCACACAGAAAAAAATTAATTGGGAGGTTTAAAACTAAAGCTAAAGAGCTTATGACATGGTACTAGAGCTTTTTCACATGAACCATGCTTCCATGTCAGCTGAACATGATACTGGATATAAACAAGACACTATCCAGTTATTGACTGCAACCAGAGTTCTTTAGAACCTATAGTAACTAATGTCTCTACTCATCTTTGCTTCAAACAAGAAAAGTAGGACAAACACCAATTGCTTCTAAATATTTCTTTGTTGAAAAACTTCATGCATATACAAAGATATCAGCAGAAAATCATAGTATATCACCACAGTGTTGTGACCGAGAGGCTGGTCTTCACGCCACGGCCGTGGCGCTCCTCATCTCCTCCCGTCCATGGAGACTCTCACCCTCCTGGCGTCCGGAAGTGATGTAGCACGCTACATTTCGGGATAAGCCCTTTCTCAAGCGCATACGTGTACCCTCCACCATTATATACTACACAGTAGTCATAGTAACGTCTCACTACGGAAACACAAATACAAAATTAGGTACAAAATCTTAAACTATAATCCATAATACTTTGCATACTAATCAATTACATATAAATATATACTTTTTATATCATTTTGAACTATTTATATGGTTATCTACTTTTAGTGTTAGGACTATTTCATCACTACGAAAAGATGGAAAAATTAGCAACTACTTTACAGGAACACAGTGAAGTTACATTCTTCCTTCAATCCTTTTGGGTTCAAGGAATCCAAATAATGGATCCAGTAGGTTTCTTTCTGGAGTAGTCTACGTTTAATTTCACTTTCATTATTTGAAAACACCTGTTCCAGAACTACCCATGGTAAATCATACACTTTATGCCCATTCTCTTTAAGGTGTCTGGCTACTGATGTTTCGCCAAAGCTTTTGCCTGTTGTTTCATTACTAGCCTTTTCTTTGGCCATTTGTTGGCTGTACAGACGAATCGCTGAGCGATGTTCATTCAACCTCACCCTAATTTCTCTGGTTGTCTGACCGACATATGCTAATCCACAAGGGCATTTTAACATGTACACGACATTAGAGCTTCTACATGTGTGCATACCTTTCGTGGGTATTTTCTTCCCACTTTGTGGGTGTGAGATAGCATCGCCCCTGATAATGGTGCTGCAGTTCTGGTATGAGAGGCATGGGAAAGTTTCTATGCGGCACGATCTTAATTTCATTTGTTTAGTTCTACTGCCTCCCAGGTCAGATCTCACAACCTCATTACCGATAGTCCTGCCTCTTCTGTAGGCGAACATAGGGCCCTCCTTGAATAGAGAACCGAACTTACTGTCATGTGTCAGCATCGGCCAATACTTCAATATACATTTCTTAATCATATTAGAATGTTTCTCATATTTAGATACGTACATGATCTTACTGACTTTCTCATCTTTACTTTTTTTCTGCAACAATTCTTGTCTAGGTATTTCACGTACTTCCCTTGCTGTCTTTTCTACCTCCTGATACCTATACCCTCGCTCACAGAATTTTTTTATCATAGTTTTACTCTGTTCATTATAACTCTCATCTTGCTTACAGATACGTCTCGCCCGCATGAGTTGACTTTTTGGAATCCCTTTAAATGTAGATGGGGCGTGATAGGACGATCTCAATAGCAAATTGTTACGATCACTTTGTTTGGTGTAAAATCTAGTATCTATTTGCCCATCATTCAAGGACAGCTCAACATCAAGGTACTGTACCGTTTTCTCGTTTGCTTCGAGGGTGAATTCTTTGAGCTCATGTGCTTGGTTCAAATAGGTGACAAATTGGGTTAACTGTGTCTCTGTGCCCCTCCATAGGAGGAGCACGTCATCGACAAACCTCCACCACGTATGCACCATAGCACTGAACTCATGTCCTCCAAGCCATTGGGCTTCGAATGCCGCCATGAAGATGTTTGCTATACTTGGAGCCACAGGGGACCCCATTGAGACCCCCTGCAGCTGCAAGTACAGCACATCTTCGAACCTAAAGTAATTCCTGGACAGTACCAAATCCAAAAGACTCATCAGAAAGCATATGGTACGGTTATCTATCTCCACATCTTCCCTTAATTTCTCTCTAACTACCTCCATAGCTTCAGCCGCTGGAATGTTAGTGTAAAGGCTCTTGATGTCGAGAGTGCACAAAAGTGTCACTTCCCGAACATCAAGAGACTCCACCCTTGTGAGCAGATCAGTGGTATCTTTGAGGCAATTCGGTAGTTTTTTTACTATGGGTTGTAGGTACTGATCAATGAAAGAAGAGGCCGCACCAATCGTTTATGGATCTTGGGGAGCTCTAATGTCGTGTACATGTTAAAATGCCCTTGTGGATTAGCATATGTCGGTCAGACAACCAGAGAAATTAGGGTGAGGTTGAATGAACATCGCTCAGTGATTATCTGTACAGCCAACAAATGGCCAAAGAAAAGGCTAGTAATGAAACAACAGGCAAAAGCTTTGGCGAAACATCAGTAGCCAGACACTTTAAAGAGAATGGGCATAAAGTGTATGATTTACGATGGGTAGTTATGGAACAGGTGTTTTCAAATAATGAAAGTGAAATTAAACGTAGACTACTCCAGAAAGAAACCTACTGGATCCATTATTTGGATTCCTTGAACCCAAAAGGATTGAAGGAAGAATGTAACTTCACTGTGTTCCTGTAAAGTAGTTGCTAATTTTTCCATCTTTTCGTAGTGATGAAATAGTCCTAACACTAAAAGTAGATAACCATATAAATAGTTCAAAATGATATAAAAAGTATATATTTATATGTAATTCATTAGTATGCAATGTATTATGGATTATAGTTTAAGATTTTGTACCTAATTTTGTATTTGTGTTTCCTTAGTGAGACGTTGGTACGACTACTGTGTAGTATATAATGGTGGAGGGTACACGTATCTGTATGCGCTTGAGAAAGGGTTTATCCCAAAACGTAGCGTGCTACATCACTTCCGGACGCCAGGAGGGTGAGAGTCTCCATGGACGGGAGGAGATGAGGAGCGCCACAGCCATGGCGTGAAGACCAGCCTCTCGGTCACAACACTGTGGTGATATACTATGATTTTCTGCTGATTTCTTTGTATATGCATGAAGTTTTTCAACAAAGAAATATTTAGAAGCAATTGGTGTTTGTCCTACTTTTCTTGTTTGAAGCATATGGGATGCTGGGACTAGCGACCCAGAATAGGACATTGTTCACACAGTGTTGGAGTAGTGGTGTCTACTCATCTTTGTCCATTGTATACATGATTAAAATGTAATTGAAGGGAACAATACAATAAATATGCAGTGAAGCCATATTGTGGGTGGATGGAGCAAGGCAGAGTGATGGCATCATCAGATTTCACCATATATTGTAATTCCACTTATTGGCAGACACTAGGTGTTGATTATTATCACCCCAAGCCCAATTAAAGTTCTTACACTGCTACCATCTGTTATCTATGTAAAGATGTATTTAAAGTAAGAATTACTATATCGCTATGCGATCACACCTTTATTAGACAGCTGTGCCCCCCAACATGCTAATACCCCCATTAATCAACACCCCCACTTCTACTGTTACATGATGAAAATAAACTGTTTATTAAATCGTTGTATTGAGAATTAATTATTAAGTAACTGCAAAAATATTTCTATCAGTTACATTTTACAATTCTTCTATTTTAGTGTTGCCTCCGAAAGAGAAGTGCCCTTGAGATGAGCAGAGCTATGACCGGTGGATTCCATAGAGTGGTCCCTGTTCATGCACGGTGTCAGCGGTCTCCTAAAATAGTGGAAAACCATGCGAACAGTAATGTCTTATCAAACCAACCCATTTTTTATCTACAGCAAGCCTCCTGATCAGCCCTATTGCTGAGGGAAGTTTCAAACCAATATACTTTTCTATTGCTAACAATGTTTTGTAATACACAGGCTGCCAGAATCTTCAACTCTAGCCCATAGAGAAGAGTACAGGGCATGGACCCCTTCCATGAAACCCATGTGTCCTAGTAAAGCCTATAGAAAGCCCTTTTCCTTTTTAGGTCTCTTAAACAATTTTTGTGATTTGTAACTAGTGATCTGGTGAAACTTTATTTTTTTAACTATACACAATCAGTTCATCTAGTACAATGTTTGCCAAATCCAGTCCTCGAGAACCTCTACAGGCCATGTTTTCTGGATTTCCTTAGTCTTTTAGTGCATCACGTATCACCATAAATATTCTCTATGTGGTATATGAATGGCTTTGGGAAAGTCATGTAGTAATAAATACTTTATCCCATTTTACACTTATGAGTTATTGAGCTGAAGACTCTTCATGGCTCATGATGGATCCGCTAGGTAAATTGGGCTTGACACTTTGTCATGCTTTTTGGATATTAGGCAAAAATAACCATGGATATCTATTCAGATGTGATTGATGCCACCTTCATTAACAGCTTATTGCTGGGAGCCTGCTGCCCAGCCCGATTAATCACCCTATGGGGAACTGATCGCACTCACTGACCAGCTAACACCTGCACCTGACTCGTCTCATATCTGTAACTCTCCACTTATGGTTGTCCTGCCACATAGTAGTGCCATAACGTGTGGACCCCAGACCATTTCCCTAACTATAAGTCAAGTGAAGTAGCCCATGTGCAGACTGTAGGGCCATTTCCTGACTCTTTCTTTGCTACCAGTTGAGCAAAGAAGTGGTCCAACATTCTACTAGTCCACGGTTCTAAAATCTAAAACACAGAACAATAAACTGAGATCAGAAATAGAAAAAAATACAAGATCCACAACCAACATGCACTTAAAAAGAACACGACCTTTATTACCCGATCATCGCTTTATATATTTTCATACGTGAGAACTAAAAACATTTAACTTTCATCTCCCAAGACCCTTCATCCACTCCTTAGATCCCCCTGTTACTGTTTACTCAATAAATGAGTGAATTTTCCTCTGTTCCCAAGCAGGATCAGTATCTTCTTCCCTGGCTCCAGCAGTAATATCCCCAGACTATCAGCGGCGTTGTACAAGCAGAGCGTTTCTGTTGATCTTTAAACTTAACAAGATTTATCTATAATTGAATTTGTAAAATGCACATATTTATATCTAATGTCACACGGCTTCACCTTACAGTATCTTTGATACACGGCTTGTAATATAAACCCAGGGGTTGAGCTCACAGTGTAATTTGATTTCTGGGCCGATTTTTTTTGATTGATGGAAAAATGTTTGTGTCATACGACTAAAAGGCTTATTAAAGAAGAATTCCACCTACATTTAAATAGGAGACCTAGGATTCTTATTGATCTAAAAGACCCACACAAAGGGTCTGCATCACTCTTTAATTCTCTATTACCTTATAACCTTTTAGTACTTGTCCCAAAATATTCAAAAAAAAGTTTAAGTCTGTAGCTAAGCTGTCTTTTCTACAAAAGATATCACCAAGAAAAATTGTCAATACTATTGGCTAGCAGCACATTGGGACCATAAGACATTCCATAAGTAAGCCCAACATGCATCTCCACTAAATATAGTGGGGTTTGACCCTGCCTAATTTACAGTCAGTCCTTCTGGGCATTGATTCACTGGTTAGATGAAATAGGATTTCCATTCTCCTTGTATTTGCAAGCATTCCTCTAAACACTGGTTTTCAACCATGACCTAAGGACTTGAAAAAGTGCCTACCACCATGCTGCTCCCATTTGCTTCAGGGTCCTGCATTGGTTTAAATTAATGACTATGGGCCCTGATCAGCCCTGTACTTTCAAAACAATTATATAGAGAATATGTTGGCAAAAAGCAGCCAAATGAGCAGAAAGGAAACTGCATAACAGCAAGGACAGGGTTAAACTACAAAAGCAGCTCTGGTCTAAGCTGTGAACTGTTGATGATAAAGGGACAGCTTTTCAGAATTAACTGGGTGGCCATGAAATGGATGCTCCTGAAGAGTGCTGTCAACTTGACTGTCTGTTCCGAATTAACAGTTAGGGTGCCTTCACACACAATGTATCCACAGCGGATTTCTCGCTGTGAATTCACTGGGAAATCTGCTGCGGATACTTGCCCATGCATCCAGGGCCGCAGAGGTTAACAGCACTGAGTTTAACATACTCGTAGTGGGAGATCTTCATCACTTTGGGGACAACCTATTCTGAGTAGATAGGCTCCCTCTTAATGGTCTTACACAAAGGGAAGGTAGGAGGGAAATCTGCTGCGGATACTTGCCCATGCATCCGGGGCCTCGGGGGTTAACGGTGCTGAATTTAACATATTCGTAGCAGGACATCTTCACCACTTTGGAGACAAGCTATCCCGAGTACATAAGCTCCCTCTTAATGGACTTACAGGGAAGATAGGAGGGAGGCCTTGTTTTTCAAGCACATTGTGGACCATTTGGAGGTGGCTCACAAGCTCAGCTTGCATTCACACAGTCTAGGTTTTCTTTTGCACGTAACACTAGTTAAGTCCTGTCTCCACTTCCTGCTCCTGTCTTGGTATCTCTGTTACTCTGTCCAACAACAGTCAGTGAACTGAAAATTGAAGTAAGACACATTTTATGAGGTAAGTAAGCAAAAACGCAATAAATGAAGAGATTTTCTTGTAAGCACTCTTGCTATAAAATAAGCACAAGTACTTTAGATATTAGTTGATAGCCTAGTTACTCAGTCATCTATACTAGAAGACTTTTCATAAAATAACTAGGATTTAACTAATAGGCTCATATTGTTTTCCCATCACTTGAACATTAAGACTGTGGGAAGAAATTATCAAGCCATATATGCCAAAAGTTACAAATATATGTGCTAGTTTTTTTTCGCACAAAATATGTGACTTTTTGACAGTTGATCACAATTCAGGGGCAAAGAAGCAACCAAATGTTTGCCAAATATAATAAGAGGTGTGCACCTAATACAATTGGTGTATCTTATTGCAGTGTAGGGCAACTTAATACTAGCGTAATAAATTCATCCATGTGTTTTTTTGCATTTACAGCTAGTTGACACATATTAGCCAATGCAAGTTTTACACTCCTCCTTTCTTATTAACCACTAACTACACGAACATCAATCGACAGGTACAAATTGTCAAGTGACAACTAACCTCTACATTGCTCATCATATTGTATACTATTTGTATTTTCTTGTTATATTTATACTTTAATCAAAAGGATAATTATATAATATAAATAATTATATATATTACAATTATATATATAAAAAAACTAAACTGTATCCAAGGTAAGAAAGTTCCCAGCATTCCATCCATTCCTTTGTGCACTTTTGTTACTAAATTTTTAAAGCTTGATGTTTTTTGATGTTTTCCAATAGGGAGGTCATCAAAGGAACATTAGGGGGTGGAAGATATTGTTCTAATTCTACTAGAAAAATAACCCTAAATTCTAAAGTCCTTTAAAAAGAGACAGAAACAAAAACATCTGCATCAATCATGTAGAAGTTCAGCCTTAGAGCTGTCCCATATCTGTGATTCACCTGCGATTGTCCTCTGATCTATGTCATCTCCATATGTGCTGTACTTTCCATAAGGGAATAGAATTTCATCTGGAGAAGCGGCAGCAGCCAGGAATTTTCGCTGCTGACCCCGACATGCCCCTTTTCATATCCAACATGAATAAGTGACTTGATATGTTTCAATTCCCCACTTAAAAATCACCTAAATCGTGTCTAATTGCTGTGATTGTCCCCGACGGCGGCCTTCAGACACCTGCCACGTGCCCTTAATCCAGTGAACCTGTGCATGTCTCAGAGAGGGTGGCAAAAGGCAAAGAGATGCTTAATTCATGTTCAAAACTGCTTCTTCACAGAATCAGAAAGAAACTGTCATTCACCCATGAATATTTTACAAGTCAATGTGAAGTCAAGGACGGCAAGGTAGAAGACCTTCATGTATTGAAGAGCGGTTATGATAGCACTACAAACACAAGGTCTGTGTTTCTCAAAAATGTAAGAGCCTGCTCCATCACACAGCAGCTCAAGACACGCAAGATATACCAGTGTCTGCAGGAAAAACTACTCAACACTTGAAACATAACTGGTAGCTACAGCAGTTATAGGGCACTTCCACTCAAAATTAAAAGTGCTAGGTAATATGTCTAAGTCATCCTATTCTGTCATCTTTTATAAAAGTCTTTCATTTTAGAGTTAGAGTATCTTATTTTTCAACACAGGTAGCAAAGGCTGGTGACAACCTCTGATGCCTGCTATTACAGCCATCATTCCTCTAGTTCCTAACATCTACTGCTTTGCCTTTTTGTCAGTCAAAACTGTAGCTTTAGCATTTTATTCATGAAGATTTCCCGGCATTCTAGCTGGTGGATTGTCCAGTGTTCCTTAAGGAGCTAGAGAACACAGTCAAATTATAGTTATAGGGGGACCGTTATTAAACCTACGTCCGGGGCATACGCCAGGGAAAAGGCACAGATATGCCACTTCTCCCTGGGGTATGCTTATTGTATCCCCCGCTCACCCGATGGGCAGGAAGAGGGGGTTCGGGGGGTGGGGGGGCACAGCAAGGCGAGGAGAAGGCGTGGCTTCAAATCTACCCCTGCTGGTACTCCAGGTGCAAGGTTGGGCGCACAGCTGGCCAGATTCAGTAAGAGACATGCACTTTTAGTGAATTCAGATGGGAAAAAGGGTGCGGGGCCTAATTTAAGACTGACGTACGAGTACGCCGGTCTTAACAAATGTCCCCCATTGCCTTTATATGTGGCTTTAAATGCAGTCAGGTTCAACAAATTATTAAGTAAAACTGTGAACTCAAAAAAAAGAAAGAAAGAAAGAAAGAAAGAAAGAAACATTTGTAAGCTAAAGAAAAATATACACGCCTCAACATTGAAATTACAACACCAGGAAGAAAGAGTCGTAAAATTATGAAAATCACAGGACTGATACCAAATACTAAAAAATGGAAACACAATACTCAAAACATCTTGATTTATTAAGTATCGAGTATGAGCGTCACTTACAGAAATAACATGCACATACTGTACATGCCTTGCCATGCTAGCAATGAGGTTATTAATGGTTGCCTGAGTAATGTTCTGCCATCCTGGATGCACTTGGGCACACAAATCATCAGGATCTGCTGCTGGCAGCTCCCTTTGTAATTGCCAACCAATGACATCCCAGATGTGCTCGATGGGAGAGAAGTCTGGAGACGCGGCAGGTCATGGGGGCTGGTTTGGGCCGTGTAGGCTGCTCACAGTAGCATGAGCAACATGCGGTGTGTTATTGTCATGATGAAAAATGGCTTCTGGTACACTTCAGAAAAATAGATGTACCACTGGTTCTATAACCAAATCTATGTAGCACCAGGCTATTGTAATGACAAGGAGAGTCTGTACACAAACATACAGTCCTGGAAGTAAGACCAGCTTGACATTCCCTTGTGAAGTTCTCTTCATGGCGTTGCCTTTGTGGTCTTAAGACAAAAGTGGGATCCATCACTGAAAAGGATAGTCATATGGCTCTGCACAATGACGTGAGAGTGGAGCCATGACATCAATAGAACACCTGTAGCTGGATATTTGGCTCTTCTGATGGTTTGTGTGGACACCCTAGGCTTGGTGTGGAAAGTCCAATTTCACTAAATGGATCGCTAAAAGCCATTCTTTTAATCTGATTTGCCCATGCAGAGGTTAACCTTTATGTACTCCATGATGTCATTCCATTATTGGTCTCCAAACCACCGGGACATTAAACAGTACTGACATCTTGACCAACCCAAGTAGCAATCTGCTGCAGTGATAAACCACAGTCTTTTAGCTTAAGCAATTCTGTCCCTTTCAGTTTGTGACACTTGGCAATATCTGGACAGGAGACCTCACATGATCATTCTTGATGCAGGGTACACTATTGGCAAATACTTTTCGACCATACTTAATTCTTCCTCTTATTCCCCCTCCCTCTTTCCCCCATTTTCTCACCAAGTATTTCCTTTTTTCCCCCTTCCAAGTACTCCCATAAATTAAAGGACAATAAGTTGCTTATTGTCAGTGCTTGCTCACTGTGCTTGCTGACAAGTGGTTGAAAATAAGTGGAGTTTAAAAAAGGAGTTGTTGGTGATTCTGTGGGTTTGGAGTGACTGATATATTGTTGTTTTTGTGCAATTGTGTGGTGTGCATTGCTGCAGTGCATAGATAGCTAGTGCCATAGTTGCTTAGTTAAACAGGTCCAAACTGTTTTTTTTTTCCTCTGGTCTGCTCTGCACCTGGGGGTGGGGTTAATTGATCTCAGGTGCTTAAATCAAGGCTCAGCACTCACTGTGTGTGCTTGCTCACTGTGCTTGCTGACAAGTGGTTGGAAATAAGTGGAGTTTAAAAAAGGAGTTGAAAGAAGGAGTTACAAGTTCTGGTAAGTGCTAATCTCTTTCTTTTTCACTGTTTTTGTTGCACTGAGGATGATGGCTAGCAGGATGGAAGGATTCATTCAGTGCGCAGTCTGCCGCATGTACGCACAACTGGAGCAGGTGTTCCAGGGTGAGTACCGCTGTGACAGATGTGAGCATATTGCCCATCTAGAAGCTCGAGTTAGAGATCTGGAGAAGCATATTGCAACACTGAGGGAACTTGGCCACCTTGAGAGGGAACTTCGGCTCACTGAGCAGGAAGTTAGTGGGTTAGAGATGGAGGGTGGTGATATAGATCAGGAGGCCCAAGTAAGTAGCTGGGTTAATGTAGTTAGAGGGACCAGTAAAGGGATCCAAGAAAAGGAAGGCCACTTCTCCTACTATATGCCCAAGCAAAATTGCCAAGTTAGGTGATGATGCAAGGGCATCCGTGTCAGAAATGGCAGCTCTAGTGGAACCTGTTCTCCCTAACAGCCGGGGGAACAGTCCAACTAGTAGTGGGCGGGATGGTATTGTAGGTAGGCCTAGACAGCTAGTGGTTGAAGGAGATTCTATAATCAGGAAGACGGATAGAATAATTTGTCGCCAAGACCGCCTCAACCGAATGGTTTGCTGCCTCCCTGGTGCCAGGGTTCGGCATGTGGTGGAAAGGGTGGATAAATTACTTGGGGGGGGCTGGGGATGACCCAGCTGTCGTGGTCCATGTGGGAACCAATGACAGGATACAAGGTAGGTGGAGGTCTATTAAAAATAATTTTAGAGAACTAGGTGCTAAGTTGAAGGGAAGGACCTCCAAGGTGGTATTCTCTGGAATACTGCCTGTGCCATGCGCATCGCAGGAAAGACAGCGGGAGCTTAGGGAGTTAAATGCATGGCTCAAGTCATGGTGTAGAGGAGAAGGGTTTGGGTTTTTAGAGCACTGGGCTGACTTTTCATTGGGGTACAATCTGTTTTCCGCAGATAATTTGCACCTTAATGGAAGGGGGTCCGCTGTGCTGGGGGAGAGAATCCTAGAAGGGGTGGAGGGGTTTTTAAACTAGGGATGTGGAGGGAGGACAATGTAGTGTGTAATATAGTGGTGGATAGGTTAGAGAGGGGACAGAACAATGAGGAGGGAGGAGAAGGGTCCTGTGGGGTGAGGATAAGAGCAGTGCATAGGGAGATCCATATGTTGCGGATGAACAGTGAGGATGATTGTAGCCACAGCACAGTAATAAATTCCATTTCTTATAATGAAGCGGTTAAACTCGATGGTAATATAAAGTGTATGGTTACTAATGCCAGAAGTCTAGCCAGCAAGATGGGGGAGCTGGAGGCCTTAGTTCTGGAGGAGTCCATTGATGTGGTTGGTGTGACTGAGACATGGCTGGACTCCTCACATGACTGGGCTGTCAATATTCAGGGATTTACGTTGTTCAGAAGGGACCGGGTGGGCAGAAGGGGAGGAGGAGTATGTCTGTATGTCAGAAATGATATTAAAGTGAGTGTAAAAGATGCAATAGTGGGAGATGACTGTGATGATGTGGAAGCATTATGGGTAGAACTACAGAAGGAGGTAAAGAGTGAAAAAATTATTCTTGGTGTAATCTATAGACCCCCCAACATTACTGAGGAGGTAGATGGCCAGTTGAATAGACAAATAGAGCGGGCTGCCCGGGAGGGAACAGTAGTGATAATGGGGGACCTCAACTACCCAGATATAGATTGGGGTCACGGTTCAGCTAAAACCACAAAGGGGAGGGAATTTCTTAACCTCCTGCAGGATAATTTTCTGGGCCAGTTTGTGGAGGAGCCAACTAGAAGTGATGCCTTGTTGGATCTGGTTATTTCTAACAACGCTGAGCTGGTTGGGGATGTCACTGTCCATGAACACCTGGGGAATAGTGACCACAATATAGTGACTTTTAGCTTAAAGTGTAGAAAAGAAAAGCATGTTGGGAGGGCAAAAACTCTTAATTTTAAAAGGGCCAATTTTCCTGGGTTAAGGGCAGAACTTCAGGGCATAGACTGGGAGCGGCTGCTGTCACATACGGATACAGCTAATAAATGGGAAATCTTCAAATCCACATTAAATAACTGTACTGCCAAATATATTCCTATGGGTAACAAATATAAACGGTTAAAATCCAATCCCACATGGCTTACAACCGAGGTTAGAAGGGCTATAAATGAGAAAAAAGGGGCATTCAAAAAATATAAATCAGAGGGGTCAGCTGTAGCATTTAAACATTACAAAGAAGTCAACAAAACCTGTAAAAATGTAATAAAAGCAGCAAAAATTCACAATGAAAGGCAGGTAGCTATAGAAAGCAAAAGAAACCCCAAAAAATTCTTCAAATATATTAATGCAAAAAAACCAAGGTCAGAGCATGTAGGACCCCTAAATAATGGCGACGGGGAATTAATAACTGGGGATCAGGAGAAAGCTGAGTTACTTAATGGGTTCTTCAGTTCTGTATATACAAAAGAGGATGGAGCTGTGGTGGGTGGGGCCAGTACTGAGGTGGGTGGGGCCAGTGCTGCTAACACATGTAATGTACTGAACTGGTTTACTATAGATATGGTCCAAGATAAATTAAACAAACTCAATGTAACCAAAGCTCCAGGGCCTAATGGATTGCACCCCAGAGTTCTTAGGGAACTCAGTTCTGTAATTTCACTACCCTTGTATGAAATATTCCGTGATTCTTTGCTTACTGGTATTGTGCCGAGGGACTGGCGTAAGGCAAATGTAGTGCCGATCTTCAAAAAGGGCTCTCGAACTTCCCCAGGTAACTATAGACCCGTAAGCTTAACGTCCATTGTGGGGAAACTATTTGAGGGGCTTATAAGGGACTACATCCAGGAATATGTAGTGGCTAATAGTATTATAAGTGATAACCAGCATGGTTTTACTAAGGACAGAAGCTGTCAAACGAACCTAATATGTTTCTATGAAGAGGTAAGTAGAAGCCTGGATGGCGGCGCGGCTGTGGATATAGTGTACCTGGATTTTGCAAAAGCGTTTGACACAGTTCCTCATGGACGTCTGATGGGTAAGTTAAAGTCTATTGGTTTGGAAAATTTAATGTGTAACTGGATTGAAAACTGGCTTAATAATCGTACCCAGAGAGTGGTGGTCAATGATTCCTACTCCGAATGGTCCCCGGTAATAAGTGGTGTACCCCAAGGGTCAGTACTGGGCCCTCTTCTGTTTAACTTGTTTATTAATGATATTGAGAATGGAATTAACAGCAATGTTTCTATCTTTGCAGATGACACCAAGCTTTGTAGTACAGTACAGTCTATGGAAGATGTGCAGATGTTACAGGATGAGTGTTTGGGCGTCCACTTGGCAAATGAGGTTCAATGTGGATAAATGTAAAGTTATGCACCTGGGTACTAATAACCCGCATGCATCATATGTCCTGGGGGGAGTTACTCTGGGAGAGTCACTGATAGAGAAGGATCTGGGTGTACTTGTAGATAATAGACTACAGAACAGTACACAATGTCAGTCAGCTGCTTCTAAGGCCAGCAGGATATTGTCATGCATTAAAACAGGCATGGACTCTCGGGACAGGGATATAATATTACCGCTTTATAAAGCTTTGGTGCGGCCTCATCTGGAGTATGCCGTCCAGTTTTGGAACCCGATTCATAAAAAGGATGTTCTAGAGCTGGAGAGGGTACAAAGACAGGCAACTAAACTAATAAGGGGAATGGAGCATCTTAGTTATGAGGAGAGATTAAAAGAATTACATTTGTTTAGTCTGGAGAAGAGACGTTTAAGGGGAGATATGATTAACTTATTTAAATATATAAATGGCCCCTACAAGAGATATGGGGAAAAGATGTTCCAGGTAAAACCCCCTCAAAGGACAAGAGGGCACTGCCTCCGCCTGGAGAAAAAAAGGTTCAATCTCCGGAGGCGACAAGTCTTCTTTACCATGAGAACTGTGAATCTGTGGAACAGTCTACCACAGGATCTGGTCACAGCAAAAACAGTAGAGGGCTTCAAAACCAGCCTAGACAAGTTCTTAGAGCAAAATAATATAAATGCATATGTATAGAACCTATCACCCCTCCCCCTTCCCTGTATCCATCCCCTCCTTGGTTGAACTTGATGGACATGTGTCTTTTTTCAACCGTATTAACTATGTAACTATGTAACTATGTAACTATGTAAGTTAAATGTCTTTTTTAAAGTGTCTTTTTTCAACCGTATTAACTATGTAACTATGTAACTATGTAACTATGTAACTATGTAAGTTAAATGGCCATAACAGCACCTTTAATAAATTGCTTAAACAGAACAGGCATATCTACAGTATATACTATATATTACATATATATATATATATATATATATATATATATATCATAAAGCAAGTCAGAGGGGTGTGGCTAAGTGGCGCTGGGGGCATGGCGCTTAGTGATGCTAACCACTAGCCATTGGAAGGGCCGGCCTAAAGGTCTAGGCCCCAACCCCACTAGATTGGCCCACACCCATGGCCGCTGAGGGGTGTGGCCTATGCGGTGATGGCGTCACAGTGGTGTGGCTAACTGGTGCTGGGGGCGGAGCTAAGTGGCGCTAAAGTATGTCAGAGAACCCAAACCTGAGGTTTTATGTAGCTGAAAAATTTAGATTTTTTTCTGGCTTTTTTAAAGTGACACTGTCAACCCCTTTTTGCATTACGACTGCTCTACATAGGTGTAAAGAGTAAGTTTAGTAGTTTACATACCTCATTTTATATCATACGTCATGAAGTTTGTTCCAGTAAAAAGTGATCTTACTTAGCAGCCATTGGAAGGGCCAGCCTAAAGGTCTAGGCCCCACCCCCCAATAGATTGGCCCACATGGGGCGTGACTAAGTGGCGCTGGGGGTGTGGCTAGGTGGCGCTTTGACCGTGAAGCCCCACCCAGGTATCCCAATCCCAGATAATAAAAGATCACTTTTTACTGTGACAAGCATCATGAGGTATGATAGAAAATGAGGTATGAAAACTGCTAAATTTACCCTTTACAGCTTTGTAGAGCAGTCATAATGCAAAAAGGGGGTGACAGTGTCACTTTAAGCCTTGAAGCCCCTTCCACATGCCACAGATTGGCACTAGTGGGAACATTTATGAAGTTCGGCGTTTTTTACGCCGGGCTTACAAATGCCCCCGCAGCTCCGGAGCTCAGGAGATTTATGTAGAGGCGCATTGCCTCTACATAAATCCCGATTGCATGGAGCCAGTCCGTGCGAAAATTTTTAAACCGTTTCTGTATAATTTTTTCACAGAAAAAATGATAAATGTGGTGCATGCAGAGGCCGCGCCCCCTCTGCATGCAGCCGCACCCCCCGTAACACCCCCTCACCGCCCCACTGGTGAAGGTGGCGCAGATGGAACAGATGCAAAAAAATTTTTCACAAAAGTACTGTTTGCAATGATTTTTACATGATTTGCCCCATCTGCGCCTTCAAAAGGCATTTATGCCTTTTCATACATGTCCCCATAGGTGCTTGGAAAACTGGTTACTTCTGCTCCAATAATGCTTTTCATCATGTACCAGGCTCAAGATGATATGAACAGTCCTTCCCAGTAAGCAATGCTGCAGTCTAAAAAAAAAATCTGGATTATGTCAATGACTATTTTTTAAAAGAATCCAAGGTTTCATAATATCTAAATAGTCACAGTATGCCCACATAACTTGGGAATATGGCCCCCAAGCACAGTTTCCGGACATATAAGTAAACGCTATGAACATTACATATGTGTCCCAAAAAAGTACTTTTTAAAACTTAGGCATATGGGCAGTCCGGAGCTCTTTAGTAGTCACGACTGGTGGGAAATCTTGCCAGCAATCACGCCTCCCTGAGAGTTCTGGTGTACAGGAGTCAGCAGCGTCATAGGGGGCTGTCCCTGAGTGCTGACACTCCCAGAGAGGCATGATTGCTGCAAGATTTCCCACCAGCCGGGACTACTTACCATGTTTCCCCGAAAATAAGACACCCTTCTAAAAAAAGACACCCCAGCTACTCTACCCTCTAGCCTAAGGTAAGGCATCCCCCGAAATTAAGCCACCCCCTACTCCAAACTAGGGCACCCCCCCAAAAGTATGGCCCCCGAAAGTAGACATGTGTGGTGTCCCACCACGGGTGTTGCTAGTAGATACACCCTTTGCGAAAGCCTGTACTAGAAGTGTAAGTGGTGATGTAGTCGTACTTAAGTTTTGCCACTGTTTTGCCACTGTAATGTTGCGAGTATGTATGTCTTGTACCTATGGATTGCACAGCTTTAGTACTCAAGGGGTTATTGTTGTTTGTGACTTGTGCACCAATGAGAGCTCTTTATTCTACTCTACCTATCTCTTTTCTTCCCTTGCACTCTTTTCTCACCCACTCACAGCAGGTATTACATACCCTGTAGGAGGTAGTCACAAGGGGAGAGGAAGTGCTAGTGATTCTTAATTTAGCTGTTAAGCAGAACAGACACACATGGGAAGCACAGACACTTGTTTATTCAAAGCAACTCTTCTATACACTATGCAGTGTTAAACACTCTTGGAGAGGTCAAGTCAGAGATCATCCCAGCCCATGCCGTGAAAAAGTCTAAAAGTGCAGGACGGTATCCTAAAAGAGAGGAACTTATCCGGATAGAGCAAAGTTGCTAGAAGCCTACGTAGCCGCATCGCGGGTGTAACCAGAAAACTCTGACCACTCTGCTCAACCCAGGTAACAGGGTCTGGGGCTTGTGTCACCCTCTAGGACGGGTCACCCTACACTGGTGGGCATCAGGTGGTGCAAAGACCAAGGAGTCAAAACACTGGCACAAGTATTCTATCTACTCTCAAGTATTCTACTTTTAAAGTTCCATAGTACTACATTGGGTTGGGACTCTCTCAACAGCCTCCCCTCTACTCCTCTGAACTATCTCTACTCCTCCACATGCAACCAAGTCAGCACAGCTGTCCTACCTCTCAAGCTCTCAGTACAAGTATTGTCAGTCAAGTCTTGAGTTTATTATCAAATCGGAAGTCTATTGTGTATCTCTGTACCAAGTATTCCTGCAGTAAAGAAGAGTTTATTTATTGTAACGGGACTCAGTGATTCTTATCCAAGCACGTACACAGTCACAGCACCTTCCTTGGGTCATCTCCCCTTTCTGTGGGTGCAGTACCAATAGTCCGGGTGGGTCATAACTCCACTCCGGACCACTGTGATAAATGCCCAAGGGATCCCCTTACAACCCGGCAGGTCACCAACCCCAGGGAAAAGGGTATAGCCAGCCTCTCTAAAATAAAAGCAGGTGTGCCACCATACCAGTGTGCCAAACCGTCACTGGCGTCACAACAACTTAACATGTGGCTGAGCTATTCCCGACCAACCACTACTGCAGTGGAGTCACACTTTACCATGTAACAAGTGACCAGTGGAGCCTCACACTGGGGCTACACCACACATGGTAGAAGCTCCAGACTGCCCACATAACTAGATGAGTAAGATTCAAAAAGTACTTTTTCAGAACATTTAAGTAGTGCTCTTAGCAGTAGTGCCTGCCAGGAAACAGTGCTGGGGACCATATTGGAGCTCTTTTATAGCTGTAAGGGTCCCTTCATACGTACAGGATCTGCAGCAGATTTGAAGCTGCAGCTTTTATGCTGTGTTCAGTCATTAAAGGAGACCTGTTACCCCCCGTGCCGGGGTGACAGGCTCCCAACCCCCAGTTAGATCCCCTTATACGTACCTCATCCCGCAGAGTCCTGCTGCCGGAGCCGGTCCGGACGGAGATATCCTGGTCAGAAGCCTGTGCGCGCGCTCTGTAGAGAGGTCCGGCGTCCATAGAGAATGAATGGAGCCGGACTCATCTCTGCAGCGCGCGCACGGCTCCATTCATTCTCTACGGACGCCGGACCTCTCTCCAGAGCGCACGCCCAGGCTTCTGACCGGGAAATCTCCGTCCTAGGACCGGCTCCGGCAGCGGGATGAGGTACGTATAAGGGGATCTAACTGGGGGTCAGGAGCCTGTCACCCCGGCACGGGGGGTGACAGGTCCTCTTTAAGTCACAATGATATCTGCAGCATTAAACCCGCTCCATCAAATCTGCTGCAGATCCTTTACACGTGAACAGACCCTTACAGTGATTTTTGCATGATCGGTTTCCTTTAAGGGGTTAAATGATGACATTGGTTTCACCTCACTTTAGCAACCAATATGTTAATCTGGCCTCTTTAAAAATAGATGCGCTTTGCCTACCATCTGCTCCATTTTAGCTCCCTATAACAATGAGGGCACCAAACTGATCCAAAAAGCTCATCCCTGTGTAAGACCCATTGGGAAATCCTGTTGGTTTGAGCATCACCCAGGTGAGTGGATTGGCACCCTATGCTCTAAGAAGGTCTTGTGCACTGTCTGTTATGTCGCACTGATTAAAATACATTGTAATTACTCGTGTTTTGCTGCGGATGATGCCTTTTCTGCGATGATACTTGACAATATCCTTTTATATGGGAGAAATGATTTTCTCCTTTCCACTTGTTAAGCCTCGTCCGTAATTAATCACTTGGTTGTGTAGCCGCGCTCTCGCAGCCATGTGGAATCACCAGCTCGTTGAGTCATAAATGATATACTCATTGTATACTGCTCTGCAAACAGGAGGAGGGAAGGGCCTGAGCTGTTTGTTGTGGGAAGCAAGATCTCTTATGTTTCATTACATTGTCGGATGAATTCAAGGACGCATCATTGGGGAAAGCTCCGTGATAATGAGAAGACCCCCTCCGGTTTGTGGCGAGAACAATGCAGATAAATGCTGAGGCCATTAAGGAGGCGGCAACAATTATCCGATTGTTCTGTTTTTGGGTGAATTGAAAAACGCAGATTTAGTCATGAAAAGAAATATTTTGTGTGTTATTCTGGGAGCCATCGTGAATTATTTCGCAGCCTTTAATATAGAATACATTGTTCTATATTCAAAGAAGATGATGGCAATTCTCAGACATATTGTAGTAATGTCAGACTAGGCGTGGAACGGGAAGAGGAAAATTGGCTGAGAATACAGAATGTGTACAGAATGGAGAAGCTGCTATGCCAGTGTATCTCAGCCTATTGTGTGATACATCCCGCATTGTATAATATTACTAAACCTTCCAAGTAAAAGAAGGACATTCGTGTTTGGCCTAGTTAGTGATTCACTCAACTCATGCTCATATAGTGCACCTACAGTATATACTATTGTGGTGCAATAACAGTCCCTGAATAAATAGTGCCCAGATATATAGTCAGGATACAGTATGCACAGTATACACTAACAGCTTAATATGCATGGACAGTACACAGCGTGCCCATTACATTCCCACTGTTTCCTGGGTACTTTGCCACCTACATTGTCCCATGTCATACAGTGACCACATAAACACACGTACGCTGTATAATACTTGCCCACAAGAAATAAGCGCACTTTGTTCACATAGAGCCATGTAGTGCTCATATAGAACCAAATAGTACCTACACAGTGCCAAAGGATCTAAATGGTGTCATATTTTACTTATGTAATGCTATATAGTTCTCACATAGTCCCATGTAATATCAATATGCAGCCAACTATTCTCAGACACAGAGAAGAAAGGGAAATAATGCATCCAGTGCAATCTTATTATTAAAGTTACTGCACCTTACCCTTGTACCTACCTAGTACAGACAAACCTACCTGCTACTAACTCCTGTAATGGTTTCTGAATGAATGCTGCCCTCTGCTGGCAGATGGTAAAATTAGTGTTCTGTCATTACCTGCTGAGCTGCTGTATCTAACCCTATCAAATGTCATACTGTTGTATCAAAGCCTATCAAGTTTCATGCTATCATCCAAGCCTATCATGTTTGATACTGTGCTGCAGAGCTCTCTGTCTAAACCTGTGTTATTTTGTCTGCTAAGCTGTGAGTCCTAGCCAGTCATGTGCATACAGTACCTCACAGCTTTTGCAAAGAGCAGAGAGGGACATGTGCGCCGCGGTCCCCATAGCCACGCCCCCATAGCGACCCTCCATAGCCATGCCCCCATAGCGACCCTCCATAGCCACGCCCCCATAGCAACCCTCCATAGCCACTCCCCTACAGTCACCACATGCTGCTGACTGAATAGTGCCCTATACAGTAACCAATCCCCCCAAAAATGCCCTATATAGTATCCAATCCCCCATTATAGTGCCCCACATAGTATCCAATCCCCCCAATAGTGCCACACATAGTATCCAATCCCCCACATAGTGCCCCACATAGTATCCAATGCCCCCATATAGTGGCCAACACAGTATCCAATGCCCCATAGTGCCCCACATAGTAGCCTATGCCCCCATATAGTGCCACGCATAGTATCCAATCACCCACATAGTGCCCCACATAGTATCCAATGCCCCCACATAGTGCCCCACATAGTATCCAATGCCCCCATATAGTGCCCCACATAGTATCCAATCCCCCATATAGTGCCACATATAGTATCCAATACCCCACATAGTGCCCCACATAGTATCCAATGCCCCCACATAGTGCCCCACATAGTATCCAATGCCCCCATATAGTGCCCCACATAGTATCCAATGCCCCATATAGTGCCCCACATAGTAGCTTATGCCCCCATATAGTGCCCACATAGTAGCCAATCCCCATAGAGTGCCCCACATAGTAGCCAATGCCCCATATAGTGCCCACATAGTAGCCAATGCCCCCATATATGCCCCACATAGTAGCCAATTCCCCATATAGTGCCCACATAGTAGCCAATGCCCCCATATATGTCCCACATAGTATCCAATCCCCCATATAGTGCCCCACATAGTATCCAATCCCCCATATAGTGCCCCACATAGTATCCAATGCCCCCATATAGTGCCCCACATAGTATCCAATGCCCCATATAGTGCCCCACATAGTAGCCAATGCCCCCACATAGTGCCCCACATAGTAGCCAATGCCCCATATAGTGCCCACATAGTAGCCAATGCCCCATATAGTGCCCACATAGTAGCCAATGCATTATATATGCCCCACATAGTAGCCAATTCCCCATATAGTGCCCACATAGTAGCCAATGCCCCCATATATGCCCCACATAGTATCCAATCCCCCATATAGTGCCCCACATAGTAGCCAATCCCCCCATATAGTGCCCACATAGAAGCCAATGCTCCCATATATGCCCCACATAACATCCAATCCCCCATACAGTGCCCCACATAGTATCCAATTCCCCATATAGTGCCCCACATAGTATCCAATGCCTCATATAGTGCCCCACATAGTATCCAATACCCCATATAGTGCCCCACATAGTAGCCAATGCCCCATATAGTGCCCCACATAGTATCCAATGCCCCCATATAGTGGCCCACAAAGTATCCAATGCCCCATAGTGCCCCACATAGTAGCCTATGCCCCCATATAGTGCCACACATAGCATCCAATCCCCCACATAGTGCCCCACAGTGTCCAATGCCCCCATATAGTGCCCCATATAGTATCCAATGCCCCATATAGTGCCCCACATAGTATCCAATCCCCCATATAGTGCAACACATAGTATCCAATCCCCCACATAGTGCCCCACATAGTATTCAATACCCCCACATAGTGCCCCACATAGTATCCAATACCCCCACATAGTGCCACACATAGTATCCAATCCCCCATATAGTGCCACACATAGTATTTAATCCCCCACATAGTGCCACACATAGTATCCAATGCCCCCACATAGTGCCCCACATAGTATCCAATGCCCCCATATAGTGCCCCACATAGTATCCAATGCCCCATATAGTGCCCCACATAGTAGTCTATGCCCCCATATAGTGCCCCACATAGTAGCCAATCCCCATATAGTGCCCCACATAGTAGCCAATCCCCCCATATAGGGCCCCACATAGTAGCCAATCCCTCATATAGTGCCCCACATAGTAGCCAATCCCCATATAGTGCCCCACATAGTAGCCAATCCCTCCATATAGTGCCCCACATAGTAGCCAATCCCCCATAGAGTGCCCCACATAGTAGCCAATTCCCCATATAGTGCCCACATAGTAGCCAATGCCCCCATATATGCCTTACATAATATCCAATCCCCCATATAGTGCCCACATAGTATCCAATCCCCCATAAAGTGCCCCACATAGTATCCAATGCCCCATATAGTGCCCCACATAGTATACAATGCCTCATATAGTGCCCCACATAGTAGCCAATGCCCCCATATATGCCCCAAATAGTAGCCAATGCCCCATATAGTGCCTCACATAGTAGCCAATCCCCCATATAGTGCCCCACATAGTAGCCAATGCCCCCATATAGTGCCCCACATAGTAGCCAATCCCCCATATAGTGCCCACATAGTAGCCAATGCCCCCATATAGTGCCCCACATAGTAGCGAATGCCCCCATATAGTGCCCCACATAGTAGCCAATGCCCCGATATACTGCCCCACATAGTAGCCAATGCCCCCATATAGTGCCCCACATAGTAGCCAATGCCCATATAGTGCCCCACATAGTAGCCAATGCTCCCATATAGTGCCCACATAGTAGCCAATGCCCCATAGAGTGCCCCACATAGTAGCCAATGCCCCCATATAATGGCCCACATATTATCCAATCCCCTATATAGTAGCCAACCCCCCATATAGTAGCCAATCCCCCATATAGTGCCCACATAGTATCCAATCCCCCCATATAGTGCCCAACATAGTAGCCAATGCCCCCATATATGCCTTACATAATATCCAATCCCCCATATAGTGCCCCACATAGTATCCAATGCCCCATATAGTGCCCCACATAGTATACAATGCCTCATATAGTGCCCCACATAGTAGCCAATGCCCCCATATATGCCCCAAATAGTAGCCAATGCCCCCATATAGTGCCCCACATAGTAGCCAATCCCCCATATAGTGCCCCACATAGTAGCCAATGCCCCCATATAGTGCCCCACATAGTAGCCAATCCCTCATATAGTGCCCACATAGTAGCCAATGCCCCATATAGTGCCCCACATAGTAGCCAATGCCCCCATATAGTGCCCCACATAGTAGCCAATGCCCCCATATAGTGCCCCACATAGTAGCCAATGCCCCCATATAGTGCCCACATAGTAGCCAATGCCCCCATAGAGTGACCCACATAGTATCCAATGCCCCATATAGTGCCCCACATAGTATACAATGCCTCATATAGTGCCCCACATAGTAGCCAATGCCCCCATATATGCCCCAAATAGTAGCCAATGCCCCCATATAGTGCCCCACATAGTAGCCAATCCCCCATATAGTGCCCCACATAGTAGCCAATGCCCCCATATAGTGCCCCACATAGTAGCCAATCCCCCATATAGTGCCCACATAGTAGCCAATGCCCCATATAGTGCCCCACATAGTAGCCAATGCCCCCATATAGTGCCCCACATAGTAGCCAATGCCCCCATATAGTGCCCCACATAGTAGCCAATGCCCCCATATAGTGCCCCACATAGTAGCCAATGCCCATATAGTGCCCCACATAGTAGCCAATGCCCCCATATAGTGCCCACATAGTAGCCAATGCCCCCATAGAGTGCCCCACATAGTAGCCAATGCCCCCATATAATGGCCCACATATTATCCAATCCCCTATATAGTAGCCAACGCCCCCATATAGTAGCCAATCCCCATATAGCGCCCCACATAGTAGCCAATCCTCCCATTTGTGTGGCCCGAGCAGAAAAACAATAAACCAGTAACTCACCTGTCCGCCGGTCCCAGCAGCTCCTCTCCCGGCAGAGCGCGCACTCCCGTCATCCTCCGGGGCGGGCAGCGGGGTACAGAGACACTGACTGTACCGGAAGTAATTCATGATAGAGGCTGCAGGTCACTTCCGGCACAGTCAGTGTCCGTATACCCGGCTGCCTGCCCCGGAGGATGACGGGAGTGCGCGCTCTGCCGGGAGAGGAGCTGCTGGGACCGGCGGACAGGTGAGTTACTGGTTTATTGTTTTTTTCGGTGGGGCCACATATAATGCGGGACACTGGGTGCCGTTCCGGGACTGTGGGACAGCACCCCGAAAACGGGACTGTCTCGCCGAATCCGGGACAGTTGGGAGCTATGCATGTGTGATGCTGTCTGCTGAACTGTGTATCTAAGCCTATCCTATATAATGTATCTAACAAAGTAAATGAAAATGTCTGGCCAGCAGATGTGTCTGATCATATCCTATATCAGTGCTTCTCAATTCCAGTCCTCAGGCCTCACCAACAGCTCATGTTTTGAGGATTTTCCATACAAAGAACACCTGTGACAATACCTGGTGCACTCAGTATAATTATATCATCTGTGAAATATTAAGGAAATCCTCAAAACATGACCTGTTGGTGAGGCCTGAGGACTGGAATTGAGAAGCACTGTCCTATATGATACATCTGTTTACCAGTATATCTGAGCCTACCATGTATGATAGCCCATATCAGGCCGGTATATCCAAGCCTATTTTGTATAATACTGTCCACTGAGCCATTATATTTAAAGAAGCACTCTACCATTTATCTTACATATAATTCTCTTCCACCAAAAATAGTGTTGAGTGTTTTATCACAGCTCAGTTGCATCCCTTCATTGTCAACCCTTTCCTAAGCTTTCAACCCTTTCCTAAGACTAAAAAAAACTTCAAAGTCTTTAAAAAAAAAAGCCCCAAACCTGCTTTTTGGCACTTTCTCTAGCAATTTCTAATTTTTAGTGTGAGCTACAGGATGAAATCTGCATCTGGCAGTACATTTCATAAAAAACAACAACTTTGGACATGTCATTAGGACATATTAAAAGGCCTGATTGGGGGGATCTCCCTGCTGAGACCCTCACTGCTCAGGGGAACAAGCAGGGAGCAGTGCACGGCAACATGTTGCACTTCCACAGTCAATTATCTCTGTCCAGGCAGCTTCATAAACTTATAATGGAGATGCCTGAATGAAGGTCAGTGGAATTCAGGGAATAAAATAGTTTTTTAAAAACTTTAAGGCTATGTTCACACTACGTAAAACTACGGCCGTAGTTTTGCGGAGTTGAACATAGCCTTGTGTGCAATTGGATCCCGGCCAGAGCGTACACACATCGTATACGCTCCGGCCGGGATCTGTGTGGTGCAGGAAAAAACTGACAGGTCAGTTTTCTGCGGCCGGAATTCAGTGAATTCCGGCCGCAGAAAGACCTGACAGTTCACACAGTGAAGCGAGCGGCTCCGGCCGCTTGCTTCATTGTGGGCTATGGGAAGCTCTGATGCGGGCGCACGCTGATGTGCCCGCATCAAAGCTCCGCGACCGGAAAGATCACCCGGCCGGTACTTAAGTACCGGCCGAGATGATCCAGCCAGAGACCGGCCGTTCCGTGACCTGGTTGGGGTCACAGAACGGCTGGTCTCATGCGTAGTGTGCACATAGCCTAAAACTCAACAGCTATTTTAAAAAGTTTTTCTGCACATCTCTAAAGCACTGCTGAATAGATAATCCACCTAATCTAAGGAAACAGGATTGCACAGATACTGTATAGAGTCCATACAGTTATTAGTAGTTTTAAGGCCCTATTACACAAATTATCAGCCGTATTTGGTCGATTATCGGCCATTACAGCCAGTAATTGCTTTGTGTAATAAAAAGGCAACGATCAGCTGACATGCACAATGTCAGTTGATTGTTGTCTTTTGTTGTCTTTCAACATGTTGAAAGACAAACAATTAGGGTAGCAACAGTCTGCTGCCGCAGCCCCGTGTGGTGGGAGCAGACCACCACTATCTCCTATTGTTATGAATGCACTATAAGGCTATGTTCACACTACGTAAAAGTACGGCCGTTGTTGCCGATAGCAACAATGGCCGTACTTTTACCACGGTGGAACAATGCCTGTTGTTCTATGGGATCCCGGCCGGAGCGTACACACATCCCGTGCGCTCCGGCCGGGATCCCATATGGCACCACAAACAACTGACATGTCAGTTTTCTGCGGCTGGAATTCAGTGAATTCCGGCTGCAGAAAGACCTGTCAGTTCACACAGTGAAGCGAGCAGCTCCGGCCGCTCGCTTCACTGTGTGCTATAGTAAGCTCTGATGCGCCCGCATCAGAGCTCCGTGGCTGAAAGATCATCCGGCCGGCTGGGGTCACAGAACGGCCGGTCTCTTACATAGTGTGAACATAGCCTAAGAGTGCTGTCATATTGACTATCTGTTCCAAATTATAAAGTTTATGGTGCGATGGACATCAAGCACAAAGAGTTAGGGTAAAACAGAACAGTTTTCAAGTACAATACAGTTCAGTGCAGAGAATCCAACCTTGCTCTCATATGTCACCTGTTGGATGCATGCAGGAGCTCTGGCACCAATTTGGGAGCTGGAAGGAGCCACCCTTGAAGTTGGCCAGAAATATTCGATGGGAAACAAATTCTCGGCACTTGGAAATCCCCCATGAAACCTCCCTAAACGATGCAAACACCTCCGGAATGACACTAGGGCATTAAGGGGAGCATGCTTGGGTGCACCCAACACCCCAAAATTGCAGTATAATGCCACTCTCCGCAGTTGCGAAGCAAAAATATTTGCGAACGCTTTACGGCAATGTTCACACATTTTGTTCGTATTTCTTGCGCAGCGTTACATACATGATGTTAGGGCCACGGCGGCGTCCCGCGCTCCAGACCGCCGCCGTGACTCCTCACCCAGTCCCGCAGCAGCCGGTGTCCACATGCAGGGACCCGGCGCTGCGGCTACTTCGGCCCAGGAGGGCGCCTCACCTTGCCTCGTTCCTGCCCGTCACTGTGCCGGCCGGCACGCGCGTCCCCGCCTCCTAGGCCGCGGGCGCGCCGGCTGTGTCAGATTTAAAGGGGCAGTGCGCTCCTAATTGGTTTTAGTGTCAATCACTCCCCTATAAGTTCCAGCCCTGCCCCCTCCCAGGTGTTGGAGCCTCTGCATGCTTCCCATAGCGTTTGGCCCAGCTCCCTGTTGTTCCTGACCTTAGTCCTTGTCCCTTGTTCCTGTCCGCAGTCCTTGTCCCTAGTCCTTGCCCGCTGTCTTCCCATTGTTCCTGAGTCCTGTCCGCCACCTGCGAGCACGTCTACTATCCTCTGCCTACTGCTCCTGCCACGCCTCGCCTGCCGTCACTAGCAACCAAGCCAGGGGAAGCGACCTGGGGGTCGCCTGCCGCAGCAAGTCCATCCCGCCTTGCGGCAGGCTCTGGTGAAAACCAGCAGCCCCTTAGACTCCGCTCCCTGGTGAGGTTAGTGCCATCGATAGTGACGGTCCAGTGGATCCACTACTCCAGGCGTTACACATGATTCCAATGTGCATCTGTAGATCGTCATGTTATTCGCGCGTATCACGCATCATGCTGTACGAGCGTTACTGGAACAGTATGTGTGACGTGCCTTTTTGTGGACTACTGGAACAATATGTATCACGTGCCTTTTACTGGGCAACTGGCACATAGGTATCACGTGCCTTTTACTGGGCTACTGGCACAATAGGTTTAAGGTTAACGTGCCCTTAGTGGGCTAAACCAGGGACACTATAAGTCACTTGTACACACAGGGTACTGGAATGAATACAGCTGATGCTGCTGATGCTGATGCTGCTGTTATATCATCGATTTCTTAGCACTGAAAAGTGCTTTGGATGCAGACTCCAGAGATGACTTTTTTGCTGGATATTAGCCCTGAAAGGGACTTTTGGGTTCTGTAGTAAGCCTGCCTAACCAAAACGCTATTAAAACCTATCTCTCCCTGCTCCAAGAACTCTTCCTGACTAGGTTGAGTCTGAAAGCGCATCTGCGGTCGAGAGGCGGAAGTCAAGTCTTAAATATTCGAGGTCATGTGGTTCAGCCATCCAATGAGGGCAGACGTCGTTTTCGTGCTGCATGCGTACTCCCAGGGTCCCTCACAGCCTCTCTGCATGATGATTGGGTTAAAAAAAAAGCGACAAGTGCGATGGGAGGGCTTTCGAATGTTTGCCGCGTATTCAACACACTACTCGATTGTATTTGAATCTTTCGAATACCTCAATATTCGATTGAATACCTACTCGATCGAATCGTATTCGCTCATCTCTAGACAGGTTCCCTTTAATATGATCAATAATGTTAGCAGTTGCTGCCCTACATACTAGTACATCCAATTGCAAAGAAAATGGGCTTCTGGGACAATGCAACAGTGCAATATAAAGGCAAATAATTGTTAGAGTGTTTCTTCAAGTTTAGCCGTGTGTGATACAGTTTCAGAAAAGCCTGCAGCACTATATACCTAATCATTTAATGTTAGAAACCTTTGTATGGGTCTTTAGATATCCTCCTCTTTTCTAATGGTAATGATGATAGAGGCCATATCCATTCTGTGCAGTAAAATTCTCTTCTTGTATAGTAAAAGCTGACTCTGAACAATGATTATGGATCGACGCATTATACCCCGGAAATTCAGCATCTTGTACTGTAGTTATTGATATAGAGCAAGTATATAAAGGTTACTTCTCTATTGCCGGCTCTTTAAGTAACTCATCCTGTTGATTCATAGAATTCTCCCCACATCTTTATCTAGGAGTGTAAGCAAAAAGAAAGAAATCAATACAACACGCTTTGATAAACTCAGTGAAGCATCTTCACCAACACCCGGTGTCATTTTACCAAGGATGAAGTCTAATGCATGCTCATACAATATGCATGCCTGGTTATAAAACAAAAAGTAGTCCTTTTTCATATAATGTATAGCTTCTTATTTTCCGTTCTTATATAAGTTTTTAAAGAAAAAAGAAGCACTTGATAAATGTATCCCATGGTGAAAGGCAACACTAGAAAATAAAACAAGTGTAGCATAAGAACAGGGGCTGCAGCAAACCTCCAAAAGACCAGAGTCTAGGGTAGGGGGGCCTGGTTGAACAACTCTCAGAGGCGTTCTCTCTGACTAAATCACAGGTAATGCTTTTTCTGATCGGAGTCATTCACTTTTTTCTTCTCCATCTGGCCAGGGCCATCATGAAGGCATTCTCTCAGCCACAATTCCAGCAATATCCTCACCTCTATACAAACTGTCCACTTTCTTTCCCTATATTAGGCCTTCTTGGTTACCCAGCATAGTAGTTGGGTCCCCTTTGTGCCTTTAAATAGTAAGGACCCCTATGTGCCTCCATATAGTTTTAGTTCTCCTTTGCCCCAGTATAGCAGTTAGAACTTTCTGTGTCCCTTTATAACAATTAGGACCCCTCTGTGTCCCCATATAGTACTAAGCTTTCTCTGTGCCCCTGTAGTAGGTAGACACCCACTGTGCTGCCATAGAGTACATTTGATCCTCTGTGCCCCTATATAGTATTAGGGCCCTCTGTGCCCCCGTATAGCGTTAAACCCCCTCTGTGCCCCCCCCCATAGTGTTAGGCTGTGGTCCCAGATGGCCAATGGAAAAAATACCTTTCACTTTGCTCCACTGTTGCTTCTTTCCCTGTGTGTTCTCTCTTCACTCATCTTCCAGCACAGGCAGAGTAGTACAGAGGCATTTCCTGCACCAGAATTCCCTGGCAGCATCTGGTGTGTGTTGCCCTTTCAACTGTGTTTGCAGTTAAAAACTACAGTTGCAGAACAGATGTTGGGGCCCATCAGAGCCGACCCCTTTCCATTCCTGGGCCAAACCAGTATGTCCACCACTGATCTAGAGGATAAAATCTACATATAATATTCTGTAATGAGTTACATTATGTAACTTTATAAGTTGCTGTCACATTTCTGTTGAAATGTCAGAACTGTGATGACAAAATTACTACTAACACTAAAGATGCTTAGCTAACAAAATATTAATATAAATGAGATGAAATGCTATATATATATATATATATATATATATATATATATATATATATGAAAGATAAAGGACGGTATGAATGTTTTTCCGTGCTGTGTAAGAATCTCTGGTCCATGTTTAATAATCATTGGGAGCATGGGCCTTTATTAATACACCCTACGGTGCCCGCAAGTCAATTGTAAAAAAAATGAAAGTTCCTGCAGCCGATACAGATACATATATATTGTAGTGAATAGAGATAAGCGAACCCCTCTAAACCCCGAGCATACAGCTTTTTTAGTACTGGTGGCTGAAAAAGTTGGATGCAGCCCTAGGGAGTCCTGGAAAACATGGATACTTCTTCAGCCACCGGTAATCAAATGCCGCACGCTTGGGTTTGGGTGAACCTAAGCATGCTACAGGTTCACTCATCTTTAATGCTCAACTTTCTGATAGATGATCTACTATTACACCCTGCCAATGGTAGTGTGTAACAGGAGACCTTTCATGGCAGCCATGGGGACCTTTAGAAGGCATCTTGGAAATGTTATGGCAACCAGTCAACACCCTGTGATTGCAATGAGTGAGGTGACCGGAGACATGACAGGTCTGGCACTTATCAAATAACTGCCTAGATGCCGATGTCTATTGACTGCTGCATGAAGGTGTTAAATTATCACTAAGTTTTAGCTGTAATTTACATATGGAGAAGACTTAGCTCCTATGTGTGCTCTATATCTTTCACCGCACATCAACATATATGTAGGTGGGAATGCAGGAAGGGGTTAAAGAGTTAATACATGAATCAGACTTCAGATTAGGCCATCTGTTCAATCAGTATTTGACTCCTAGGATCTGTGCCCTGAATAGTGGCCATTAATGTTGTTACCTGTCAATGCTGCTGGCAGAATTTTTGCAGTCAAGCTTTTTTGCATCTTTCTTTGTCCCATTTGTTCCTTCAGAGAAAACAATAGAGAAAAAAGTAAAAGCAAAAGAACTCAGAACTAAAACTCAAGGAAAGACTTTAACAGATGTTTCTTCACAGATGAGACCTTCAAACTGAAGACAGGCTGAAGACAGAGCTTCAAAAGTGTCTGTAACAGGCTGCCAAAGCAGGAATCAGCCAGCAAAAGTGGAGTTTTATTATAAAGCTCACTTTTGATCAGCATGGTGGAAAGGATTGTATGAATTGAAAATGTCACTGTGGGTGGATTTTACGAAGGCGCCATTGTAAAAAAAAAAAAAAAAAAAGAGAGAGAGAGATTTGACATTTGTTAAATTTTTGCCAATTGCGGCCTTAAACAGTCGCCTTGTGAATGCTCTGAGATTTCTTTATTTGTGGAATCAGATGAATGGAGTGGCTCAATGCACTTTGTAACTCAGATTAGAAGCATGTGGTTCTATATGCCGCTTAAATGGTTCTTAAAGAGGCCCTTGCATTAAAATGTCTGATAAAGTTATTTCAATCTCCATAAGTATTTGAGATATAACTTTACTGATCATATGATTGACATCCCCATTTAGCTTTTCTCACTCTCTGAAGTAATAATAACCATATTTGCCCTAAGTCACTATTGGTGCTTCTAGTTTCTCCCTCCATTCTCATGGTTCTTTGCTAGTTTCTAATGTCAAAGACTACTGTCAGAGACTTCAGAAGAGAAGGATTTAGGGGTAGTAATTTCTGACAGACTCAAAATGAGTCACCAATACAACCAGGTGATAGGGAGAGCAAATGATATGCTGGGCTGTATAGCTAGAGGTATAACCAGTAGGAAGAGGGAGATTGTGATTCCGCTGTATAGAGCTCTGGTGACATCACATCTGTGTACAGTTCTGGAGACCTCATCTGCAAAAAGATATTAATAGAATAGAACGGGTCAAAAGACGGGCTACAAAAATGGTAAAGGGTGTCAGGCATAAAACTTATCAGAAAAGACAGTGTATAGTCTGGAGGGAAGAAAAGAGGGACATCATTAAAACCTTTAAATATGTTAAAGGAGTAAATAAGGTTCAGGAGGGAAGTGTTTTAATAAGAAACTAAACACAAGAACAAGGGGAAACAATCTAAGGTTAGTTAAGGGAAAGATCAGGAGCAACATGAAAAAAAATTACTTAACTGAAAGAGCAGTAGCTGCTTGGAACATACCTCCAGCAGATGTGGTAGGCGGCAACAGTTACTAAATATAAACATGCCTGGGATAAACATATATGTATCTATCCTAGGTTAATAAGAAAGGAAATCATAAATGAGCAGACAAGATGGACCAGGCAATCTTTTCTAAAAACTATTTTCTATCCCAAAATACAAATCACAAAAACAATCTCTGTACAGACACTGAACATGCAGACAATACTGGTAGATATCAGCTGTAAATCTGCCAAATGGTGAATGCTGCACTGTAGTATATTATAGGCTGCAGCTAAGAGAACTAAAAGCAACATATTGTATGTAGCGTATATACTTTACAAGGTGACATCACCAGCTGAAAGTGGACTCATTAGCAGAATTGTGAGCACAGCTCTTGAGTATAATTCAGGCTTTAACTTTTCATCAATACAAGATGAGGAATGTAATATATGTACAAAGCAACTTCAACAGCAAAAAATAGTTAGTCAAGCTGTGTTGACAGATAATACAAGCTGGAACTCAGGATCAGTATATAGTAAGTAATTTACATACAGTAACTTCACTGGCAGAATATTGAGTGGGGCTGTGGAATTACAATACAGGCTGTAACACACCGTAGGATTAATGTAAGATGAGTGGTCTAATGTATATACATAGTGATTTTACAGGAGAAGAGTGAGTTCAGCTGTGCAGTATAATAAAGGTTGTAATCCAGTATGGATATAACTAATATAATGAAAAACAAGTGTCACTGATTCCACTTTAAATTAATTAATCATAATTAAAAAAATATATACATATACCTGCACAGGAAAAAAAAATTTAGACAGAGAATACATAAAAAATATCTTTTGGTGCCTCAGTTTTGTTTGCAAGGAAACAAACTATGCATTTCAGAAATTACAATGCACCTGGTATCTGGCAGTAATATCTGTAATGGTTAGTGCCTGACTGAATTATGAAACATTTATAATTGATTAGAAACGTCCATCATATTCTGTTTCCCCACTTTATGATAACTTGTTAGGAGAGAGCTAATTTATAGGCAGTGATTGACATCCAGGCTTGTTCCACACATAGAATGCGGTCAGTGTTGTCAGAGCAGCTTAAATGACTACTGTCTCAGCTTTCTAACCTTTATCAGTTCTTATTAAGATACCATCTTAGAAATTGTGGGAGAGCTTCATGTGTCTGGAAAGACAGAGTGAAGGATGTATTATTATAGAATTACAGCCCAGTATCAAATCTACCATAATGGGTCACTACTGAAGAGCTCTATGGGGGCTTCTGGTTGTCCTATACTGTTACAAGAAACTTACAAAGTCTTCTGAGAATTAGGAAAACAGACAAGAGGATCCTTGACTAAATAAAGCCACAAATGACATGGTTGAAGGTGAAATTTATTCTGGACATATGTGAAAGAAAGATCAGCTCTTTGGAAAGAAGACATTTACTTGGAATAAACAAAGAAAATGAGCAATGTCACCACATGGGTGACAACCTCTTTTAGAAATTTAATTACCAGTGACTAAAGGAGTTGGATGCAGCCCTAGGGAGTCTTTAGAAACATGAATGCAGCCATAGGCTGTATCTATGTTTTCCAGGCAGCCTTAAGGTTGCATCCAACTTCTTTAGCCACTAGTATTAAAATGCTGAGAGTTCTGGTTAGGACAAACCCTAATGTACTTAAAGTTCACTCATCTCTACTAAAGACCAAACATCTAGCTTTTCTTCTTAGTTGAACAAATGCAGTTTTAAGTTTCAGCACCATGGACAGGGCCTAAACTGCATCTGCTGAGGATTCCCAGCTGCTTTCCTTGAGGTTAAACTGATGAAAATCTTTACTTATGAAACAAATGTTCAAATTATCAGGGCAGATTTTGTCAGAATCTATTTTTGTGGTATCCATTTGTCATATGTATTGGGACATCTCTTGACACACAAAGCAAATGAAGACTCCACAGGCTCTAATCTCTCAAAAGATCAGCCAAAAAAGTGTCATTTTTGCTTTTATTGGATGGCTTTTATTAGGTTCCCATTAAGTTGCTGTGTGGAATAGCATACACCACATAATATATATTTTAATATGGGAGTCTATGAATGACAGATATCAGAAGCTGGCTATAGCTATACAGTGGTGGTCTATGTCAGGGAGTTCTTTAACCCCTTAGGGACAGAGTCAATTTGGGCATTAATGACCAGGCTCATTTTTCAAAATCTTATCTGTCTCACTTTATGCGCTTATAGCTCAGTGATGCTTTAACGTATGCTAGTGATTCTAAGATTTTTTTTCGTAACATGTGGTACTCTATGTTAGTGCCAAAATTTGGCCACTGTCTTGTGTGTTTTTTGTGAAAAACATCAAAATATCATGAAAACTTTGCACTTTATGAACTTTGAAATTCTCTGCTTCTAAAAAAAGGAAGTAACATAACATAAATTAGATACAAAGTCCTCTTAATTCTGATTTCATTTCGTAAACATAATTTACTTTTTTAGGGTATAAACCCACACACCGTATATCCAGCGTATTTACTGCTGCGATACGCAGCAAACTCGCAGCAAAATCGCAGCAAAATCGCAGCAGATTAGATCTAAATAACTGAACACAGCATCAAATCTGTACCAACAAATCTGCTGCGTATTTGTTGCATATCTGCTGCATATACGGTGTGTGGGTTTATACCCTTAGGGTGTTACAGGGCTTAGAAATGTATCAGCAAATTATCAAGTTTTCATGAAATTTCCAAAACTGATTTTTTTTTTGTTCGTACCAGTTCTTTTTATAAGTGGATTTAGAAGGCTTTTATCCTGAAAACCCCCATAAGTTACCTCATTTTGGAAACTACACACCTTAAAGAATTAATCTTGGGGTAATCTTGGCCCCCTACAGGGGCTGGAGGAAAGTATTTACCCTTAGGCCATAAAAAAAATGGAAAATAGAAATTTTCCAATAATATATTTGTTTGGATTAAAGTATCTCATTTTCACAAGCAACAGGAGAGAAAGCACACCCCAAATTTTGTAACGCAGGTTCTACGGAGTACAACGGTACACATAATGTGGGCGCAAACCACTGTATGGGCACACAGCAGGACTCAGAAGGGAAGGAGCACCAAGTAGTATCTCCAGTTCAGATTTTGCCGAAGAAGTTTCTGAGCACCAGATGCGTTTGCAGTGCCCCTGTAGTGTCAGCAGAATAAAACCCACCCAAAAGTCATCCCATTTTGGAACATACACCCCTCAAAGAATTCATCTTGGTGTGTAGTGAGCAATTTGACCATACAGGTATGAGAGGAAAGTATTCAAAATTGGACCGTAAAAATGAAAAAAATTACATTTTCCAATAATAACTTTGTTTAGTTTGAAATTTCTCAATTTCATGAGGAACAAGGGAGAAAATACATGCTAAAATTTGTAACGCAGGTTCTCCTGAGTACAATGGTACCCCATATGTGGGCATAAACCACTGTATGAGCACACAGCAGGGCTCAGAAGGGAAGGAGCGCCAATTAGCATTTTCAGGGCAGATTTTTCTAAAGAAGTTTCTTAGCGCCAGGTGCGTTTGCAGTGCCCCTATAGTGTCAGCAGAATAAAACACACCCAAAAGTCATTCCATTTTGGAACGTACACCCCTCAAAGAATTAATCTTGGTGTGTAGTGAGCAATTTGACCCTACAGGTATGAGAGGAAAGTATTCCAAATTGGACTGTAAAAATGAAAAAATTTAAATTTTCCAATAATAAGTTTGTTTAGTTTGAAATTTCTCAATTTCACGAGGAACAAGGGAGAAAATGCTTGCTAAAATTTGTAACGCAGGTTCTCCTGAGTACAATGGTACCCCATATGTGAGCATAAACCACTGTATGGGCACACAGCGGGGCTCAGAAGGGAAGGAGCGCCAATTAGCATTTTCAGGGCAGATTTTTCTGAAGAAGTTTCTGAGCGCCAGATGCGTTTGAAGTGTCCCTGTAGTGTCAGCAGAATAGAACCCCCCCAAAAGTCAACCCATTTTGGAAAATACACCCCTCAAAGAAGCCATCTTGGGGTAAGGTGAGCATTTTGACCTCACAGGTATTAGAGGAAAGTATTCAAAACTAGACCGTAAAAATGAAAAAATTTAATTTTTCCAATAATATGTTTGTTTGAAATTTCTCAATTTCACTAGGAACAGGGAAAAAAAACACACCCCAAAATTTGTAACCGAGATTCTCCTCAGTAGAACAGTACCCCATATGTAGGCATAAACCCCTGTATGGGCACACAACAGGGCTCAAAAGGGAACAGGTACTGTAAGCAACTGGAGTGGTTATGAGTAATCCGGAGTGGTTACAGGTAATCTGGGGTGGTAACCGGTAATCCGGGGCACTTGACTTTGGTGACAGGGGATAAAAAGTGCCGGCAGCATTTGAAACAAGTGATCAGTGGTATATATTATATAGCGCTAATCGCTTGTATCAGGATCACACCGGGTGGTCCCCGTTCATTGCCCCATTTTCTCTACCACTTCCGTTGGTGGAGAGAATGGGGCTTTGATCATTTTTAGGAAACCATCACTGTGAATAGAGTCTGTTCACAGTGATAGCGGTGGGGGGGGCGTCAGTCTATTCCGATGGATCCGTCGTTAAAAGGCGTATGCATCGGAATACAGTACAGCCCATGGGTGACCGCCGTGAAAACACTTTCGGTGGTCACCAAGGGGTTAATCTATAAACCAAAGAGGCACAGAAAAAATTCAGTGTAAAAAAATCTAAATTAATTTATCGTGACAATGGTACCAGTGGTTTTGTATTGACACATATAGCACTCTTATATCACTAGGATGACTATGAGGCCTTCTTCACACTTTTTTGGGGGGCTTGAATATGCCCTTTTTGTGCATTTTGCGTTCTTTGATGCAGTTTTATTCTGTGGCATTTGTCCCATTAAAAATCATGGGCTTTATTGATCATATGATTCGGCTTTGGCTTTCCAGGCATAAAGGGAGTTGTAGTTTTGCAATGGCTGGAGAGCCAAGGTTCCCTACCCCTGGCATAAATGAGTGTGTTAAAGTACAAGCGGTCATTGATTAAAATAATGCGATTCATTGGTTTGATAAAAATATTACAAAAAAAGCAGGAAAAATAAAATGGAAGTCAATAGCAGAAAAATCTTACACAGCCCCTGAAAAATGCTATGTTGTGTCATTGACCCCAAAAAACAAGAAAAACACAACAGTAAATAAAATTATAATTGATCAAAACGTTATAAAAGAAAAACTATCTTTGTTCTAATAACAAATTAATTATTTTGGCTGCTCTGTGAAATTGAAAGCTGAGCTCTGATAGATCGCCCTTTCCCCCAAATCTATGGTTTTAATACATTTTCCTCAATGTTGTCTGTAGTAAATTTTATATTTTTCTATTGAGCTCCAGCTTACATTTAGTAACAGTATTTTAGGTTAAAAAAAATCTGCAAAATGTGTTTTCTGGAAAATGTGTGTCTGAGCCTTAGAATCAAGCAGTCTATACAAAATTCACTGGGGCTTCTTGTCATGGGGGTAGGATATTTTGATGGGACTCCTTTGGGTTTCAGATAAATGTGTGTTGAACCAATATTAAATACTGTTTGAAGACATTTTGCTTCCAGAAGGTAAATGTTCCAGAAAGGTTAGATGGAAGGCATTGTGCAAAGTATCTGAATATACTCATTTCAAAGTGATAGTGGAAGTGAGAAGGAGGTGTCAGTACCTCAATCCTCAGCCAACTCTTAAGCAGAGGATGTGTTGATAAGAGGTCCCCGGGGAGCATTAATATCATACGGACCTGGGAGTGTGTCTTGTATCAGCACAATGACTAATACCACTCCGTGCCCGTGTAACAGGAACCTCAGTGTGCAGATCTCCACCTCAGATAGAGCGCACCAAATGGACTTAATGGATCTCTTTTCCCTGCAAATTACCCGACGCTTCCCTTACGAAGGGGTGACCCTGTCCCTAAAAGCTTCTTTAGAAGAAACATGTCTCCAAAGAGTTCTGCAATCTGGCTCATTGCTGAGGTGCAAAAACCCAGTAAATAAAAGAGAGAAGAGCCCAGAAGCCCAGAAGAAAACATCATATAGGAAATAGTTCTACTATAATGTTATCTTTGGTTAAGAAGAAAATGTGTTAATAGAAGCATGAGGCACTACGGCGGGAAAAATAATAATAAATTGTGTAAAGAGAGAGAGAGAGAATTTTCCAAATAAAAATAAATCTCCCTATTTATCTAAGGGCAAAGGAAGTCTTAGCAGCAATCACAGATCAGAGTTCTTTAACTATGGTAGATGGCTATTTCTTCCTCTTTATGAGCATCTATATATAATGTGTTTTGCCTCCTTCTGTCTGATTTTTGACACTGCTCTCTCGGTTACACTTCTAGTCTCTTTATACCTCATACAGTATATGCAGTCTTTTATATTTTTTCCTCTATAGTCCTTACATATCTTGTAAATCATAATAGTTTCTTCTTCCTTCTACTAATCTGTTATACGTCTAGTCTAGTGACTGTAAGATGGTTGTTTAACACTGTCCACTAAGTGCTCGCTCTCACTGTTTTATCTCACCCTTTTAAATTATTACTTAAATATTCCCCATGTGCTTGAAATTTGTCTTTCTAATAACCAGTTCATTGGTTGTAGTATATGATCACAGTTAATTTGTATTTCAATGCATTAACACTGGTAATCACTTTCTTTCACCTTCTGTCAACCAATCACCATTAGTAAACAATAAATCTAAAATGTTCCCTCCTCTGAACTGTACCTGTACATCCTTAAGTGGGTGGGGGGTTCAGAGAAGGGCCACGCCATGACCCTGCTCTGAACCTCGCGGCTCCCAGCTGCTATCAGCTGACCACCGCACCGGGATAATTAACCATTTAACCTCTTAAGGACGGAGCCAATTTTCGTTTTTGCGTTTTCGTTTTTTCCTCCTTGTGCTTAAAAGGCCATAGCACTTGCATTTTTGCACCTAGAAACCCACATGAGCCCTTATTTTTTGCGTCACTAATTGTACTTTGCAATGACAGGCTGAATTATTGCATAAAGTACACTGTGAAACCAGGACAAAATTCAATGTGTGGTGAAATTGAACAAAAAAACGCATTTCTTTTATTTGGGGGGGTATTTGTTTTTACGCCATTAAACTGACTTGTTATGCATGTTCCTCAAGTCGTTACAATTACAACGATATATAACATGTATAACTTTTCTTCTATCTCATGGCTTGTAAAAAATTCAAACCATTGTTAACAAATATATGTCACTTAAAATCGCTCCATTCCCAGGCTTATAGCGCTTTTATCCTTTGGTCTATGGGGCTGTGTCAGGTGTCATTTTTTGCGCCATGATGTTTACTTTCTATTGGTACCTTGATTGCACATATACGACTTTTTGATCGCTTTTTATTACATTTTTCTGGATTTGATGCAACCAAAAATGCGCAATTTTTCAGTTTGGGATTTTTTTGGGCTTACGCCGTTTACCGTGCGAGATCAGTAATGTGATTAATTAATAGTTCAGGTGATTACATATGCAGCGATACCAAACAAAGGGGGGTGATTCCGACTTTTATTAGGGGAGGGGGCTTTTTACTAATAACAATACTTTTTTTTTTTTTTTTTTACACGTATACTAAAAGCCCCCCTGGGGGACTTCTAGTATAAGTGCACTTATCTCTCATTGAGCATCCGAGTGCCGAGCTGGGATCAGCGCCATTTTGGCAAAGACCCCGGCAGGTAAAGGATGTGTGGATCCACCCCACTAGACACCAGGGAAGTGCTACATATAGTAATCGGATGCAGCTGTCAACTTTGACAGCTGCATCCGATTACTGAATTAGCGGGCACGGTGATCGGACCATGCCCGCTAATAGCCGCGGCACCCGGGATCGCAGCGGCTCAGAGCGGGGTCGCCGCATGGCCCCGCTCTGAACACCTCTTGCGGACGCATGACATAAGGGTACGTCATGCGTCCTTAAGAGGTTAAAGGGAATCTGTCACTAGGTTTATCAGCAGCTGGTGGGCGGAGTTTTCTGCTTCTTATGAATATTGAGGACTACTGGGCTCACACTCACAATAGAGAGGACTACTTATTGTGCATGTTATACAGGAGGATATCTTTGAATCAGCTGCTCAGAACAATGTAAATGCTACATTATTTTGTTCAGCTTCTCTGTCACCAGATTGAGCTACCTTTAGATAGGACAGCCTAAACCCACTGACAGAGCCTCTTTAAATGCAGCTGTCAAAACTGACAGTGGCATTTAAATGGCTATTAAAAAAATCCTTCCCTGATGTCTAGTGGCAGGATCACAATCCATGGACAAAACTGTAGACCTGCACAAGTCTGTGATGGGCTACAGCACAAAAGGCAAGCAGCTTGGTGAGAAGGCAACAACTGGAAAATGGAATAAACGCAAGTTGACTGTCAATCTTCCTCGGTCTGGGGCTCCATGCAAGATCTTACCTAATAGAGTAAGAATGATTCTTGGGAAAAAAAAACAGGAATCATCCCAGAACTACACAGGAGAAGAGCTGGGAGTGCAGTCTCAAAGATTACCGTTATTAAAGGGGTACTCCAAGCCGAAGGGTATTATGGTGGATCTCCGGGGAGGGGGTGGAAATTAAAGCCGGAGGTCACTTACCTCCCCGTTCCAGCGCCGGTGCCCGGATCGCGCCACCCGGTACTCCTGTCCCGGGCCACTTCCTGGTCAGAGCTGCCGCATGAGACGTGACGTCTCAAGGCAGCTCTGCCAATCAGCAGCCGTAGCGGAGTCCTGCCTCGGGATTATGGAGTCCCGCCGCGGCCGCTGAATGGCAGAGCTGCATTGAGACGTCACATCTCATGCGGCAGCTCTGACCAGGAAACGGCCCCGGGATGGGAGTACCGGGCGGCGCGATATGGGCACCAGCACGATACTGGCACCGACGCTGGAACGGGGGAGATAAGTGACCTCCGGCTTCAATTTCCACCCCCTCCCTGACGATCCTCCAAAATACCCCCTGTCCGCAGTACCCCTTTACCCACTGCCATCATGGAATAAAATCCTGAAGGGCACGCCCCTCTGATCATGTCAGCACATGTCCAGGCCATGTAAAGTGCACCAATGGCCATCTGGATGATCCAGAGGAGGCATGGGAGAATGTGGTCAGACGTTAAAAAAATTGAAATTTTTGGTATCGACTCACTGTGTTTGTAGGATGAAGTATGAGAACAAGTATTGGAACAAAGTCCCAACCATGAAGCATGGGGATTGAAAGATCATACTTTGGGGTTGCTTTTCTGCAAAGGGGACAAGAGGGCAACTGCATTGTATTGAAGGGAGAATGTATAGGGCCCTGGATTGCGAGATTTTGCCCAACATCCTTCTCCCTTTAGTAAGAGCATTGAAGATGTTTTGTGGCTGGGTCTTCCAGCATGACAATGACCCAAAACACACAGCCTTGAGTCCTGGAGTGGTCTAGCCTGAACCCAATAGAAAATCTTTGGAGGGAGCTGAAACTCAATGTTGCCCAGCAATAGCCCCAAAACCTGAAAGATCTGGAGAAGATCTGTGTGGAGGAGTGGGACATAATCCCTTATGCAGTGTCTGCAAATTTAGTCAAGAACTACAGGAAACGTCTGACCTGATGCAAACAAAGGTTTCTGTATCAAATATTAAATTTTGTTTTACTATTATATTAAATACTTATTTCATGCACTAAAATGCTAAATAATTATTTAAAAATCATGGTTTAGGAAACAGTGGAAGAAGGAAATAGGTGTTTTGTCAGATAAAAGGTGGGAAAATATATAAGGTAGCATTTCCAGAGGTTCTCTGAATTCCAAACACAGACCTAACCCATTTAAGTTCCTTCATAGAAGGTACTATACCCCAGTGTTTTTTAAACAAATAGGTGCAAGGGAAAATGAAAACTGTGATAGGTGTGGAGTAGAAGAAGCCAGTTTGATACATTTATTCTGGTCATGCGCGAAAGTAAAACATTATTGGTCTGAGGTGACAAAGGAGTTATGAAGAAAAGAAATTCTAAAAGAGGAGATGTTAGTGGAAAAGGTGGAGAGGATGGAGGTCGGGGAAGGTATATGAGACTAACTAAACTAGTGCTCTTCCAGGCTAGATTGGTTGTTCTGAGAAGATGGCTGGATAAAGAAGGACCAACAGTGAAGGAGTGGGTGAGCCAGGTTGATAAAATTAAAAAAGTGGAGTGGCTATTGGTTAAGGGACAAAAGAAGAAAGAGGAAAGGTTAAAAACTGGAAAAATTTGTGAATTAAGTATTAAATTGGGGTGCTGTTTTTTTGTGTGTCCAGCCTAGGCTACGGGAGGGAAGGGGGGGGGGGATGAATTTATATTATATTTTTTTAAATAGCTTGTATTTATGCTGATTTTATGTATAAGATATATAGATTTGTGAAATTAATTATTATTGAAAAAAGGGGGATACAGAATTTAAAAAAAAAATCAAACAATGTCATTTTCTGGATTTCTTTTTTTTTTTTTTTTTTACATTCTGTCTCTCACAGGTTAAGTACACCAATAATACAAATTGCTCACCTCGCCATTCTCTTTAGGTGGGGAAATTAGTAAAATTGGCAGTGTATGAACTCCTTGTTTTTCCCACTGTATATATGGAGGCAGGGGCGTAGCTAATGTCTCCTGGGCCCTGGTGCGAGAGGCCAACTTGGCCCCCCCCCCCCTCCTTTCACGACAAAGTGATGCTATTGGTGTGTGTGTATATACATATATATATATATATATATATATATATATACACACACACACACCAAGACAGATATTACCACTAACACCAGCATATTGGAAGAGAAAGTATTATCACCGTACATATTACTGCCATACTGTTACCGACCAAATCCTGTATACTGAGACCTATATTACCAGTAATACCAGTATATAGGAAGGAAACATTACTGCCACACCACAACCACTACCATCACCACCATATTGTTACTGACCAAATCCAGTACACTAAATCACCTCATCCAGTCATATAGAGGTGGCCCCAGCTCTACACAGGTTCTGTACACCATATACATTACAGTGCAGATATATCAGGTGACTCACAGGGGGACGTCTTCTCTGATCGGAGTTCTTCCCTTTTCATCTTCTTCTCCATTTGCCCTGGGCCGTTATGAGAACTTCTCCGAGCCACGAATCCACAGAATCTGCCAGACAGACATATTAGTCTCCTCACTCTGGCACCATCCTCATCTACATACACACTGCACATCTGTATTGTCCCCTTTACACACTCCTTTAGTGGGTAGCCCTGACTCTATGTGACCCCCTAATAATATATGCCCCCCTCTGTGTATTCCCTCTCCCCCTATGTTGCCCCCCCCAAATAGATGGCCCCTCTCCCCCCATGTTGCCCTCCTTATAGATGGCCCCCTCTCCCCCCACCCTCCCTTATAGATGGCCTCCTCTCCCCCCTCCATATAGATGGCCCCCTTTACCCCCTCCCTTATAGATGGCCCCCTCTCTCCTCACCCTCCCTTATGGATGGCCCCCTCTCCCCCCACCCTCCCTTATGGATGGCCCCCTCTCCCCCCACCCTCCCTTATAGATGGTCCCCTCCGCCCCCTCCCTTATAGATGGTCCCCTCCCCCCCTCCCTTATAGATGGTCCCCTTCCCCCCCTCCCTTATAGATGGTCCCCTCCCCCCCCCTCCCTTATAGATGGTCCCCTTCCCCCCCCTCCCTTATAGATGGTCCCCTTCACCCCCCCTCCCTTATAGATGGTCCCCTTCACCCCCCCTCCCTTATAGATGGTCCCCTTCACCCCCCCTCCCTTATAGATGGTCCCCTTCACCCCCCCTCCCTTATAGATGGTCCCCTTCACCCCCCCTCCCTTATAGATGGTCCCCTTCACCCCCCCCTTATAGATGGCCCCCTCTCCCCCCCCTCCCTTATAGATGGTCCCCTTCACCCCCCCCTCCTCCCTTATAGATGGTCCCCTTCACCCCCCCTCCTCCCTTATAGATGGTCCCCTTCACCCCCCCCCTCCTCCCTTATAGATGGTCCCCTTCACCCCCCCCCTCCCTTATAGATTGTCCCCTTCACACCCCCCCATCTCCCTTATAGATGGTCCCCTTCACCCCCCCCTCCTCCCTTATAGATGGTCCCCTTCACCCCCCCCCCTCCTCCCTTATAGATGGTCCCCTTTCCCCCCACCCTCATAGATGCCCCCCTCTTTCCCCCCACCCGTACAGGCTGATAAAAAACAAAACTTAACTCACCTGACAACGCGCTCCCACGTTGATCCTCACTCCTTCGGTCTGTCCCCGGCTGCTGCGCATCCCAGAGCTCCCTGCGCGCCTGAACCGGAAGTCAGGGCCCAAGGCGCGCAGGGAGCTCTGGGATGCGTGCGCTGCCGGGGATAAGACGCAACATCCCCGGCAGCTGCGCAGCAGCCGGGGGAAGACAGAGTCGGACTCTTGTGACCGCAAGCAAAACAATGCTTGCGGTCACAAGAGTGATTCAAAGGGAGGGCCTTGCGGGCCCCGCGACCACGGTGGCTACGCCACTGTATGGAGGTCCAGCTCTAGGTGCAGCTGTGTGACTGTCTCTGAAATCTTCTTTATGAATATTAGATATTACTTCATCTCTTGCTGCAGCATCATTTGCAGTGACAAACAAGAAGCAATTTAGAAGCATACTCTGAGAAACTGAAGAGAGAAAAGACTTTGGCATCTAATGGCGAGCTCCTGCACTGCAATCCAATCCCATAATGATCTTTTAAGGTTTCTCAGGTACAATTTTTTTTACATTTTAAACCATTATATGAATTTCTGCCAGAAGCAAATGGATACATTTCAATAATAGGGTAGAGCAGACTGTTAGCAGCTGACAACATGATGATACCTTCATGGTTATTGGAAGCCCCTCCCCCCGTCAATAAAATTACAACGTCCATGCTTCAGAAGGTATTAAATCGACTTGAGAGGCATAAGGACACAAAACTTTTACTGGTTCATAATCCAAAAGCAAAGGCCTGCATTTGCTGAGCAGTTTACACAAGCTTTTTGCATAAATTGATCTAAAAGTCAGAAATTATGACAAATTTGTGCTAAAATGTGCACATTATTTTACCACTGAGCGATGAGGAAAGTGGCCATTGTTTTTAAAAAGAAATTTATTACGAAGAACATTTGAAAATGGAACAATTCTTGGCACACACCTAGCGTACATCTGCTCATAGCAGGCACTGATATGATTTTACAACGAGTAGACAGCTCCAAATATGCCAAGTTTATAAAGAGGTGTGCACCTTTAATAAATCTGGTATAAAAGATGCCAGCAATATTTTTTTTACTAAGACTGGCATAAGATTAGGCCATCCGAGTAAATGTGGGCCAAAGAGACTTAGAAGAGACACTATGAAAATACCCTGAGAATGGGAAGTTTCCATATACAAGAATTCATTTACCTTATTTTGGAATGGGAATAGAAAATAAGGACCCTAATGCCAAATCCGGAACAGGTTCTTCCCCTTACATGTAATGTCGATATTACCAGTCTCTTTAGAAGGATGTTTGGGTCCACTTAGGAACAAGGGTCGACGTGCGAAATCTGTCACTACACATCCAATAGCTATACTAAGAAGCAGATTTTCTGGTTACAACTTCTGACATCTGCAACACTGATTCCATAGACTGACATGAGCTGTAATATTGTCCTACGCATGGCTTTAGCCATGGGCCACTACTTGCTGGGCTTAATTCTACCCTACTTGTATGTGTCGTATAATACAACCTCCCTAGAGATAAGCAACTCTCGAGCATGTTCGGGTTCGTCAGAACCTGGACTCTTAGCACTTGATTTCTCGTGGCTAAAGAAGTTAGGTGCAGTCCTTGGGAGTCTAGGAAAATGTGGATACAGCCTATGGCCTATGTTTCCCCTAGTGAACTTAGGGCTGCATCCAACTTCTTCAGCCACTGTTAATCAAATGCCAGGAGTTTGGTTTTGGACAAACCTGTACGTGCTCAAAGTTCGCTCCTCTCTAAACCTCCCCTTTTTTAATGAAACTGGTAGATATGATATAGATTAATTTGTAACTCACAATCCTTACCATGATGGCTTATCTCCAGTGTAGGTCTATAGGCTCATTTATTCGCTGAGTAGGATTGCCTCTTCAGCCATAAATCAGTAACCTGGTCCTGGGGAAAAGATGGCACTTGTATTTGTCTGAGCACTGGAAGGCATAGGATCAGTCTGGTACCTAGGGCCACTACTCAGCTCACAAATTATGCTCTCCATGAACATCCCTGAAAACCATAGAACTACTGACAGCGTGTGACATAAAACTGCGTAATTGGTTGTTAAAGGTTAACAGATTACAAGTTAATATGAGCTGTCAGGGAATACAAAGAGAAAAACAGAAAGAGCTGGAAGTTATCCAGAAAAGATCTGTGACTCAGAGATATTACTTCAGGAAGTCAGAGGACAAAACAAAAACATCTGGGACTCCGCATTTTCATTCAATTTGAGTATCCTTAGCATATGTGAAAATATCTATAAATATGTCTATAGAATAATATATATATTAAAAAAATATATTTATTATTATTATTATTATTATTATTTTTATTGTTGTTGTTTGAGTTATTCATTTTTACTATCACAGCCTATGATGACTATAAAAACAATCTTCATTCCAGACATACAAATACATTCTGATGACCCTTTATATGAAATTAATGGTGATTATAAAGCGAGCCATTTATATGAGCCATAAGTGTCAGTATGGCTTGTAACAGCTCCATCATTATTACTGGGCTGCAATATCATATAACAAATACAGATAGCAGGCTTTATAGTGATATAAATGTCTAGGTATTAATGCATTGCAATAAGTAGATCAATAGCAGAAAGAAAAGACATAAAAATAAGAGGAGCCTTTGTAAAGGGCGAGGGTCACACATCTGATATTACATGCAATAAATTAGCCATCAGAGAAGGGAAGAGGCATTGTCTGCTTGTCATAATCCACTCCCTCTATTCATGGTCTAAGTGTTTAATCCCCCCGGGACTTGTGCTTATACTGCCTATCAGCAGACAATTGTACTGCACACGGCCTTAGAATATTGCTCATTTTTCGCTAATAAAGTGTTTTTCTCCCGCTGTTCTGCTTACTTTCCGCTTCAGAATTTTGATATTTTCTGGTTTTCTCTTCCCTCACACCCCACTGGCTGTTTCTTCACTGCATAAATCATTCAGATATTTTAGATTCAATGTTTCCGATTTTCATATTTAATTTTGGGAGTGTGAAATATTTATCAGCTGCACTTCCTGAAGATTTTACTGAGACCGAGAACAAACGGCTCATTTGTTATGTCTCAGTGAACACCAAGCCGAACAACCCTGAGGATGAGCTGAGTACCTCCACTTGGATGATAGGTGGAACATGTGCTGAATAAGGAAGAGAATACTCAACTTAGGGACCTAGTATAAACCTCGGGAGTTTATACTGTGGCTGAAACAGTCAGGAAGGATGTTGTTATGATGTAAAAACAATCGGGTAAGAGTCCAGGTTCAGTATACAGTTAAGTCTAAAGATGGAAAGCTCAATAATCTATAAGTGCAAGGGCAAACAATTGGTAACTAGCTGACCTTGGTAAAATGACAGCGGCACTGGAATTGACCAGCATCTCAGCAAGCAAGCCAAATGGGACCAGGAGAGGAATGAAAGCTGTAAAGCAAAATTACCCAGTCGTCGCCGGCATGGTGATCCCGGTGGCAAAGTCCTTTTTTTAAAAACGCTGCCTGGTTCCCGATCTTTGTGCCATTCTCTTCTCATTCACCAACCCAGCTCTATTCACTGGCGGCAGGTCCAGCTCAGTGTGACGATATCCCCTCCATGACACGCCTCAATTACAATCAAGAGGGCCTTGTCACAGAGGGGAAGAGATGTTGTCACACTAGGGGGTGCCGGGCCCACCTCCAGTGCATAGAGCCAGGCTGGTGCATGAGAAGAAAATGGCACAAGTGCGGGAACCGTGCAGCATTTTGAAAAAGAACACAAAAAGAAGATTGGAGGCGCTCACCGCGTGAAGTCCTCTTTATAGAAAAATCAGAGTCGCTAGCAGACGGCAGGGGTGCCAGAAAACATTAGGATGTGTGACAGCCGTTTACTTGCGCTCATGCGCATTTCATCAGACACCCTTCCTCCTGTCTAGTGTGTCCTTTTAAACTTCAGGAGATGCCAAAACAGGTTGGGATACAAAGGGTACAAATATACACAGTTAAAAACAAGTATACAAAAGTTTAACAAATTACCGCATAAAACTAATCAATGCCTCTTTTGTAAAACACACTTTCTAGTCCAAAGAACTTTCTTTGGACTAGATTGTGTGTTTTATAAAATAGGCATTGATGTAAACAAAACTTTGTTGCAACTGGAAGCTAACATTACTCTGTCTATTAACGCACAAAGTGAATGTGACTTAAATGAACGTATAGAGTTACAAATGTTTCTATAACACGTTTACATTGTTAAGATTAGTTTTATGCAGTAATTTGTTAGTGATGGGGGTGTCACAGAGTGTGTATAGGTGTGTATGGGGTGTGTATAGTGTGTATAGGTACAGCCACCAACATATTGTATCCCACAGCTGTTGCCCAGAATTCGGCATAATGGTGCCATTAGGCAGCCTCAGAGGCATCCATATATGCTGCCCCTGCTATTTCCTGTCCATTTCCGTGGTGTTTCCATAATTTTCTGAGGTTGACAGGTTTTCATACGACCTTTCCTCTACCAAACTTGGGTCCCCTGCAAAAATGCTCGAGTTTCCCATTGACTTCAATGGGGTTCGTTACTCGAAACGAGCACTCGAGTATCAGGAGATATTCGTCTCAAGTAACGAGCACCTGAGCATTTTAGTGCTCGCTCATCACTACTAACCAGATTGGGCATTTCACAAACCACTGTATTATTTAAGTGGATGCACTGTTATATTGTCTTATAGCACTTCCCTACAGCATAGTGCAGTACTGTAATATACAGAAGAAATTCCAGCACTCACCGATAAGCGTCTTCCAAACTGTATTTCATAGAAGGCATTGCAGGGAGGGGATGGTGGATCAGTGTAGGTGCAGGCGCATCACCTGAGTACTGTACTGCTCTTTACTTTTGCCAGGAATAGCTCCTTTAACCCCTTAGCGACCCATGACGTATCTGATACGTCATGGCGCCGCGGGGGGTGTTCAGAGCGGGACCCCGCTCTGAACGGCGCTGATCCCGGCTGACACGTGCAGCCGGGCAGTGCCTCTGTTAGCCGGCGCGGGTCCCGTTGCCGCGCCGGCTAATTAAGCACTTCAATGCAGCTGTCAAACCTGACAGCTGCATTGAAGTGCTTTATGCACAACATCCCTGGTGTCTAGTGGGTCGGATCTAACCCCCGCGATGCGATCGCGGGGGGGAGATCCGTTCTTCTGGCCGTGCCTGGCCTCAGCGTCGGAATGACGCTGATCCCGGCTCGGCAGTAGATTGCTATGGCCTGCAGCAGGCCATAGCAATCTATGACCGATCTCATGGATCTTTGCTGTGTATATACACAGCATTGATCTCTATGAGAGATCAGTGCTATGTATATACAAGCCCCCCAGGGGGGCTTCTAGTCCATGTAAAAAAAAAAGTAAAAAAGTGTTTTTATTAATAAAAAATCCCCTCCCCTAATAAAAGTCCAAATCACCCCCCTTTTCCCATTTTATAAATATAAATTAATAAATAAATAAATAAACATATTTGGTATCGCCACATGCGTAATCGCCCGAACTATTAATCACATTCCTGATCTCGCACGGTAAATGGCGTAAGCGCAAAAAAATCCCAAAGTGCAAAATTGCGCATTTTTGGTCGCATCAAATCCAGAAAAAATGTAATAAAAAGCGATCAAAAAGTCGTATATGCGCAATCAAGGTACCGGTAGAAAGAACGCATCATGGCGCCTCACGCAGCCCCATAGACCAAAGGATAAAAGCGCTATAAGCATGGGAATGGAGCGATTTTAAGGAACGTATATTTGTTAACAATGGTTTGAATTTTTTACAGGCCATCCGATACAATATAAGTTATACATGTTATATATCATAGTAATCGTAACGACTTGAGGAACATGCATAACAAGTCAGTTTTACCATAGGGCGAACGGCGTAAATGCAAAACTCCCCGAAATCAAAACAAATTCGTTTTTTTTTCAATTTGACAGCGCAAATGATTTTTTTCCGGTTTCACAACATATTTTATGGAAAAATTATGCCTGTAATTGCAAAGTACAATTGGTTTCGCAAAAAATAAGCACTCATATAAGTCTCTAGGTGAAAAAATGCAAGCGCTATGGACTTTTAAACATAAAATGGAAAAAGCAAAAGCGCAAAAACGAAAATTGGCTTGGACCTTAAGGGGTTAAACACCAAGTACAGGGGGCGTCCTTTGTTTCTCAGGTATACTGTATGTACTGTACACACCCTGAAGGAGCATCTGTCCACTATGTGTCAAGTGATTTACAGCTTCTAGCGGCTATCTCTGACTTGCTTTATCTGTTATAGATGTTTTTGTCATTTTATTTTCATCTTTTTTATTATTTTGGATTGACATTTTGGAGACTTTGGAACTAATCACACGTTTTCCATAGAGTTATGATCTCAAGATACAATAGTTTTAACTTACAGTATTTATTGGTTACAGGATAAATGTTGTAACGCAAGGAACCGCTGTATAAGTTAACCCCCTTAAGAGTTTGGTTCTTTCAGTTTGCCCAGTGGAGGATGACAAGTATATCCCTATCCCAAAAGCAGAACAAAGCTCATAGCATCAGTGCCCAGCTTTCTTGTTACCAGAGTTCATTTTTTTTTTTCTTTTTAGAGATGAATGAACTTACAGTAAGTTCAGGTTTGCACAAACCCATTTGTTTGGCATTTGAATTACACAGCCTAGACAAGATGGATGCGGTCCTATGGCTTTCTGTAAGTTTGCTCTTCTCTAAATATTTTAGTAAGTACCCCCATTGTTGGAATAAAATTGGAAATCTATGGAAATAGTCAAAGATAGTCAAAGTCAAGGAAAACATAGTCCACTTAAATAAATCTTTATTTAACAAATATAAAAATTATATACAAAGACGACACAGAATAAAAATCATATAAAACACCACAAAAAGGAGGAGGACCACAACCCCCTTCAGCCTTATTTCGGCTGCTGGAGGTGGTTGGGGAGCTGAAAACAGCCATGGTGTCTGTTTTAAAAATTTGTGCAACTTTCATAGCCTTTAGAGGGAACTATGTAACTAATGTGTGACTAAGAGCTACACTGTTTCAATAAGTCTTAGCTATAGTTATGTAAAGCTCACAGTGCTACAATGGTTATGGAACTCAACAACAAATTGTGCAAAACAGTCATATCAGCTGTTTTTGCCTATCCAACCAACTGTGGCAGTACAAGCAGGCAAGGGAGAGGACAATAGAGCCATTGTTTCTAGATGGGAGCATCCCTTTTACATTTGGCCACCAAAAGATTGGAATATAAGTACTTTTTAATGTCTAACATTCCATCTAGCTTAGGAGCATGGACTAATTTTAGAACATCAAGTTGTGCCATTTCTGGAACATACAATCAATGAAGTTACATCCAGCCTTCCCTCTTTGAAGAAGAGATTGACGTTCCTTAGAGGATTACAAAGCAATGACTCATTCTAATATTCAGCCTTACGTAGAATCTCTTTTGAATAAGACAAAATTGTGCTGTTAGATCTGTTTTTCTGGACTCCTATAGAACATCCTATAAGGCATCGGCTTTACTATTTTTTGATCCACTGAGACAAGTAATCACAAAATTATATCGAATAAAGAATGAACTCCATCTCTCTTGTCTGGAGAATAGTTTTTTTAGCATCCTGGGTGAATTCCATATTGCTATGATCTAAAAGCACAGTTACAGGATTAGCAGTACTCTCCAAAATGCAACTTTATATTGCTAGCAGCTCTTAATTTCTGACATCATGTTTCTTTTCAGATGAGAACATTTGACAAGAATATCAGTGCCAAGATGTAACAACCTCTCCTGGCTGCTGAGACTCAGCCGCCTCTACTTCAGGATCAGATGCATCAACCTGGACAGTAAAACTCTGATTTAGATTCATTTAAAGGGTGCTGATGTTTGAATGAAAGGGAGAGGATATACATTTAACTGTGATTATTAATAGCGCATAGGTTCCTTTGAAATTATTTTATTTGTTCTTGCTTTATATTTATTATTGTGCAAAAAAATCCAAATAATGATTCCACTGTCTGTTCAGCTTGCAATTTGAGCTTTATTTTCTGTTTAGACTTGTACACAGCCTATATATAGGAGATGCAATGCAGACTGCTTTTTGTGTGCCCTCCCCTCCTTCTTTAACCTGTGTGAGCTGTCCTCATAAGTTTCTTCCCCCCCTGTCTACTCTTTAAGCTGGTATATAACTCAATCCTCCTCTCTTCTGGTTTTAATACTGAGAGAAAAGAAAGTCTAGCTGAAATGTCTCTCTTTAACAAAGAACAAAGGTGTCACAGTGGTAGAAATAGATGTCAGTCATCCCAGCAGTAGTTATAGATGTTTAGGTGGACAATTTAGATGACAATATTCAGAGGGAAAGTGTACACAATAATATATTTCCCCAGACATGGATGGAAACCTGGGAGAGGCAATCAGTGGGAAATGAATCCCTTCATGATGATCAGGCTTGATGAGAACTTTGCTGCACAGTCTTGTGATGGTAGGGGTTAGTCATCAACTGTTTCCATGGCTACAGGTGATGATTTTTTAACAATGCAATATTATTTTCCAAAGCAAAGGTTAAGTCCAAAAATTTTTTTACCTGCCCCAGAGACCAGTATAACAGAACAAGAATTTTTATGAGTGTTAGTGCAGATGTGTATTGGCATTATAAAGTGAGAAATCTAAAAGAAAAATTAATTCTAGTTTAAATTTGTTCTTGTATATAAGTGACAGTGACTGTCTTGTATATGAGTGACAGATGTTTTTTGGGCCATTTATAGCATAGGGGCAAAGAATTTCTGTATAAGTGTCATAAGTGGTTTCCGAACTACCTTAATCTGCATAGGTTTAGATATATTTCTGCATCTTACTCAGTCTTCAGTGCTGATTGACTGAAAGAGAAGGTCAGATTATTTCCAAATGGACGCAGTCTTTCCCTACTTCTTTCAGTAAATCAATTTGGATGCACAATTGAACTAAGTCTTCCAAATCCTCTGGGGTTTCCATTCACACAAGCTCTTCCTTCACGTCCTCTGAATGCCTTCACTAAATTGAGTCTTCTGGTTTAGTACCAAGGATGTACAGAGGATTTTCGCATCCAGGCCAGACCACCAGTATCATTTCTTCCAGGCACATCTCATGTGTACAGAACATGCCTGACAAACATCTTAGGTTCTGCAATTTTTAGTATCCTCCATACCTTTCCCCCATCTATAGTCCATGAAAAGTGATATTTCCACTAGGTGTCTGTCACAGTAAAATTGGTAGATGGGTAGGTAAGTGGGCTGGGGGAAGAGGTAAATTATACTCCCCAACTGGTAGGTACGTCACTCCAGTAGGTAGAAAGGTCCCCACAGTATTACCCCCATAGTTTTCCAAGTATATACAGTTTTTGCTTCAATAGGTATTTTCTCCCTTGTATCGGTGCCCAGTAGGTAGTTTCCCCTTATGGTAATATATGTATATGGTAATATATGGTATATATGGTCAGTTTTCCACTTTAGATTACCCCTAGCAGATAGTATCCCCAATATATAGGTCCTCAGTAGGTAGTTTACATTTAAGACAGACCCCAGTAAGGTTGTGTTTCCCTGTAGATAGGCACCCAATAGGCAGTGTCCCCAAGTGGGTAGTGTCTTCTTGTAGACAGTGTCCCCCTGTAGGTAGTAAGCGCTACTCACCAACACCATCCACCAACTGTATGGGCATCTGGAGGACATCCATACTATTGAAAGGGAGTTAAAACTGTCCCTTGTGGCTTAAATAAAGAAGAACTGGGTAATGGCAATGATCACCACCAAATGTTGGTGGTATTGGCATGTGTGGATTTGAATCTGTGACCGAACAACACACATCCAGGAGTTCTCTTTGTAATTTAATGGTCTTGCACTAGATTTTTCAGCTCAGAGAATTAGAGCTGTTTGGCAAGGTATTACCCCAAAGTTTTCACAAATATCTCAATATTGTGACCAAGTTAATCTGTCAAGGTCTGGAGCTAGATTAGAATCCGGTGACTAAAAGCATACCTACTCAAGTAACAGTCCAGGTTTAATATACCAATAAACTGTAACCTTTTAAAATATAAATCAGAGACATGGTGAGAAACTTCTGTACACAGGTGAGCAGCAACAGTTTGAAGCAAGTTTGGAGACAGGAAGCTAAAAATATAGCAAAAAAGGCCAGGGTTATATAAAAAATAATCAGCGGGTATGACTAAACAGACTGGAACACAAGCGGTTATCAGCGGACCATACTAAAATTGGGCACTGGCAATGGAAGTGAAGCTGCACAGCATTACAGTAAGTCAGCAAACGATGCAGTTACCTAACACAGGAGAGTATTTGGGAATTGAACAGTTGATCACACCTCTGAAAAGCCCAGATCATAATGATTTTCAAGGCAATAAATTTGTAGATGAATTGGTTCCATTAGGTAAACAGACAGGATGATGGGAGATTGTGAATGATTGAATGGAAGGAATTTGCATTCTGCTGAGAAATAAAACAGTTGCTGTGTCCCCCACTGTGTGTTAACCTCCCAGTGCCAGGGTATGGCAGCACAGCATCGTGGGCATGCCTGAGAGCAGCGACATCCCTGACATGACTGCTGTTTATTATAATTTGTGATTGGCATGAACTATAATACACATCCTGTGAATGGAGAGCAGGTGCAGAATCCACAGGTGCCAGCCGCTTCATTGTAGCCGTTAATAGTTATTTGTCTGCTAATATCACAATGTGTTGGCAGAAATACCTGCAGTTATCCACGCTTTTCACTATGCCGCCTCGCTTAAGAGCCTTGAGGACACTTAAAGAGACAAACTGCAAATTTCCTTTTGTGTTTAGGATGAAATGACATCACTGCCAACTACATTAAAAAAAACACACAAAGACAACATGGAAACAAACACTGTGGCCTTGAGCTTCTGGAACAAACCAATTAAAGTTCTTCACATTTCCAGTGTTCGAATGAAACAATGTTCCTTTATTAATTCCTCATTAGCCTCCATTTAAGGGTTTGTTTACAACCTGCTTGGCGTCTATGATGCACAACACTTACATATAAAGGAAAATAATGCACGGCTCAGGTTCAGCCTCCCTGGTCTCTAAATGCTGTACGGAAGGTCTGCTGTACAGCTTCTAGTCTTCACTAGATTAATGCTTTGTGGAATCCCTTGCACAAATGTGTAAAGGAAGTGTAAGCTACTGTGTAAGTATATGGACTCTGGAATGGGATGTGGCTTAGTTTAGGGGCACTGGTATCTGTATTCAGCATTTTTCTGGGGTCTGCATTTACTTGGGGGGGGGGGTACATTTTATGTGTTGTTAATAAGGTTGGGATTAGCTGCTGGAGTGAGAGTGAGAGGACATTTCCTTTATATGCCCCTTTCTAAGACTCAGTACACAGACTGCTTCTTATACCCTCACTCATAAGCACCTTATGCCCCGTTCCTCATAGACAGTTCCTTATCTCTTACAGACTGTTTTTTAGGACCTTGTCTTGCACAGTTTATCATGCCCCCCTTCCTTAAAGACATCTCCTTATGTCCACATCACTCACACAGACTGCTTTATACAGTATATGGACACTAACAGACCGCCCCTTTTGGCTCCATCTGTTTTATACAGCAACTAATATCTCTTCTCTCATAGCCTGCTACCTTTGCCTGTATGTCTCACAGACAGCTCCTTTTGTCCCCATCTCATCATGACAACTCTTTTTCCCTCCTCTTTCCGGGAGATCTCCCAATGTGCTATCTCTATTACCTATGCTCTTGCAAACTGCTCCTTCTGGCCATTCTAACAGACACCTTATTCCCCCATCTCTCTCATAGATTGATCCTTAAACACCCCCCCCCCCCCCTTAGACAACCCATTATACCCCCATCTGTCACAATCTAGTCCCTTTGCCACAGTCTCTTAGATACTGCACCATTTCCTCCTTCACAGTTTCCTATGCCCCTATCTCTTCCAAACTGCTCCTTATATTCTTCCTTTTACTCAGTGCTCCTCTATCCACAGATACTTTTCTCCTCTCCACACAGGCTGCTATCTTGCATGGCCCATAGCAGAAAGAAGAGATGAGTGCTGGGAGGGGATAGAAACAACTCTGCATATGTAACTATATGGCTATGTTCACACAGCAAAGTCAAAAATACTTCCTTTATTTGCCATTGATGGCCGTCTATAATGATCATGATCATTATAGACACCTGTCGTTGGCAATTAACTGCTGTCCTTTTGAAGGCCATCGGCAATGACAACTGCTAAATCCCATCCTGTGGACATAGCCTATGGCTGTACTGTTTTATAATCAGACAGAGATTAACATTTGTTCTCTGCCCAATTAATAGTAGGAGAATAGCTAATACTGGCTCTGTGCTCTCCCTTCCTGATATGACCTGGAGCCTTAGATGGTATCTCTGATGACAAATATTTAAAATAATTGACATTTATTTAACTAAAACTATTAGTATAAGTCAATATTCTAATATTATGATTACTGCATAGGGGAGAAGCCATGGCCACATGCCGTAGCCAGTGGCTGCACAATTTACAGCTGTTAGCTGTAGCTATTACCATTACCATACCATAGCTGTTAGCTATTCCCATTTACGTCCGTTGACTAGGTTTCAACAGTATTACTTACAGTAAATCATTTTTCATAAGGAGTTACTAGGAAAAGTGACTGTTCAACACAGCTGATCATTGTTCAGAGGTGTGGATCCCTTGTTGAACATGGTCACACCAATACTATATCGATAGATTTCATCACTGTTGGCCATTGTTAATTAGGCTTCACAACCGTAAGCCTATATTGATGTGGCTTGACCATGGTTGGTCACCATTGGATTAGAATTGATCACCAATGAAATTTGTTGACTAGGTATGAACAATATTCGTTACAGTTACGCACTGTTAATAAGAGTTGATCACTACAACTGACCACTATAATTAAATATCTAAACATAACCATGGCTTCTTTCTCCTCTAGAATGCAATGGCAATTAAGCTGCAAGCCCATTTTGTTTGTGCCAGTACAATGGTACTTCAGACCCAAAGTAATCTTTAAGGTTCTCATACACTTTAAACGGATGTTGGCTGATGTGGCAAGTTCAACATCAGTATAAAGTGTATGGGGATTTCCCAAGACACTATCAATAGATAATGTCAGTGCAGATAAGGGTCGGGCTTGATGGAATTTTACTTCCTTTGTTCTAAGAGAGATAAGCCACCACCAGAGCAATAAACCTTCCCATAAAAACACAGAAACACTAGGTTGTGTCGAAAGATCACGTGTATGGGGAGAGTGGGAGAGATGACTGTCAGCCAAATGATAATTCAGCCAACAGTTATTGAACATGTATGCCCACCTTTAGACAAAGTGGAAGACCCATCATTGTTTAAGGTAAGAAACATCTAGTTCTATCACAACTGAGCGAAAGTACTTATCACTATATTTGGGCACTAATATGCATTGTAGAAGAGTTAGGGCCCTATTACACAGAACGCTAATTGGCTGAATCGGGCCAATTTGGCAAATTATTGCTACGTGTAATGCTAAGTTTACACGGAGCGATAATTGGCCCGATCACACGATTAACGATTTTGAAGTAAAATTTTTTTTTTTTTTATAACGATCAGCGTTTAGACAGTACGGTTTATCGTACGGAAAAATCATTTTCCGTAGCCTGCCCGCAGCCCCCTGCGCCGCCCGGATCGCCACCCCCGCCGCTCCGATCGCCATCCCCGCCACTCCGATCGCCCCCCGGCCGCCGCTCCGATCGCCCCCCGGCCGCCGCTCCGATCGCCCCCCGGCCGCCACTCCGATCGCCCCCCCCCCCCCCGCCGCTGCTCCGATCGCCCCCACCGCCGCGGCCCGCGAGCATACGTTACTTGCTCCGCGCAGCAGGTCTTCGGACATCCCCGGCTCCCATCTTCAGCGCATTGATTGGCTGAAGAGATGAGCCGGGAATTTCAAACGGCTCCTCTTCAGCCAATCAGTGCTCCTCTTCAGCACTGATTGGCTGAAGAGGAGCCGTTTGAAATTTCCGGCTCCCCTCTTCAGCCAATCAATGCAAGGCAGCACTGATTGGCTCAAGGGGAGCCGTTTGAAATTCCCGACTCCCCACTTCAGCCAATCAATGCAAGGCAGCACTGATTGGCTGAAGGGGAGCCGTTTGAAATTCTCGGCTCCCTTCTTCAGCCAATCAGTGCTGCCGTGCATTGATCGAGCCGGCGCAGGGGGCTGTGGATGAACGGGGGGCCAGACTGCGAGCGGGGGGGCCGGGCGGTGGGCGGGGCTGTGGGCGTCGCGCGGCCGGACTATCGCACGACGACTGTTTACACGGAACGATCGGCAAATTTTTTGCGATCGGCAAACGACAATTTATGAACATGTTAAAAGATCAAAATGAACGATTATTCGATTGTTCGCCGCGTTTACACGTACGCTTTTCGTTATCGTGAAAACTCGCCCGATAATCGCTCAGTGTAAACCCAGCATAATGGTACGTCTACACAGAAAGATTTATCTGAAAGATTTTTGAAGCCAAAACCAGAAACAGACTATAAACAATGAACAGGTCATAAAGGAAAGACTGGAATCTCTCCTCTTTTTAAAGCCATTCCTCACTTCAAAGATCTGTCAGATAAATATTTCTGTGTAAACGCACCATTAGGGTCCATTTACACAGAAAGATTATCTGACAGATTATCTGCCAAAGATTTGAAACCAAAGCCAGGAATGGATTTAAAAAGAGGAGAAATCTCAGGCTTTCCTTTATGACCTGATCTCTGTTTATAGTCTGCTTCTGGCTTTGGCTTTAGATCTTTGGCATATGATCTGTCAGATAATCTTTCTGTGTAAATGGACCCTAATAGAGACAACGATCAGCTGACAAGACAACAGGGCGTGCATCACTACATGTAATAGCAATGAATGAGCCGTGAATGAAGATTGTAGTATAAAATAATAAAGTATCTACTTACTTTACCACGTTCCCGGATGTCATTGGGCCTTCCCCAGTCTCTGCAGTAAGTAAATACTTTATTATTTTATTCTAAAGGCAAGGACGGCACAGACATCGCTAACAATGTCTGTGCAGCCCTTGCTGCCTGATAGTTGGCCCGTGTAATTGCTCAGTAAACAGCACTCATTTACATTTTATGATCGGGCCATTTAATAGGATCTTAAGGGTTAAATACTGTTCCTAAATTCATGGATTTATATTCCTTCTTTGAAGACTTTAATAATGGGAATATCAATTAGGTTTTGTTAATTAATGCTAATTTACCCGCAGAACATCACAGTGTAAATGTAGCAATTTATCCAGTTTATACATAATGAGCAACTGGCAACTTCATCTCATTCACCTGAGTATCATATCATATCTGTCAGCAGAATTACAATTGAATTGGAAAACCTTAAGACCATATTAATTCAGCCAGACAAAGTCTGTCAGAATATGCTGAGAGTTGTAGTTTCATCTTTGTAGTTGTAGTTTCAATTCACATTCTACATTTCCTCATTTTGATTTCCATAGTGATGTCTGAGTATTTCAATCTCTCTTCAAGTGTTACATACAATATAGAATGTTCCATTTGGAGTGATTAATTGATGTTCAACCCGCTCATGGTGATGTAGTCTGTTAATTATGTGTTTAATTTCTTGGAAAGATAAGCAGTTCTGTGCAATGTTAAAGCAATCTGCCTACAACTTGCAAGGCAAGCAAAACTCACAAAAGACAAGTGATTCCTGTAAGATAAACTGTGCAAAGTGCCAGGTTGTTCTGCCGGAGCAGGCCTGTGTTAATCACAAGTCAGACTTGTCAGGCACCAATTGCCCTGTGTGTACAGCTGATAAGTTATATCTTTTTCTATAAGGTGACAAGGGCCATCTTGGTATAACCTGGACACCTTATCTTCTGTAATTATAAACTGTATGTACAGCTTATATAAGTTATCTTCTTGTATATAGTGAATTGGGACCTACTGGTATAACCTGGGCCTATGGTGGGAAAAATGTAGGCAGGAATATTACCCCACCAAGGGTGCCACCGCCAACCCCATCCAGAGGGGTGCAGTTGCTGGCGATTGCTAATACTGGGAATTCACTTTCAAATTAAGGCCGGGTTCACCCTACGTTAGACACTGGGCGTTCTGTGACCCGGCCATGTCACAGAACGGCCGGTGTCTGTGAAGATCATCCTGGCCAGTACTGCAGTACCAGCCGGATGAACTTCAATTCTATTGAATTGGGATGCGGGTGCACTCTCCACTGTGTAAACAGTAAGTGGTGTGAGGCCGATATTCAATGAGTAGCGGCCGCAGAAAACTGACATGTCAGCAGGCCCTCACTGGTAATCTGGCAAGTCGGGCAAATGCCCGCTGGGCTGGCCCGATTACCAGTCCGTGGGCCACCCGGGCTGCATAATAAAAAAAAATATATTATTAAAAAAAAAAATCACCACCGTGACCCGTTTCTCTCTTCCCGACCCGCCCCTGCCCGCTCCGGTCACCGCAGGCCACACAACCCGCTCCTGTCACCTCCTGTCACCACAGGCCACTCCGGTCACCGCAGCCCGTACGGCCTGCCCCTGCCCGCTCCTGAGGTGCTTCTCCAATCCAATCAACTCGGAGCAGGAGCGTGGGGCCGCTGCGGCTGGCCATGGAGCGTGCATTGTACGTGTACCACAGCAGGCCGCAGCGGCCCCACGCTGCTCCACGTTGATTGGATTAGAGGAGCACATCAGGAGCAGGCAGGAGCGTGCTGCGGTGACCGGAGCTTGCCGTGTAGGCTGCGGTGACCTGAGTGGGCTGTGGTGACAGAAGGTGACAGGAGCGGGCAGGGGCGGGCTGCGGTGACCGGGGGCCATCTATAAGGGAGGGGGGAGAAAAGAGAGGGGGCCATCTATAAGGGAGGGGAGAGAGAGGGGAGAGAAAGGGCCATCGATAAGGGAGGGGAGAGAGAGGGGGCCATCTATAAAGGAAAGGGGAGAGAAGGCGTACCCTGTGAGTCACCTGATGTCACTGCACTGTAGTGTATGTGGTGTACAGAACCTGTGTGGAGCTGTGTCCACCTCTATATGACTGTATGAGGTAATAGTAATCTGTGTACAGTGGATGTTATTTAGTAGCAGCGGTGGTATTAGTCAGTATGTGGCAGTGTTAGTCAGTATGTGGTGGTATTAGTCAGTATGTGGTGACATTAGTATGTGGTGGTATTAGTCAGTGTGAGGTGGTATTAGTCAGTATGCTGTGGTATTAGTCAGTATGCGGCGGTATTAGTCAGTATGTGGTGGTGGTGTTAAACTCAGCAAGGTGACCGGGACTGGAAGCAGTATATCTCTGTACATTGTGTAGTGGTGACGACTGCAACCCTGCTACACAGTACAGAGACAGAAGTTTCTGACCCCATTTACTGTGTATTATCTGTAATTCTAATCATGGCCGTGATGATACAACATGTAGCCATGCTGCACTCACAACATCGTCTCATAACTTATCACCGCACGGCGAGTGGGCCTGTGTGCTCTGAAATGCCAGGGCTGATTTTTAGTCCCAGTCCGGCCCTGCATGTCAGTTTTCTCTGTGGCCGCTAGGGATCCCGTCTGGAGTTTATACTATGTGTATACACTCCGGCCAGGATTCTCTCTGACTACTATGCAGGGATGTAACGCCTGGAGTAGTGGATCCACTGGACCGTCACCAGCGATGGCACTAACCTCACCAGGGAGCGGAGACTAAGGGGCCGCTGGTTTTCACCAGAGCCCGCCGCAAGGCGGGATGGACTTGCTGCGGCAGGCGACCCCCAGGTCGCTACCCCTGGCTTGGTTGCTAGTGACGGCAGGCAAGGCGTGGCAGGAGCAGTAGGCAGGAGATAGCGCTGGCAGAGGTTTGTAGGCGTAACCGCAGGTGACAGGCTGAACACAGGAGCAATGGTGTAACAGGGGAACAGGAACCAGGAACAAGGACTAGGGACCAGGTAGCGGATAGGAATCAGGAACAACAGGGGGCTGGGCCAAACGCTATGGGAAGCATGTAGAGGCTCCAACCCAAGGGACAGGGCATGCTGGGATTTATAGGGAGTGATTGGTGCAACTAACCAATTAAGGGCGGACTGGCCCTTTAAATCTGAGACAGCCGGCGCGCGCGCCCTAGGAGGCGGGGACGCGCGCCCAGCCGGCATAGACGGAGACAGGAGCGGAGGAGAGGTGAGGCGCCCCCAGGGGCCGAACTAGCAGCAGCGCCGGGTCCCTGCACAAGGACCCCGGCGGCTGCATGGGGCAGGAGGAGGTCGCGGCGGCGGCCCGGAACACGGGACGCCGCCGCGCCCGTGACAAGGGATGGGGAACCTCTAGCCCTCCAGCTGTTGCAAAACTACAATTCCCATCCCTGGATGTTATTTTGTAGCAGCGGTGGTATTAGTCAGTATGTGGCAGTGTTAGTCAGTATGTGGTGGTATTAGTCAGTATGTGGTGACATTAGTATGTGGTGGTATTAGTCAGTGTGCGGTGGTATTAGTCAGTATGCTGTTGTATTAGTCAGTATGCGGTGATATTAGTCAGTATGTGGTGGTGGTGTTAAACTCAGCACAGTGACCGGGACTGGAAGCAGTATATCTCTGTACATTGTGTAGTGGTGACGACTGCAACCCTGCTACACAGTAGAGAGACAGAAGCTTCTGACCCCATTTACTGTGTTATTATCTGTAATTCCAGTCATGGGCGTGATGATACAACATGTAGCCATGCTGCACTCACAACATAGTCTCATAACTTATCACCGCACGGCGAGTGGGCCTGTGTGCTCTGAAATGCCAGGGCTGATTTTTAGTCCCAGTCCGGCCCTGCATGTCAGTTTTCTTTGTGGCCGCTAGGGATCCCGTCTGGAGTTTATACTATCTGTACACACTCCGGCCAGGATTCTCTCTGACTACTATGCAGGGATGGGGAACCTCTAGCCCTCCAGCTGTTGCAAAACTACAATTCCCATCATACCTGAACAGCCAAAGCTAAAGCTGTTACAACGGCCGTGATTAATAGAAATGTTATGTCGTGTGAACGTAGCCTAAAACAGTTCACCACTGTAGGACACAGGCTGCCTTGGGCCTTCAGTCTACAGGATTTCAGGAGAAGCACGGGACCTCCGCGTCCAGCCCGCCCTGTGTCATCATGATGTCATCAGCATCTTGATTGGCAGGTAAGTATGAAGCTTTTTTTTTTTTTTTGTGAGGGTGGCACCTATTTACCTCCAGGAGTGGCACCTGTGTATATTAGGGGTGATATATCTAAACTGGAGGGGAAACAATCTACCACTTAGGGAGCACATACCCGTACTGCATCTTATTACAGTACCACATTGGCACATTGGAATATGGTGAGCTCTTTGCACTGATTCATTCTTTCATAAATGTCTGTTAGGGTATAAATACACACACCGTATATGCAGCGTATTTACTGCTGCAATACGCAGCAAATACGCAGCAGATTAGATCTAAATAACTGAACACAGCAACAAATCTGCACCATCAAATCTGCTGCGTATTTGTTGCGTATCTGCTGTGTATACGGTGTGTGGGTTTATACCCTAAAGGCAGACTGCATTGGAAGAGCCTTGATCTCATACACCTGTAGCATAGGGACTAAATGAAACACCTGAATTCAATGATTAAAGGAAACCAATCAGCCCAAATGAGCTGATTTGGTTCCCTGCAGCACTGTATTAGGACCCTTTTACACAGAAAGATTATCTGACAGATTATCAGCCAAAGATTTGAAGCCAAGGCCAGGACTTGATTTGAAAAGAGGAGAAATCTCAGGCTCTCCTGTATGACCTAATCCCTGTTTATAGTCTGTTCCTGGTTTTGGCTTCAAATCTTTGGCAGATAATCTGTCAGATAATCTTTCTGTGTAAAAGGGCCCTAAAGCTCCTGTGCAGCCTACGATACGTGTCAGCCGTGGCTATAGCAGCAGCTTTATACCCGAGAAAATTAAGTTCAATCCCCTGGTGTGCGGCATGGAAAGGGGTGACAGGTAGTCATCTGGGCGACTCCCTGTCCGTGTGTGGTCACCATCCTGTCCCTGTCTTCGCGTTCGGTGGAGATCATTGACAGGGAGAGGTTCCAGTAACTGTCCTCTCTCCCTGTAAATTATCACCGAGCGTGCTGACAGGCAAAGAGCGGTGACTAGACATGGACAGGTAACCGCCCACGGGTCGGGGGATAAAAACGTCATTTTCTACCGTATAAAGCTGCTGCTACAGCTGCTGCCTATATGTACCGTGAGCTGCACAGGAGCTTTATACAATGCTGCAGGTGGGCTCAATTGGGCTGATTGGTTACCTTTTAGGGGGTGTGTAACTATTTCTTCTGATATATAAACATGTATATTCAGCTAATATAAGTTCTTGCATATTGTGTTATGTATCATGCTGGTATAACTTAGGCCTCCTCTGTGGTCAGATAACATGCCCATAAAGCCTCTCTAGAGCTGTAAACATTTATATAGTTTAAACAGCTGTTCAGTAATGATCCTATTTTCTTCATGTGTTATTAGGATACATGGCACAGTAATAGTGAGACCGGTTATGATGCCGTTCTCTTGGCCACAGGCTCTTTTGTAATAGACCAGTGTATACATCATCGGTGCTCTACGGATGTGAATCTCTGTTCATTTATCTTTAAAGGTTTTTATCGAGATGGTAAAAAGCTCATGTTCTGTTTGACTGCTGGCATTATTTAATGGAACACTGTCCCCGTTTGGCTTGTTGCATAGAAAAACTAATCTATTCTATTCTTCAGAATGCATTTAGCTGCTGAAGCCGAGCAATTTTATTTAAAGACCTGTCAAAAATTTTGTCCAATCCGAACCTGGAGCTAGAGGAGAAATTGGCTGTGTGATTTGTCTATCAGCAATCTGTTCAGCTGCTGTTTTTTGGCGACACTTGATTAATCATCATGGGAATGTAAGATGTAATATTGATCTCCAGAATTAACTGCATTTAACTGGCTCTTTATCAGGCATGCTGAACAGTTTATTGTCCAGATGGGTGGTCATGCCTGAAACGGCAAACAGGAATCCTTGCAGAGATTTAATGGATGGCCCCAGCATTCTGCTTAGGTAATGGACTCTCACAGTCAGGAGATTTTTTGCAAAATAAAATAATAATAATGGAAAACATTAAAAGCCATAAAATAAAATTGCTATTAAACCAGCACATAGATATATAAAAAAAAAATAAAACACAGGCTTTAATATACATGGGGCTGGAAGAATACACAGAGCTGTGATTTTACTCTGTAGGCGTATTTAATTTATTAATATGTGAAACCTCAGGAAACAGAAGCATAGAGTATTTCAGAAAAAGATTGAGACAGTGAACATAATACTCAGGGTTATGTTACTGTTATAAATATATGATGGAGTAGCAACAAGTTAACATGGCCGAGACTTACTAATGTGTCTCTGCCTGAAATTTGGCTGTAAAAGTGTCACACAGGACTTTTCTTAGACAGTTTTCCACCACTTTCAGACACTTTTCCGTTGTATGAAAAAGGGGCGGAGTTTATGCTGAAATGGGATGTGGTCTACTTTGCACAAAAAAATGCACCTTAATCTGGCTGAAAATTCTGCCTGAATTTCAAGCCAAGTTATAGATAGTGTAAACTAACTAGACAGTCTTTAAGTATGACAGATTTATCAAACAGCCTGATAATTGTGGCACATTTAGGCTAGATTTAATGGATCCGCAGCGGAAGTGGCAAGTTTGTAGCAAAATCAGCTGCAAATCCCTTACTGCCATTCTGAATAGGGTTACATACTCCCAGCAGAATTTTCTTTCCGCTGCAAGTATGTAAGTGCTGTCCCCCCTTAACCCACGGCTGCCCAGTGCATACATTACCTAGTTTGCGCTCCTGCATCCTCCTGTGGCTCCCACCATCCTGATGTCTTGCTCAGCCAATCAGTGCGCTGTCCCGCTGCAGCCACTGATTGGCTGCTCGGAATGTCAGGATGGTGGGAGCCACTGGAGGAGGTCAGAGTGCAGACCAGAAAATGTATGCACTGGGTCGCCGTGGGTTAAGGGGGATGGCGTTTACATTTTCATTCCGCTGCAAGTATATGACCCTATTCAAAATGGCAGTAAGGGAAATCCGCTGCGGATCCAGCCTTAAAGATTGTCTAGTCTAAGTTTGCACTTAGACAGTAAATCTATGCCAATGTGCATAAACATAGAGCATGCAACACACAATATCCACATACCTAGTGAAATATAGATAAATAGTTAAATGTGGTGCCTAAAATAATAGTTACCAACAGTGCTTAGACAAATTATAGTTGTAGAACAAAAAAATAAAAAAAAGAAGTGGAGCATAAATACTGTGCACACCAACAGATATAAGGTAAAACTTTATTGATCAGACAATAATTTCATGCACATCCCAATGTAATGGGAAGAGCACCCCATGTTGCCAAGAGATAAGAAATATACACACCCCAAATGGGACCAGGACCCAGGATTGAGCATGTACACATACAGTATATATGCAATAATGTAAACAAACAGTGTAACAAGGATACCAGTATTGTAAACTAAATACGACCTGCCCACCTTTTTGTATTTGCATTGTTAAATAATAGAATATAGGGCATATATAGGTATCGTACAGACACAGTTACATGCACTTTCTAGATACAGAATGTATGGACAGCACCCTCAGAAGGTCAATTTCTCTATCTAAAATAAACAAAAGTTGACTCATTTTCTGCACTCTGTGGGTTAAAATCCTTTGGCCACATGGCATTAAGAGTTTTGAAATCTTCGCCCTTGGCTGTTGGAGAAGCTTTTTTTCTGGAGATAGATGCAGGATTAAAACCCATCTGTTTGAACAAGAAATCTGACAGCTCTCACTAACCATGTGAATGATTTATCCTCGTCCTCCAGGAGATTCACTAAAAGCTCATAATTTGAAAACTTGCAATAATAACTAACATGTAGATTCCTTCGTGTCTCTATAGGCAGCCATTTTGTATTACAGATGGCATGAACATCGGCCGTAGAAAATAGACTGTTCACACACTGTGTGACCTTTTTGCCGGCCAGAGAGTGAATGGAAGTCAATGGTTAATTGATTTTCATTTACACCCGTATGGCCAGCAGACTTCAATGGGAGTAAAGTAAAGTTCCTACAGCTAATAATTTATTAAACAGCGTCCAATGTTTGACACTCAAAGCAATGGCTGTGTGAAAAAACGGCCATTGTTTTATGTTGTGTGAACATGGCCTCATGCTGTGCTGAGTTTATGTTACAGCCTTTATTTTACTGCACAGCTGCACTCACAATTCTGCATGCTTCTGAGCTAAAATCTCCAGTCATCTCTGCTTGTTCAGTGTCTGCAATTCAGAGTTACAATCTGCATTTTATTTCACTCACTATTCTGCTGGTTCTTATTGGAAAGAGTCAATAAGGCAGAGGATAGCCCTCCCCTTCTGTGCTCCTGTAATACAAACATTTAAGTGCATCCTGGCATGTTGCATGTAACACATGTATCATCATAGTCTTGTCCTCCAGCAATAACAAGGTATTTTCATCAGAGACTGATTTGTCATTACAATTACATTTTCTAAACCGCTCTCATTCCCCAGCAATTATTTGTCCTTGATTCTCCTTGTGCTGCAAATACCTAATGACCAGAGTAATTTTATTGGCAGCTTGAAGGCAATAACATTAAACTGATAGGATTAAATGCTGGAAAGGCAAAATAAGGATACATTGATCCTATAATTATCTATTTTGATATATATATATATATATATATATATATATATATATATATATATATATATATATATTTCATTGCAATATTTTTTACACTTTATTTTATTTTAACTGTCTTGTTACAATATGTGTACAGTATATTAATTTAATTACATTACAATGTGTGTGTGTATATATATATATATATATATATATATATATATATATATAAATATAATATTTAATTATTATTATTATTATTATTTTTTTTTTTACTTTACTGACTTTTAGTGCAAACATTCTGTAAACTGGCAAGATAGCTAGGGGGAGTAGCAGAGAACACAATGTCCAGCATCTCAACAAATAAGTTTGTCTGTGGGATACGCTTGGATTAAAATAAGCCGATCCCGCAGAATCAATCCGGCCTCTGAGCAGGATGGGCTCTCTGTATTATCTTCAATCACTCATCAGCTGCTAATGTGTGCAATTAGATCCCAGAGAGGAAACCTATCTATTGCCTGAATCAGAGGATTATTCCCTTCCTGATTCACTTTGTAATAAAAGCAGCAGGAGAAAGGCAGAAGCTTTGCCTATTGAGGAGAACATCAGGACATTAATTCTGCTTTGTTCTCAGGTTGCAGGGATATGGTGTTACTCTCAGTTGGCCAAACTTTTTGAAATCACCTTCACGGCTCTTTGTAAACACCTGCAGTAGACTGTGCCGAGCTGCGCTTTATTCTGCCTCAAACCCACAAAGAAGTGAACACGTTGAGATGTAAAGCGCTGGTAATATTCTCAGATACTTTGTAGCAGGTTTATTAAAAATGAGGGACTCAAGCAGGAACATGTGTCTCACATATTATTAGGTGAAAGAATTTCCCATATTTATTGCATATGATCCACTCAATCTGCTGCATGTTTAGCATGGGGACTAACAAATCCTTCACTGAGGAGCTTCTGAAGACAAATTATGCTATCATCCTTTGAAAAGGTACACTTCTTCATTACCACCACCCTGCTTGGTTTACCAAGAAAGTAATGTCTGGCCTAATCCCACCCATCTAATTCTCCACATGCCAAACTTTAGCACCAGTGAATTATGGACCAAAAGAGAAAGGAGCGCTGCACCTCACACCTATGGCTGACATTAATGACTCTCGGCTACATTTAAAATCCAACGCCAGGATGTTGGTATATAATTTGATCAAACCATATTGCCCCATGTACCACGTGCAGGTCCCCTGGTTCACATGAGTCCCTATACTAACTCAACACTGTCAGTCAGAGACCGCCAACCATGCAAAGCATGCACAAACAGGGAAGGGAGGCCATAGAATGGCCCTGCAACCCCACTGTCACAGGACCAAACCCTAAGGGCCCCCCCAAACCCAACTGGTGCCACCGGCAGAGAAAGAGACCACCTAGCAACACAAGTGTGAACATGGTTTTACTATTCATCATTGCTCCTGCAGGTAGAATGGAAAAAATAGGAGGTACTTGTCATGTGTGCACAGGTGCTTCCTGCTAATTGGGGTCACATGGGTCTTACCAGGAGAAGTGCTAACACTCAGAAAAGAGAGAAACGTAAAATACGGACAAGAAGAGAAAGGAGCGCCGCGCCTCACACCTATGGCTGACATTAATGCTTCTCGGCTACATTTAAAAACCAACGCCAGGATGTTGTTATATAATTTGATCAAACCATATTGCCCCATGTACCACGTGTCGGTCTCCTGGTTCACATGAGTCCCTACACTAACTCAACACTGTGTCAGTCAGCACCAGTGAGACAGAACCCTGAAAAGGATAAACTACAATGCTGCTTCACAATAGACTTTAGTGTAGGGACTCATGTGGACCAGAAGACCTGCACGCGGCAATATGGTTTGATCAAATTATATACTAACATTCTGGCATTGATATTTAAATATAGCTGACAGGCATTAATTCAAGCCATGGGTGTGAGATGCAGCGACTCCTTTTTCTCTTGTTTTGTATAGCCTATTGTCATCTGATCTACCAAGAGAATAAGGTCATGCGCAGTCAGGCTATGCTCACACAACTTATGTTTTGCATAAATCACGGCCTTTGCTGCAATCAGCAACAACAGCTGTGATTTATACAAAACATACGATGTATTGGAATGAATGGAATCCTAGCTGGAGCGTATACACAGTATACACTCCGGCCGGTATTCCATCCAGCCTCACAAATAACTGACATGTCAGTTTTCTGAGACTGATATTCCTTGAATAGCGGCCGCAGAGAACCTGTCAGTTCACACAATGGAGCGTGCAGCTCCGGCCGCACGCTCCATTGTGTGCAGCGGTGAATTGAGATGCGGGCCCACACGCTGAATTCACCAGAAATTAAGATCATCCGGCCGTTATTGCAGTACTGGCCGGGATGATCATCAAAAACAACGGCCATTCTGTCATCTAGCTGGGTGACAGAACGGCCGGTGTTATATGTAGTCTGAAGCCGGCCTCAGTCTGTAATAGATGTATATGGTTCAGTGTAATAATACTATGCCTCATAGTCACCACCCTAACAAGACAATTATGCCAAGGGAAACCATGTGATCCATCTAACTGGTTCACCACATTACTGAAACAGAAAAGTATTTTTAGGGTGCATTCACACGTACAGGATCTGCAGGAGATTTGAAGCTGCAGATTTGCTTTGAATCTGCAACTTCAAATCTGTGTGATCAAATCTGCTGCAGATCCTGTACGTGTATACGCACCCATAGCCTTCAATGGTCAATTAAAATGATGCAATAAGGGACGTCTTTTTAAAACAAAAAGCAGATGCCTTTTTCCTTTTTTGGACGTTGTGTAAACATAGCCTTAGGAAGGGATTCTGATATAAGAATACCCATTATTATAGCAATCTCTGTGTTACCACCACAGTTTCAATTTCTTACCCTTCTACTACTAGAAGGAATCCTCTTACAGCCTCTCTTGAATTTGCTCCTCCAACATTTTCATTTATTCATACAAATTTAAAGGGGTACTCCAGTGGGGGGACACTTTTTTGCTGGGACCGGGGAGGAGGTGGCTGAGTGAAAAGACATCCACTCACCTCCCCGGTTCCAGTGGCGGGTCCCGCTCAGCCACTCAGTGAAGGAGGCGGGATCCTTTCAAGTCCGCTCAAATTGCGCCTCTTTCACTGAGTGGCTGAGCGGACCTGAGACGTCACGTCTCGGGCCCGCGTCAGACACCAGGAAGCGGCTGGGAACCAGGCAACAGAGCGCCGCTATGCAGGACCGCTGGAACCGGGGAGGTGAGTGGACGTCTTTTCACTCGGCCACCTCCTCCCCGGTCCCAGCAAAAAAGTGCCCCCCCGCTGGAGTACCCCTTTAAGAAAGCAGGAGTGTTGATCCTATTCTTAGTCCCTTCTTGCTTCATCTAATTACATACTTATCCACCTCGGCATTTTCTGCACCCCCCATATCTGTTCCATATGTAAGTCAATAGAATCACTCTTGAAGCCATTGCCCATAGCAAAAGATGTATACAATATGTTTAGAGTTGGTTGTCATTAATGGTAAATAGGACTCCTCATTTCATAAACACTTCAGTCAAATTTGACGGCTGCTGATGCCAGGCAAGTGTCCAGTTGTCTCTGGATGATATTTTCTTTCCACTTGGCAATGTCTTGTGGCATCACCCACTCCTACTAATATATGTAAATATTCAGAGAACGTGCCTTCTCCGTGCAGAATACATTTTGCTAAACATTTATAGAAACACAATGTGCACATTTTTGAATTTTTAATCAACGTCATCACAGCTCATAACCATCTTGAGTGGGATCGATCAGCAAAGAGACACGGAAATCTTGTTATTTTTACTGCAAGACATGTTTTTGCCAAAAGGAAAATAAAGCGAGAGGAGCCTGCGGTGATAATGTTTAAAACATGTGTAGTGTTTTTGTTATTTGTAGCAAGATGAACCCTGGATAATTTAGGAGCTTTTAGTTACATAAAATGTTAATTGGAACTTTCACTAAATAATTAGTCTCTTTGTATATTGTATAATCTAAGATACTTTATATACAGCAAAGTCATCCTCCTGCTTGAGTCTTAATATTTTGTGTGGCCCGGAGGCATAGCTAGGGGTTCAGGCGGGGGTAGCGAGTATGAGTGGGCCCCCAACCGATTATGTTACCCATTGGGAATCTCAGCAGATGACAATGCTTTCCAAACAATAAAGGGTATATCAAATAATAAAGGGTATATTCTGCTACATTACTCATAGTGAATAAGGATTGAGCGCAGTGTAAAAGACTCTCTACATTTAACAATATAACCACATAAAAATGAAAGGGGTTATGCAAGATTAGAAAACCCATAGCTGCTTTGTCCAGAAAAAGCCCCACCCCTGTCCTCAGTTTGGGTGTTGTAGTGCAGCTCACTTCCACTGAAGAGAGTATAGCAAAATTGTAATACCACATCCAATCTGGCAGGTGTGGTGCTGGAAGAAAGCAACTATGTATTTTTCAACCCTGGAGAACCCCTTACACTGCCTCTACAGAGTCTAACAGTAAAAGACAACTACACTTCCTCTACCCATGACTTCCTTCCTACAGCCCCTGTAAGGTGTGCTGTGAGTGGGTGAGGAGTGTAAATGTGAGAAGTAAAGAGAGAGATGATAGGTGAGAAGAAGAAAGAACTCTCATCGGCACACAGATCCATGTGACACACAAATAAACAGTAACCCCCTTGGTTCCTACAGCTGTGCAATAACTGAGCATACACACTTACAACAACAACATCTTGTGTCGAAACTCTGGTACTACTACATCACCACTTACACTTGAAAGTACAGGCATTTATGAGTGGTGTAACCAATAGCAACATCCGTGGTGGGACATCACACTTTCATGCTAGGTAGGAATTATGCAGTGCAATAGGGTCAGGGGTCAGTATGGGGTATCCTGTCTTGGATGCAAGCAGGATACAGTTTACCATGTTTTAACAGTTTTTCTGTTGTTATTGGTGAGTAAGGAGGCTTGTCTCCCCTTTACTGCTCCTTTAAAAATTTTTGTATAAATTGATTCTCCATAAAGATCATTGTTGTATGCATATGCTTTCTTTCTTTCTGATGGATATCTTTCTATCTATCTCTTTATCACATATCTATCTGTCTAATATCTATCGGGCAGCACAAGGATACTGGGTGACCCTCATGATACTGAGTACAAGATGCTGGGAAAGTGGGGTGACCTCCATCATACTGACTACAAGATGCTGGGAAAGCTGGGTGACCTCTAACTGGCAGTGATAGAACTAATATCCCACCTGTTGTACAGCCTCTTTCTCCTTGTCAGGTTCTGTGCACTCTGGTAGTGATAGAGATAATATGCCAGCGCTGGGGGCAGGGCTTGTCATGAGAGGGCGGGGCTTACCAGGATATACCCGGGACATTCACTTTCCAGAACTGACCCGGGGAAAATGCCTCCTTCTCGTGTTTCCCATTGTAGGATGGTTTCACATATTGTAGCTTATTATATTCTCAAGCAAGGGTTAAAAGCACCTTTAGGCTATGTTCACACTATGTAAAAGTACGGTAGTTTTTGCCATCGGCAACAACGGCCGTACTTTGTACGGTGGGGAACACTGCCTAATCTGCTATGGGATCCCAGCCAGAGCGTATACACATAGATCCAGCCGGGATCCCATACGGCGCCGCAAAGAACTGACATGTCAGTTTTCTGCGGCCGCAATTCAATAAATTGCGGCCGCAGAAGGACCTGTCAGTTCCCACAATGAAGCGAGCGGCTCCGGTCGCCTGCTTCATTGTGCGCTGTGTGAAGTTCTGATGCGGGCGCGCCCGCATCAGAATACTGCGGACCGGAATGATCATCTGGCCGGTACTGCAGTACCGGCCAGGATGATCTTTGCAGAGACCGGCCGTTCCGTGACACGGGTCACGGAATGGACGGTCTCTCACGTAGTGCGAACATAGCCTTACAGATATATACACAAGGACCTAAAGGGAAGGTTTGATCACCCCAAGTGTCTAGCATTTCCATACCCTTTGGCCTCCTCCTGGATTAAATTGCTGACTTTTTTGCTGTGTCTCTGGGCAACCACCACCTTCAACTGCATCTGCAGCCCAAAGAGAGAATGGCATTATAAGAACAAGCATAGGTGAGTATCATCATTTTTATTATTATTATTATTATTATTATTATTATTCATATTGTTATTTTTACTGGGCACAATACATGACTAGTGGGGTTTATTACTAAACAATGGGCACTAGGGAGAAATTAATTAGTAATTGAGGGCACTACAGGGACATAGTACTAAGTGGAGGCACCAAGTAAGTATTATTGCTGGGTTAGACACACTAAAGAACATTATTACCTAGTGAGTGGCATTAAGGACATTATAGCCTAGTAGAGAAACTAAGGGGGCACATAGCTAAGCAGAGGGCACTATGGGGGCATTATTGCTGAGTGGGGCGCAATAAGGGAACATTATTAGTGACTAGATTGTACAAGGGGGCACTATTACTGAGTGGAGGGCACTAAGGAGGAATTATTACTGAATGGTAAACACTAAGGGTGAATTATTACAGAGTGGAGGACCCTAGGTTGTTTTAACTGAGAGGGGACAACTATAAGACATCGTTACTGAGCAGAGGAACTGAGGGGCATTTTTTAATGGGGTACAAATGAGAGTGTGGTGTCCCACCACGGGTGTTACTAGTATATTACACCCCTTGCAAAAGCTTGTATTTCCAGTAACTGTGGTAATGAAGTAGTACCTAAGTTTTGCCACAAGATGTCGCCATTGTATGTAACTGTACTTGTATTTTGCACCGCTGCAGGTAACTAAAGGGTTATTGTTTATTGTAATCTGTACACCAGTGAGGACATTCTCTTCTTCTCTACCTATCTCTAAGCTTCTTTCTTTCTATGCTTTCTTCTCCACCACTCACAGGGGATATTACACATCCTGTAGGAAGTTGTCACATGGGGAGAGGAAGTATACACCCACCCTTAGTCAGTCTTAGTCTGGTTGTTGAGCAGAGAAGACGCAAAACAAATTGGTCCCTGCTGTGGTCAAGCTGGGCCCTGGCTTTGCCAGGTCCCCACTCCAGAACTAGTCCGCAGACTTAATCAGTGTCCGTGGTGCGGTCTAGTCGGTGGAAGAGATCAGACGCACATGGGAGATGCAGACACCAATTTCTTGAAAACAGCACTTCTATAAACTATGCAGTGTTAAGCTACTCCAAGGAGAGCACAAGTCAGAGAAACTCCAACCCATGCCAAGAACAAGTCTAAAAGTGCAGGACAGTATCCTGAAAACAAGAGGAACTGATCCAGATAGAGCAAAGTTGCTAGAAGCCTATGTACTCTATCTCGCAGCATGGGTGTAACCACTCTGCTCAACCCAGGTAATGAGGTCTGGGGCTTGTGTCACCCTCATAGAACGGGTCACCCGACACTGGTGGGCAAAAGGTGGTATAGCGACAAAGTTCGAAACACGAGCACAAGTAAACTTCTATTTTCAAGTCTTCAGTAATCTACTACTACTTCTTCTTCTAAAGTTCCGGCAGAGCACATTACTACTTGGATTGGGACTCTCACAACCTACTTCTCTCTACTACTTGGAACCTGCAGTACAAACTTTCCTTTACAACTTGGGGCACTCACGATAAACCTCTTCTCCACTACTCTAAACTTGAAGCACAAACTCCCCTCAACTATTTTGGACTCTCAGTACAAACTCCTCTCTACTTTACTCAGCTCTACTACTTTAAAGGTCTTCAGTACAGCTTTTGTCTTGTCAAGTCTACAGTCTGCTGTCAGCTATTGTATTAAGTATTCTCTCAGTAAAGCATCTATTTATGCTAACTGGACTCAGTGATTATTACTCAGGCACCTACACAGTAAATACCACATCCTTGGGTAATGTCCCTTTTCTGTGGGTGGCGGTACCGATAGTCTGGGTGGGTCGCAACTCCACTCAGGACCACCGTGGTAAGTACCCAAGGGACCCCCTTACCGCCCGGCAGGTCACCGACCACAGGGGAAAGGGTATAGCTCGTCACTCTAAAATAAAAGCAGGTGTGCCTCCATACCTGTATGCCCACCTGGCACTGGCGTTGCAACAGTATACCATCTGGCTGAGTTATATCTTTACCAACCACCACAGTAGGGGTGTCACACAGTGCCATCTGGCAAGTGAACGGTCGAGCCTCACAAAAGTGCACCACAAGAGCACCATGTGATACACTAAAGGTGGGCAACAAACTATGCTGGTATACTGTAGAGATATATGTTTACTAGGTAGAGGTATTATTTGGCCCTTCTATAGTGTTATCACTAAAGGCCCTATTATATGGCCGATCAGGAGGAGCAAGCGAGTGCCGACCTGTCAGACCAGAGCTTGCTTGCTCCTCATTCCCCTTCATTCCCTCCTCATTCCTATGGAGCCCATAGGAGATAGTGGCAGTCTACCGCCTCTCCTATTGCAAGGAGCGATGGCTAGCAGACCATTGCTATTGTTCTAGTTTTTCTCAACATGTTGAAAGACAAGTATCAGCTGACAATGTGCATATCGGCTGATCGTTACCTATTAACACTAGCTATTACACCAAGTGATTATCAGCCGTAATGGCCGATAATCAGCTAAATATGGCTGATAATCACTTGGTGTAATAGGACCTTTAATGCAGAATGTGTTGCTTTATAGCTCATGTCCTTGATAACTTTAGATCCTAGCGTTGTCACTGAGTAAATGCACAGTGACTTTACCAAGATAACAGTGATTGTACCTGTATAGTATAATACAGGCTGAGGCTATGTTCACACTCCGTATGAGTCCGGGTGTAGTGCGAACCGCGAATATACACTTGTAGTTTTGAGGTTGATGCGTTCGCTTGAAAGTATACGATATACGCCCGCACAGTGCACACTACGTATGAGCTTACGGCCGGATCGTATGCGGCGCCGTGAAAAATGAACAAGACCATTGTGTGAGGACGGAAATGTTCCAACTCACAACCGTGGATTTTCATGCGGTCCCGTACGAAGTACTTATTTCAGCCAAATTGAACTTGATTTTTCGATCCAAAAGGTTCTGTGAGTTTTATTGGGATAACTAAATATCTGATAAGTGATATTATGTACGTACACAGTGTCTCTACCAGCATAATACTCAGTACAGCTCTGAAGTATAATAAAGACCACAATCTGGTTCAGAGCAGAATAAGTCATGTAACTCAATGTAATGTATACATAGTTACTGCTGTTAATTTAAATAAATGTTATCATGTAACCAACCTTTCTAACCTGTCAGCCACACTTCAAGATCTTGTTAAAGAGTCAAATAGCCTGGTTGACGTTTTTATTCTGTAAGATCCTAAAGCCAATCAGATAACAAAGCAATGGCGCCCTGTGCTTAGCACTGAAGGAAGGCGCTGCGTACATCAATTACTAATTCACAAACAACTGGGCACTAAATGGCGTCTCTTCATTAAACGTGTTTTGTGGGCTGCTAATTAACAGCAGCTTTTTAGCAGACTTGGCGTAGACTGAATCTCCTCACTATGTGGACAAATCATGGATTTCACTCCTATAAATAACTCAGGCCCCTTATGCTAAGCAAGGCTGGAGAATGTGTGGCTGACATTAATGAGTGATGAACACTGCTGCAAATTACACTCATACATATTAAGACATCTATGACTTGTGCTGCTTCTAAAGATATCATTTATTAGACTGCACTGACAATACTGCACTACCTCAGAATCATAAACATATTGGTTTTTACAGGAGGATCCAGGATCCAATTCACATAAGTGCAAAATCTAACCAAACAATGAATATCAGTACATGCTGGTACAATCTTGGCATCTTCTGGTATATAATTGTGCTGACCACAAGGAGGATAGATGTAGTAGTAGGCAATTAGTGGTAGTAGCCTCTCTACAAAGAAGGGCCTAACTACTGTATGAAGACAGAGGGACCTAACTACTATATTGGGACACAGAGGAACTAACTACTATATGAGAGATCAGGGGGGACCTAAGACTTTATGAGGGCATAGAGAGAGTTTATCATATATTGAGGCACAGAGCGGCCAAACTACTATATGGGGCTTAGAGAGGCCTAACTGCTATATGGAGGTACAGAAGATCCTAAATACTATATGGAGACACAGAGAGGCCTAACTACTCGATTAAATACTACATGGGGACACAAAAGGGTGGCTTAACTATTACATGGAGGCACAGAAGGGCATAACTACTATATGGAGACACATAAAAGGCTAACTAATTTCTACTGTATGAGGACATCAAAGGAACCTGAGTACTATCTGGGGGCCCAGATTGGGTCTAAATACTACATGGGGCACAAATTAGTAACTGTTGTGTGGAACAATACAGATGGGCACTTTGTATAGAGGTGAGAATGGTTCTGGAGGGAACAGCCTAAAATCATTATCTGGCAGATTCTGCAAAGATGAGGCATCATCAAAAGATGCCTTTTTTTAAGTTAGGACAGATACAGAGAAAAGTAGAAGTGAACAATCAGAGAAGATGCCCCCTGTGAGTCACTGGATGTAAGTGCACTGTAATCACTTACTTTGGAAAATAAGTGTTTTATACACTGAAAATTTCGCAAGTTCTCCCATTCTATTCACAAAAAATTAAGAGGTCTTCAATTTGTATTGTAGGTACAGTTCAACTGTGAGAGACAGAATCTATTAAAAAAACAAAACAATGTTTCCTTCATAGTGATATTACTGGTATAATTGGTTGTGGTTTACTGGATTTGGACAGTTTGGCTATGTTCACACTACATAAAACTACAGCTGTAGTTCTCGCCGCAGAACTATGGCCGTAGTTTTGCGGGGTGGAACATAACCTTACTTTCAATGGGATCCCTGCCAGAGCGTACACACATTGTATACGCTTCGGCCGAGATCTATGCGGCACCGCAAATAACTGACAGGTCCGTTTTCTGCGGCCGGAATTCAGTGAATTCTGGCCGCAGAAAGACGTGTCAGTTCACACAGTGAAGCGAGCGGCTCCAGCCGCTTGCTTCACTGTGTGCTATGGCAAGCTCTGATGCGGGCGCGCGCTGATGCGCCCGCATCAGAGCTCTGCGGCCGAAAGAGAGCCTAACAGTGTGAAAGTATGTTAATATATATGGTAATAATATAGTATTGTTTGTACCATTACTACACAGTGGATCCGTGTAACCTCTACAAGCAGTAGTAAGCCCCACCAGGGAACGGAGTCTAAGGGGCTGCTGGTCTACACCAGTGCCCCCACACAAGGTGGGATGGGCTTGCTGCAACAGGAGACCCCCAGTTGGCTACCCCTGGCATGACTTGCTTGTGTCGGCTGGGAGGTAAGACAAGGTACAGAGACGTGAGGCTAGAACGTGGTTGTGAATAGACAGAAAGGTCAGGGCTGGAGGCAAACAGGAATGGAGTCGAGGACGTGAGAAAGGAGGACTGGTACACTAAAACAAACTAGGAACTTGTAACGCTTTCTCAGTCAATGAACACTGTAGATTAGGAAGCATGAAACAGGAAGGGGCGGACTTTATTAGGAGGCAGGGAATGAATCAACCAATAATGAGGGCACTGGCCTTTGAAGACATAGCAGAGCCGAAGCGTTCCCTATGAGGCCCCCGCGTCGGCACGTGCCGGCCCAAGGTTGCAGAGACATTGCGGGCGCAGACCAGGCACCAGGAGCAGAGGGGGAACCAGGGGCCAGAGCGCGAGAGGGAGCAGGAGACATCCCGCAGCTGGTGAGAGAGCAGGTAGGGGTGCGGACTGCACGAGCGAGCCATGACAATGTTAAATGTTTTATTATATTATTGCTGTTCTGGCGTCATTTCCACACACTGAGCTTTCACAGAACTCTTCCTCTAAACATCCAGTGTACAATGCCACTAGGACCCTCCACATACAACACCTGCAGACCCCCATTCTTGGAGCTGTGGCTGTGAACACCACAACTCCCAGCATTTACTAACAGTCTGCAACCCTCAGCATATGATATTGTTTGTAGTAAAGATGAACAAACAATCCTCTAATAACCACTGGTGCTGTAGAAGGATTGATAGACTTTGATGGTTTTGGCTCGCCGCCATAAGGAGCATCTACACAACCATCATTTGTCCTCTCAGAAACTACAACCCCCAGTAAATCCGGAAAGCTTCAGACTGTAAGTGTAGGGCATTTTGAGAGTTATAATAAAAGCTTGATATTCAGGGACACATATCAATCAATGATGAAACTGGGTCAGCATGGCATTTCTTTATTGGTGGGCATTAAGGATCAATTCAATTGGTGTGATGTAAAGCTGCTATAAGTTACACATCTTCTGTATATATTGATATGGACCATGCTGTTATACCCTCGACATCTTCTGTATATAATTATATATTGACAGCTTGTATAACATAGTAACATAGCCTATAAATGTGAGAAAAGACTTACATCCAACCAGTTTAATCTATTATTTTGTGATGTTGATTTAAGGGAAACCAATACCCCCCACCCCACCCCCCACTCCCCATGAGACTAATGACAAGTTTCTTCATCACAAACAAAACAATTTCTATCCAAATTCAAATATGGGAAAAAACACAGCAAGCGAGAAGGGAAGAAGGGAATAAAAATTCAATCGATATCTCCTCAATAAAGGAAAGCGTCCTCCGCCTCAGATTGTGTGTGTTCACCTTCATCCTTTATTTGTGTGACAATCACTAATCCTGGTTTCTGACCGATCTAGAAGATACATATGAAAACACATAAGGATTCTTTCCGAAGGCTAATGCAACAGGCTGAAGATAATTATATAAGGATTTGAATGTACACAAGACGGCGCCGGGCGGTTAGAACATCTTTAGAATTCTGAAGTACGAGGGAGACTCAATTAAGTGAGTCACTTGATGCACTTGAAGAGATGTTAATAGATCTGAAGTATAGGGGCAGACACATGTACTGCAGTTTACTGCTTAGAAATTGTTACTTAAAAGTATTTTATTTTTAAAAGTGTCCTCTTATCTGCTCCCTGCCGCCTCTATGTGCAGACCGTAACACAAAGAACATCTGCTAATAATCATCTGCAAATATTTAATAGGGACTTCAAGAAAACTAAAATATTCATTACAATGAAGAACTGTAAGGGTATGTGCACACTGGGTCATTTCAAGCAGAAGCCATGCTGAGATTGAGACATATTCCATGTCAAATTCTGCATGGATTTTGCCTGGTATCACATGCCCATTGATTTCAATAGGATTTACACCACCATGTTCACACATACAGAAGGAATTGTAGCGCATACATTCCTGACACTGATCAGAATTCCAACATGACAATTCTTGAGGCAGAATGCATGAGGAAACATTACATTGGAGTCAATAGGGCTTTGTATTTCTGCTCCAAATCTGCCAAATTCCACTCCAAATTAGAAACATATCACGTCACTTAAAGGGAGCTTGTCACCGCTATCTACTCTATGGCCATCATGTTATAGAACTGGAAGAATTGAGCAGATTGATATATATCTTTGTGGGGAACATTCAGTATTACCGCTCAGCTCCTTTTGCTCTATAGCATGATTTTGATATGCACATTGAGTAAATGTGGTGGATAACTCAGCGAGGATTTCATCACTTGTCTCTCTGCGTCTGTCCCATAGACACCATTATATGGTCAGGAGGATTCTGCGGCCTGCCCAAAGAATTGACTTGTCTTTTGGATGCCATAGTGCAGACCAGAGCACTTTTTTTTTTTTTAAACATAGGAGCCTATGTATGACAGATGCCATAAAGTGGCATTCAAAATACAGTAGCTATACAGCAGAGGTAAGTGTCAGGATCCCCCCCCCCAACATATACCCCCCTGGACACAGCATATGGTGTAAGAAGACAATTAACACACACTCAGGGCCGTATTAACAGCTGCTGCCCTAGGCACTAAACCTGAAGACTCCCCATCTTCACTTACTAAATAGCATCATGATTTTCTTGGGTGTATAGCCAATAATCCTGGTAATCAATGATTAGAGCAGTCTGTATATTGTCTGAAGGAATCCTTACCACAGAATTGGTAGATTGGTAGGTAAAAGCTCCAGGCGTCACATTTAACACCGCTACACCAGACCTGACCAATACCGCCATACTGCGACTAGATAACACCGCCATACCAGACCTGGACAATACAACCATACCGACATGGGGGCGGGGCTTTATGTTTTATGTTAGGGCTTGATAAATTCCTCCCCCATTGTAATACAGGTCTGTAGCCTGAAATAACAACCATTAGTTTTGTGCAATCAAACCACAGTCGAGCCTTGACACAAAAAGACATCCATATTGCCCTCATGTAAAACAAGCCGTACTGACATAGATATATTACAAGGCAAGGTAGACCATTATAGATTTATAGAGTTTTTACATCTGAAATCAATAAGATGACTGGCCTTTGTGCTTATTTATATAGGTTTATTCTGTGGAAACTGAAATATTGCTTCACTACATTATTAAACATAATGGAATAAGCAACAGTAAACCAAGTCACTATGAACTGAGCACAGCAAAGACAAAATTACAAAACGCAGCAACTACATGAACAACGCTATTAATGGCATTGCAGTCTTTCATTTACTGAGCACATTAGTGAAATCATTACCATTCAGTCACATGATGACAGTTCACATACAGAAGTGCTGATTATTGCGTGGATTAACTGTAACAATATGTCTTGGTCCATAATAGTAACATAAATAAATAAAGATATGCTGACCTGAGGGGGGAGTCAGTGCAGGCTCAGCTAATATTTGTAGTCCCAGTCATCCAAGAGCAGGAAAGTCACAGTTCCTGTAAGCTACAGATGAATAAGTCACTAAAGTGCCACAATGAACCCCACTGCCCCTTATAATCATTGTAAAGTTTTCAAGGACGCACAGCAGATGTGAAACAGTTAAGGCCCTATTACACCAAGCAATTATTGTCCCATATTTGGCCAATTATCAGCTGTTATAGCCAATAATCACTTGTGTAATAGCTCCTGTTAAAAGGCAACAATCAGCCGACATGCATGAAAGACAGCTGATCCTTGTCTTTCGAAGTGCTGAAAAAACTAGAATGATAGCGGAGGTCTGCTGGCCATCGCCCCATGCAATAGGAGCAGCGTCAGCAGTCCCTCACTATTTCCTATGGTCTCCCCAAAGCCCCTCCTGCAGCTCACCACGGCCCCTTGCTCTTACTCGCTTGCTGTCGGCACGTGTAATATCGCCAGCAGCGAGCAGAGAACAAGGAGCAAAAACAAGTTCTGATCTGACAGGTCGGCACTCACTTGCTTCTCCAGATCGGCCTGTAAAATAGGGCCTTTAGTTCCATGGGGCATTTCCCTATTGGCATTGCTCTGGCTGGTTATAACTGGGATGCCTGTGTGCAGTGTAGACTAAGACAACAGGGCTCAAGGAGTTGTAATATAACAGTTGGTTTTACCTAACTACATCTACATACTGAGGGCACAAATCCTAAACAGCCCCAAAAACATGGTATGGCAGGTAGTAGGTGGCACTGAAGGAGTTAACCCATGTGGACTCAGTGCCATCAGATGAGTAGTTCTGGAGATGTTAAATCCCTGAAAGAAGAATTAAGCATGGTGCCCAACCAGAGGTCCACGAACGGACAGACGGATCCTTTCAGACTTTTAGTGTTTGAAGAAGAAAGCAAGAAGTATATCACGTCAGGGCAAAGTCCATACACAGGGTGTCTTACACACAGCTGCATAGTAGTCAGTCCTGGGTACACGCAATCCTGGCAGCCTTTGGCAACTAACTTGGTAACACCACCAGTATACAGCAACAGAGATTAGAGGCTTGAGACTGAAGCTGTGCTCTTACATGATTTTTTTTTAAACTCAGTTTTATTAAAATGTAGAACACGTTACAGAGTAAGACCAATAAAGTTGACAGAGCATAGGAAAAAAAACACGTAATATGGTCTCACAAGAGGTAGAGAAATAAGAAATAATGACTAATACAAACAATTTTACAAAAGCAGCATAACCATAGCTGCTAGAACAGAGGAGATAGTTTGGAAACACCAAAATTAAAGTATAAAGAAGGATATATGGAGTCACCATTTATTCGCAGCATTAGGGAGACGATAAGTCATCTGGGGCAATCGTAGTTAGAGGGGACCATTGGGACCATTGGTCCCATATTTTGTGGGGCACTTTCTGTGAATATATACACAGCGTTCTTAAGATACTACAACATTTATCAGGGATATCCATTGTCATTTATCAGGTGGGCGTCTATCAATCCACCACAAAGCGATGGCTTTCCTGGCCAGGAATAGTGTCTCTCTGAGAAAGATACGAAGATGGTGATGTGCTCTTACTTGATTACTTGAAAATAACAATTTTTGCCCCAATCTTGCTAGGTAAAATACATGAACAATTTATAATCCCCTTTTAGTTGATTGGAGACTAAACTTTAAAATTTTACTTTTAATTATTCTATTAAATATAGTTATAGAATAGAAAAGGCGAGTTAACATTTTATTACACAATTACTGTGAGGCGGCAATCATAGGCTAGAGTCCCCCAATTTGGGTAATTACATCACCAATCTTCTCCTGATACTCTGACTCCTTATGTCATAATCTTAACTACACTCTGATATTACCAGCCCACTCCAGACACTAAGTGGGCCATTACCAACCATCCCCAAATAAAAATACTCAATTTGGCATCACTAGTCCTCCTCACCCACATATTATGACATCATAAGTCCTCTCCAAATAGCCCTACCCACTAAAAGTGACATCACTGATAATTTCCACATTGCCCTGGCCCTCACTCTACTCTTTGCCTGTTCTTTTTACTTTTCAGTTGGGGTGATACCAAAATCCCAGGAATAGGTTACTATCGGTGACACTACCATGGCACTACCCTTAATAGGGTACAGTGGCATATGTTGGTGCCATGTACAGTAAATCAAGATTATTATTATTATTATTATTAATATTAGTAGGTAGATTAAAGGGTTTTCCATGCAAAACAGATTGATGGCCTAGCCACATGATAGGATCAATAACTGATTGGCACCCTTGCATATCTGCTGTTCAAGCAGTTGGTTCAGGTTACTGTGTAATGGCCAGGCCTGGTTACTGCAGCTCAACTGTGGCTAACTTGCACCATCATTAAGTGGTGCAGCCTTTGAACAGATGATCGTCAGGGATGCCGGTTATCGTCACTCCACTAATCTGGGATTAAAGGGGTAGTCCACCCAAAAATTTTTTCTTTCAAATCAACTGCTGCCATGAAGTGACAGAGATTTGTAATTTACTTCTATTAAAAAATCTCAAGCCTTCCAGTACTTATTAGCTGCTGTATGCCCAACAGGAAGTTGTATTATTTCCAGTCTGGAGAGCAGGAGGGGTTTTCTATGGGGATTTGCTCCTGCTTTGGACAGTTCCTGACATGGACAGAGGAGGCAACAGAGAGCACTGGGTCAGACAGGAAAGAAAACACCACTTCCTGCTGGACATACAGCAGCTAATAAGTACTGGAAGACTTAAGATTTTTTAATAGAAGTGAATTACAAATCTCTGGCACTTTATGGCACCAGTTGATTTGAAAGAAATTTTTTTTGGGTGGACTACCCCTTTAATGACCTGTTCTGTGGGTAGGCCATCAATCTGTTTTGCCTGGAAAAGCCTTATAAATTACATCTAAAATCAAGAATTGTGAATTTTACACAGGAGATTAGCTTGTTTCTATTCTTTGACTTAAAGGGAATGTGTCATCACAAAATAGCCTATTGTTTAAATGATATTTTTATGTAAAAGATACTTTTTTAGAATTTTTGGTGACATTTTTCCTAATTTTCCATTTTTCTATCAATATTATAAAATAATCCTGAAATCTTGCAGTTCTCATTCTCACCACTGGGGCCAAAACTAAGCTGAGACTTCCTGCTGTATCTGTAATGATAAGAGGAGGCTGCTGTAAAGTGATTTGTACAGCATTGCATCAACATGTCACACCAGTAGATAGATGAGATAATAGCAGCTTCCTGTGGAATTGTGGTGACCAAAGGGACCCAGGTGGACTTATAGCTACGGCAAGATGGTGGTGTACCCCTGAGGCACTTGTCACAGTGGCCAGGTGTGGTATGCGCCCACCCCTAGGTATACCAACACACACTTGTGGGATAGAACAGTCTGTAGGTGTAGTGTGAGGAACCACAGAGTCCAGCAATCTCAAGTGCAAAGTAATCTAATAAGTACAGTGCAAAATATAACAGTCTGTCTTGAATCGAGGTGCAGTACAGAGAATACAACTTGGCTGACTGAGATCCCTTTAGCTGCGTGACTTCAAATAAACTATGGATATAGACTTGAATATACTTCACAGCTTCTTGCTGGTGGATATAGGATATAGGCTTGGCTTCAGTGGCAGTGGGCGACTTGAGGGAAGAGGGACCTATCCAGGCCCTTATATATAAAACTGGAGGGGCTCTGAACACCTTGTGTGTGTGTGGCGATGATAACAGTACCCCTTCCACAGGTATAACCTTCCCACTTTTTTCTGTCTGTGGGCATCTAGTAACACAAGCACAGGGACACAGGCCCCACTTCTGGGTAAGCTAGCTGTCAGGGTGACACCTTAGGAATCTTAGCACTGGCAGCAGAGTTCTCGGCTATAACTGCACATATCTGACTCCTGACTCTTGTATTGCCTCCTGCAGACTACTGTCACGGTTTCATAGAGAAAATCAGATAATCCCTCAGCATGGAATGGGTGTTCCCCTATCTCTTGGGAGCCTCACTAAGTGTTTTCTAGCCAGACATGGCTAGATCTGAAACTCTTTTCCTAAAGAAATTCAAGTACCTCACTGACTGGTAGCTAACTAGCTTATGCTCTCTTCCTTCTTGTCAGGCTAAAATCTACTACACTGGTTTTACCTCACCACTTAGGGAGCTCTTTGATTGGAGGATACACACCCTATTACACAAAATAAGGCCTCTCATAGGCTGGGAGCTGAAGGAGGGCTCTGCATGAGGAATCCTCGACAGTGATTGGCCTCAGTCAGCTTACAAACCACAACCACATTGCCCAGGTAAAATGGCCGCCCCATAACAATGTACAAATTGTGAAATTAAAAAAAAATTACATTTAAAAAATAGAAACAGATTAGACAAAAAAAAATATTTCTTTCATTTGACTCTCATCAGTAAAAGAAAATGTAGGTGACACATGCCCTTTAAAACCTGATACTTGGCGACTTTCATTAAACCTTTCTATGGAGAACATTCACATAAGATCTCTTGGGATGAGTTCCTTTAGAGACATTTTCCCATTTCTACCTGTGGGAAAGAACATAAGATTTATGTACAGTGGCAGGAAGAGTTTTTTCTGTATCGAATACAGTAGAGCGAGAAGATAAGAAGACAACTTTAGATGACTCCAAGCCTGTCATTTTTGTCTCATATGTTTTTATCCCATTAGACTTGCCAGCTGAGTTTATAGAAATCGGTATGTTATAATATTTAACATATTACACTATGCTGTTAAGTGTATAAATAACCTGGTTAACTGTAGATGAAAATGTACTTGGTCTCTTTAAAGAGACTCTGTACCCACAATCTGACCCCACCAAATCGTTTGTACCTTCAGATAGCTGCCTTTAATCCAAGATCTGTCCTGGCTTCCGTTCGGCAGGTGATGCAGTTATTGTCCTAAAAGACAACTTTTAAACTTGCAGCCCAGTGCCCAATGACCGTGGCCTAGATTGTGCATGCATTAGGCCGGCACAACCTTTCTGTCCCTCCTCCCTGCCCTCCTCATCATTAGGAATGCTTCAGGGAGATTTTCTCCTATTTATCAGATGTGTCAGCACGGCACATGGGCTGGATCGTTAAGGTACCTGTGCAATGTTCAGACAGGAGAAAATGTTCTAAGGGCATTCCTAATGATGAAGAGGGTGGGGAGGAGGGACGGAGGGGTGGTTCAAAGTTAGGGCACAGATACTGTAGGCCACGGCCGTTTGACACAGGGCTGTAAGTTTAAAAGTAGTTTTTTAGGACAGTAACTGCATAACTGCATCACCTGCCGAACAGACCCCAGGACAGATCTTGGATTAAAAGCAGCTATCCGAAAGTACAAGTAATTTGGGGGGGGGGGGGTAGATTGTGGGTATAGAGTCACTTTAAGTCTTCTTTACTGGATCTATTAAGAGGGGTTGTCCAGCAGCATGTTTTTGCTGTAGTTATTAAAAAAAAGAATGTTAAAAAAAAAGGGGGGAGGGAAGGTTAGACATGAAAAAGAAATGCTGAAAAAAAATGCTAAGAAAAAAAGACCAAAAGGCATAAAGCAAATCAAAAGGTACAGCAGTAAACTCATCATTGGTCATCACTGGCTATAATGTAGCTGTGTATACACCTTCAGTACAGGAAATAACTCATCGGCTAAGAAGAACCTATGTATTGATTCAATTTAAAGAAAAATAATAGCAGTTTAAGAAATACATTTAAAAAAGTATCAGATTTTTCCACTGAAGATGGTGTCGTTTAGTTGTACAGACATAATACATCCATCACTACACACAGGGACCAGGAGACTCGACTTTTACAAACTATCGCTAAGTGTTTTATGTACTAGCCACTTTGGAGCCATTTGGATTTAGAGGGAAGCTCCGGTTGCACACAATTTGTAACTGAGTCTTGTTCTGGACCTGCTGCCTTCAACTCTCTTATCATGTTACTGTACCTCATTCCTCACCTTTCTTTTTACCGTGATGTCCACTATTTGGTTCTATATTGTATTTTATTTTGTTTTATATCTGTGTTCAAACTATTCAATTTGGCAGCACTTACACCATGTTTTGGCCCACATCACAGCTATAAAGTAGCAACCTGTCAAAAACTGAACATAGTCTAATAGATGTTAAATCCATCTCTTGAATGTATAATTTGTCAAAGCAAGACTCAAAAGTGTGATACGCCTTTGAGTAATGCACATGCTAAAGCCCCTATTACACGGGCTGATTCAGAGGAGAAAACGAGCGCTAACCTGTCAGGTCAGCTCTCACTTGCTCCTTGTTCCCCACTCGCTACCGGCGCTATTACACACATCGGCAGCTAGTGGGTAGGCGGGGCAGGGCGTGGGCACGGGGAGCTGCCCGGGTTATCACTGGATCATCCGGGCAGCCCATAGAAGACTGCGGCTGTCTGCTACCGCCACTCCTATTACACGGATCGGCGGTAGCATATTGCTGCTATCTAGATTGTTGAGCTTTCAACATGTTGAAAGACAACGATCAGCCGACATTGTGCATGACGGCTGATCGTTGTCTTCTATTACATGAGATGATTATTGTCTATAATTGCTTTGTGTAATAGGGCCTTAAGTATGTGTTTGGGAAATAAATTGACCACAGTCACTATTAGACTATGTTTGGTCTACTAATGTCAATGTGTGACCAAACTTTCTGACCAGTTGGCAACATACAGATGTAGCCAAGTTAAACTGTATTTCTAAAATCCCGCCTACGAACGTCTTACCATATTCACAAATAATGTCATACTTTTCCAAAAGGTTGACTAATATATCCCTAGAGGCACCGGAAAATGACTTTGATAGTCTCTTCCAAATGCCATCTATTAACTCTATTTCCAACCTCTACAAAGTTGTGGGACCGATACTTCAGCACTCCCATACAACCCAAATAGGGAAAAAATGGGCCTTGGCGCTTAATTCTCCACATATTCTTGCTTATATCCCTACTAGTATACGCGATTTTAGGAAGCACATTGTGAATGAGATATGGAGAGAGACCCAACTTAAATTGTTACACCATGCTATACATGCCTTTGAACTTCCTCCATCCCCAAAATTGCCACATAGGAAAGCAGAGTGCCCTAAATGTAGTGCGCCTAAGACAGACTTACTACATGGCATTTGGCAATGTCCACGCTTAACGCGGTATTGGACAGATACTCTGAATATAATAAAAAAAGACCTCTACTTTCACTACGCCACTAACTCCAGTGGAAATTCTCTTTCACATTACTTTAGATACAGATGATTCAGGGGAATCATGTAACCACCTCTCAGCAATGACACATACTATATTAATGGTAGCCAAACTGCAAATATTACAACGATGGTTGTCCAACTCCCCTGGCTGCCCTTAATTCTCTTTTTTATACCGAACGACGATTAGCGTTGCGCGATAAGGAACATTTAACTGGACTTCTGTTCCGAAAATGGAGATAATTTTTATGTCAATTTGTGTCGGCAACCGAACTGAGAGATATTATGACTTCTTTTCGCCAAGCGACATGGTACCTGAAAGAGGACCTGAAGGGCACCTTAGGCCCTCTTAAGGTTACATGATTCCCCGGATTGGGAAATATTGACAAACAAGTGATACTCATATTGAAAGTATCAGCTATTTATCGTAGTGGGAAGAAATAGCCAGTAATATCCCAATGTGCAGTGTCATACATGCCTATGGTCATGGGAGGACCCCTAGCTTTTTTTATCTTAATTTCTTTAAATAGGAGACAGAGTTTGTTTAGATGTTTAGACGTTTATTGGTTGTTAAGTTTATTTTATGTACAGTCACGATTGACCAGTATTGTGGGATTTCCAGGTACCTGTCCAATAACAGGCCATAAGTCTAATTAAGCTATATGACTACAGCCGAAACGAAAAAACATGCCACATTGGTATATTCTTTTCTCTCTTAGCTTCTCATTCGAATCTGTAAGGGACACGAGTAGCATTCTACTTTCGGCTCTCGCGCCTGTAACACTGGAATATTTTGTCAGACTTTTCATATGTGACAGACCCCTGATGTACAAGCTTGTAAATATGTATATTGTGACTTTTGTTAAATGAAAAAATTATAATTAAAAAAAAAAAAAAAAACTATTTCTGCAGCCTGATAACTCTCTGCAGTGATGGCTGAACCCAGCATGAGCTTGTAAAGGGCCAATAACAGTCAAGAATATGTGTAAACTGCTATAAGGAGCTGCAGCTGCATCCCCCTCCTTTCCCTCCCCTCTTTATAGTATTTATGGTGTGCTATAGATGCATTGGTCACTAAGAAGTACAGACTACACACAGACTACAGAAAGGGTTTACTTGTGGTGTTTAGACACTGAGACACATAGGTGTGCCTAAGAGCTAAAAAGACAAAATTGAAGGTGCGTTCTAATGAAGACTATTTACAATGTTGCTTTTTTCTTTTTCTTTTATGTATATTATATTATATACATTATGTACATGTCTGTTTCCTCAATGTATATGTATTATTTGCACAATTTAGAAGTATTGCCTGCTATGTTTTTGAGTCCTATGTTTAGAAATATCTGTTATATATATAAAGCTAGTGGGCACCAATAATAATCATGGAGTGCTAAACCAATGCATATAAGTAGTACATCATCCTCTCAAAAGAAAAAAAGCATATGCACAAAAAATGGTAGCACATCACAAAAATCTTTAATATAACACTGACATGGATACAAAAATACCACATAAATATATGAATGTACAGGAGTACTAAAATGAGGGAGACAAGACCCCAAATACTGCTCTACATTAAAAACACTAAAATGTCACCATAAGTCCTGCTGGTGTTCCAGCCAGGACTAATCTACCACTCTGACTCTGGACTGTATGTACAATAACAAAAATCCAACATCTCTACCTAGACAGAGACCCAGTAAAACAAAATATAACCACAAATAATGGAGCATAGGAAAAAAAATAAGAAAAACAAATTGGAAAAGATCACCATATACAGTCCAACAGACTCTCATTCTGTTGGACTGTATATGGTGATCTTTTCCAATTTATTTTTTATTTTTTTTCCTATGCTCCATTATTTGTGGTTATATTTTGTTTTACTGGGTCTCTGTCTCGGTAGAGATGTTGGATTTTTGTTATTGTACATACGGTCCAGAGCAGTAGTGGATTATAATAGGGGTGTTTTGGGCGGCAGCCCGGGGCCCTGAGCTCCTGGGGGGCCCATGACCACCCAAAAAGACTTATACTTTCAGTGGTGTACTGTCTCCTGGCTACACTTCTGCCATGATTTGCAAAAAAATCACTGTTTTTATGGCAATTTTGCACAAATCAGGACATCATGACATTATCTGTCCTGTACTATGAACGCCAGGCTAGTGCTTCCATAGTTACAGTGGGGTGGGGGGGCCCAGGCTTGGTGAACAGCCCGGGGCCTATGGTAAAGTTAATCCGCCCCTGGTCCAGAGTCAGAGTGGTAGATTAGTCCTGGCTGGAACACCAGCAGGACTTATGGTGACATTTTAGTGTTTTTAATTTAGAGCAGTATTTGGGGTGTTGTCTCCCTCATTTTACTACTCCTGTACATTCATATATTTATGTGGTATTTTTGTATCTATGTCAGTGTTATAATAAAGATTTTTGTGATGTGCTACCATTTTTTGTGCATATGCTTTTTTTCTTTTGAGAGGACTATGTTTAGAAATAGACAATTGTTACAAGTACAGTCATGGCCAAAAGTTTTGAGAATGAGTCTACTGCTTCTCTTTTTAAAATGGCAATTTGCATATACTCCAGAATGTTATAAAGAGTGATCAGCTTAACAGCAATTACTTGCAAAATCAATATTTGCCTACAAAATGAACTTTATCCCTCAAAACACATTTCAACATCATTGCAGCCCTGCCTTAAAAGGACCAGCTAACATTGTTTCAGTGATTGCTCCATTAACACAGGTGTGGGTGTTGATGAGGACACGGCTGGAGATCAATCTGTAAGAATGACACCACTGGACACTTTAAAAGGAGGCTGGTGCTTGGCATCATTGATTCTCTTCTGTTAACCATGGTTATCTCTAAACACATCCAGTCATCATTGCAATGCACAAAAATGGCTTAACAGGGAAGAGTATCGCAGCTAGAAAGATTGCACCTTAGACAACAATCTATCGCATCATCAAGAACTTCAAGGAGAGAGGTTCCATTGTTGCCAAAAAGGCTCCAGGACGCCCAAGAAAGACCAGCAAGCACCAGGACCGTCTGTTAAAAGTGTTTCAGCTGCGGGATCAGGCTACCAGCAGTGCAGAGCTTGCTCAGGAATGGCAGCAGGCAAGTGTGAGTGCATCTGCACGTACTGTGAGGTGGAGACTCTTGGAGCAAGGCCTGGTCTCAAGGAGGGCAGCAAAGAAGACACTTCTCTCCAGAAAAAACATCAGGGACAGACTGATATTCTGCAAAAGGTACAGGGAGTGGACTGCTGAGGACTGGGGTAAAGTCATTTTCTCTGATGAATCCCCTTTCAGATTGTTTGGGACATCTGGAAAACAGCTTATTTGGAGAAGACGAGGTGAGCGCTACCATCAGTCTTGTCTCACGACAACTTTAAAGCATTTGGAAACCATTCAAGTGTGGGGTTGCTTCTCGGCTCTCTCACAGTCTTGCCTAAAAGCACAGCCATGAATAAAGAATGGTACCAGAATGTCCTCCAAGAGTCACTTCTCCCAACTGTCCAAGAGCAGTTTGGTGATCAATAATGCCTTTTCCAGCATGATGGAGCACCTTGCCATAAAGCAAAGGTGATAACTAAATGGCTCAGGGAACAAAACATAGCGATTTTGGGTCCATGGCCTGGAAACTCCCCAGATCTTAATCCTGTTGAGAACTTCTGGTCAATCATCAAGAGACGGGTAGACAAACAAAAACCAACAAATTCTGACAAAATGCAAGCATTGATAGTGCAAGAATGGACTGCTATCAGTCAGGATTTGGTCCAGAAGTTGATTGTGACCATGCCAGGGAGAATTGCAGAAGAAGATGTCCTGAAGAAGAAGGGTCAACACTGCAAATATTCAAAAGAACACTGCAGAGACACCATCACGTGTCTCGACATCAGTGAACTAGCCAGACCTTCTTCGGAGAAGGAACAACCAAGCCAAGGAATGTCTCTAATCAAGGAAACCACCTAAGCAAGGTATCCATCCACAGACAGCTGTTTTGGGGTTTTTGCCCCTCATCAGTGTGGAGTAGGTTTCTGGCTAGTGGGAGCAATGACTAGTAAGTGCATGCAAAAGGACGCTGGTTGACCTCAGGGAGATCAACCAAAACACCGCAGAGACACCATCACGTGTCTCAACGTCAGTGTATTCTAGAACATTGCCCCCTGGAAAATCAAACATGCAAAAGAACACTGCAGAGACACCATCACGTGTCTCGACGTCAGTGAACTAGCCAGACCTTCCTCCGGGAAGGAACAACCAAGCCAAAGAATGTCTCCAATCAAGGAAACCACCTAAGCAAGGTATTCATCCACAGACAGCTGTTGCAGGGTTTTGTTCTAGAATACACTGATGTTGAGACATGTGATGGTGTCTCTGCGGAGTTTTGGTTGATCTCTCTGAGGTCAACCAACACTGCAAATATTGACTTGCTGCATTAACTCATTCTAATTGTCAATATAAGCTTTTGTTACTCATAATATGATTTCAATTATATTTCTGTGTGTGATAAAAACATCTGACAAACATATAAAAACCAGAGGGCAGCAGATCATGTGAAAATATAATATTTGTGTCATTTTCAAAACTTTTCGCCATGACTGTAGACTACGTAGTGCTAGTGCAGCCTATGGCCACTAGTGCACTGTAGTACTGTATGTGGTAAATCAGAAAGTATTCTGATGTTTACTAGTGACATAGCCCCAAAATGGGATGTGAATGGTACCTGTAACATTTATAGCAATATATTCTAGTAATATACATAGAGAAGTATCAGTGTTATTTGTAAGATTTTTGAAAGGAAACCAGATCAGATGTTTATATCTAAAAGTTATCCATGTTATGTTATCTATTTGTGCATCTTCCTGATTAATAAAACATAGGAAGCAGATTCATAGGAAATGGGGAAGTCTAAGTGAGTTACACTATAATGACTGTCCATTAAATCAATTGGTAAAGGAAACTAATTTGCACTTTCTCGTCTTCTGGATGTTAACAGTTACAAGATATTGCCAGAGCTACTTAATTGTCTTATGATTAAGGAAAAGTCTGTCATTAAGAAGCTGAAGAAAACTTAACCAATGTGTGATTCCATCTCACATAAGGAGCACAAACACCATTTCTTGACCATTAGCTGTGTTGTCAGTTGTCTAGTGTCTACATGATATACAATCCCTGATGTTTCATGCAAAAGCCCAAAAGGAGACTAAATGGAACAAATAGGGGTAAAATCAGTGGTAATAATGAGGGTTGTTATCCTCCTGCTTATGGAAGACAGTGATCACAGTGGCTGGAGAGCTTCCACAGGAGTACATAGGTTTTGGGATTTTGGCTGATTTTGGCTGATTTCCAAGGGTATTTGTGTCTTCTTGGTTTTATGGAGCTAGCCATTAATCCACTCCAGCCTTTGTTCACTAGTCCTGTTGCTTTCTCCATGAGCAGTCCTAGGGGGTAGCTCCGAAGAATTTCTCTTCTCTTTTTCACACCTGCACTTAGATTAGAACATGGGTTGTGTTCTACACTGACCCTTGTGGAACATTTCAGATACATGGTTGACTATTCATTGTCAAGGTGCCTATTCTGGAGCCTTAGTCCTGACCAGTGTCCTTAAAAGGGGAACTATCAGCAGGTTAGACAAATCTAACCTGCTGATAGCCTCTCTATAGTGCTAGGAACACTGAGGAGAAAGCTATGTATCTTACCTTCCTTCTCTATGCCAGTCCCGTGCTGGTAGATGGAGTAAACTCCGCTCCGGAGCACTCTTGGAAGCACTGCTGTGCCATCCTGCCTGCTTCTTCTTTTTTTTTTTTTTTTTGAAATAATTCTTTTATTTTATCCTCAATCAAAATACAAAGTACAAAACAGAAAAATTTCCACAATATCTAAACAACCCCCCTCCCAAATTCTACCCCGCCCCCACTCTGCTGAGGGAGCTGGGGGGGGGGGGGGGAAAGAAAAGAAAAAAGAAAAACACAAACAAAATAAATAAATAAATTCAATAAGGAAAGGATACACCTCCTCCATTTCCCATTAACTCTTCCATTTTTTCCAGATCTTATTATGTCGCGCAAGCCCTTTTTTAGTTCCCTTAGCTGCAATCCCTTCATACGTTTTCTCTTTATTCACTGTCCCCCTCCATTCCTCCAAGGATGGGGTGTTCACATCCAACCACCTTCTTACTATTACCACAATCGCACAATTCAGAATTTTATTTAACAGGGAATTAGCTTCTCCATCTTCTATTAACCCACCCAACACAAGTTCCACTCCGGAATGATCTCTAAGGTCCATCCCCATCTCTTGCCTCACATATTCAAGTACTTCTCCCCAAAAACCACGTATTTCCACACATTCCCATATGAGGTGAACCTGATCTACTCCTATTTCTTGGCATTTCCAACTGCCTGCTTCTTCTTTTAATGATAATCAATGGAGGGAACAGGCCAGATGATGCAGCAGTGCTCCTAACAGTGCTTCAGAGCGGAGTCTACTCCAACTAACAGCACGGAACCAGCACAGAGGAAAAAGGTAAAAGACACACCTTCCTCCTCAGGGTCCCGGGCGCTATAAGGGGCTATCATCAGGTTAGATTTGTCTAACCTGCTGATAGTTATGCTTTAAAAGTATATTCTAGACCAGTGCTTCTCAAACTTTTTGTTCTCGGGCCTCACCTGGGGATCCATATTGATGCTCAGGCCTCACCAACAAACACATACTATTATGCAATGCCTAATATTGCCATGTAGTGCACATTATATCCCAGAGCAGTGTCAAATAAGCACCAAAGTGCAGAAATAAATACTGCTCCACCGGAAAAAATACAACACCACATACTTCTCCACCTGTAAACTAGCACCACAGTGCAGCACTCCTTTCTCTGTAACCCCCCCCCCCCCTCTACCCACCTGGCAGTTTACACACACACCAGCATGGTTCCATTCTTAACCTCCTATTTCTGTGTCATCTCCCTCTCTCCTCCTCACCCCATTTCTGTGCATGCAGTGCTCTTGGCACTGTCAGAGTGCCCCACAAATAATTAATAAACCTACTAGTGCCCCACAAATAATTAATAAACCTACTAGTGCCCCACAAATAATTAATAACCCAAATAGTGCCCCACAAATAATAATCCAAATAGTGCCCCACAACTAGTTAATTCCCCCAATAGTAACACATCAGTGCCCCACAAATAGATTTTAAAAAAACATTAATGCCCCACAAATAACCCAAATAGTCCCCCTGCTGTGCCACCCTATAATGCCACTGCTGTGCCACCCATAGTAGTAATGTTACCCCTCTGTCTGCAATTACCCCCTTTACCCCCAATGCCTGCAATTAAACCTCTCTGACCCACCACCACCAGCAGGGCCGATTCTAGCTTTTCTGCTGCCTGAGGCGGAAATTGAAAAGGTGCCCCCCCATCATAAATTTAAAGCGGTTATCCAGAATTAGAAAAGCACAGCTACTATTTTTTTTTTTTTTTGCAAAACCAGCGCCACCCTTGTCCTCAGGTTGGGTGTGGTATTACAGTGCAGCACCATTCACTTTAACTGAACTGCAAACTGAAGACAGGAGTAGTGCTGCTTCTAGAAGAAAGCAGCCATATTATTCTAAGCCCTGACAACTCCTTTAGGCCATACAATTTATTGAACTTCGTAAAGCTTGTAAGGCTTGCTGCACAGCATTGAGAGAAAATCCTCATAGCTTCATACACTCTGGGAATATAATAGTGCCACACACTGTGCCCTTTGGAAACAAGAGTGCCACACATTGTGCCCCTGAATACTGCCACATACTGAGCCCCCCAGAAAATGGTACCACATACCATGCTCACTTAATATAGTAGTGCCATACACAGTGCCCTCTGACTAGAATAGTGCCATACACAGTGCCCTCTGACTAGAATAGTGCCATACACGGTGCCCTCTGACTAGAATAGTGCCATACACTGTGCCCTCTGACTAAAATAGTGCCATACACGGTGCCCTCTGACTAGAATAGTGCCATACACTGTGCCCTCTGACTAGAATAGTGCCATACACTGTGCCCTCTGACTAGAATAGTGACATACACTGTGCCCTCTGACTAGAATAGTGCCATACACGGTGCCCTCTGACTAGAATAGTGCCATACACTGTGCCCTCTGACTAGAATAGTGCCATACACGGTGCCCTCTGACTAGAATAGTGCCAAACACTGTGCCCTCTAACCAGGGGGGTAGCTAATGTCTCCTGGGCCCTGGTGCGAGAGGCCAACTTGGGCCCCCCCCCCCCTCCTTTCACGACCAAGTGATGCTATTGGTGTGTATATATATATATATATATATATATATATATATATATATATATATACATACACACACACCAAGACAGATATTACCAATAACACCAGCATATTGAAAGAAGAGTATTATCACCGTACATATTACCGCCATACTGTTACTGACCAAATCCTGTATACTGAGACCAATATTACCAGTAATACCAGTATATAGGAAGGAAACATTACTGCCACACCACAACCACTACCATCACCACCATATTGTTACTGACCAAATCCAGTATACTAAATCACCTCATCCAGTCATATAGAGGTGGCCCCAGCTCTACACAGGCTCTATACACCATATACATTACAGTGCAGTTATATCAGGTGACTCACAGGAGACGTCTTTTCTGATCAGAGTTCTTCCCTTTTCATCTTCTTCTCCATCTGCCCTGGGCCGTTATGAGAACTTCTCCGAGCCACGAATCCACAGAATCTGCCAGACAGACATATTAGTCTCCTCACTCTGGCACCATCCCCATCTACATACATACTGCACATTTGTATTGGCCCCTTTACACCCTCATTTAGTGTGACCCCCTAATAATATATGCCCCCCTCTGTGTATTCCCTCTCCCCCTATTTTGCCCCCCCCAAATAGATGGCCCCTCTCCCCCCATGTTGCCCTCCTTATAGATGGCCCCCTCTCCCCCCACCCTCCCTTATAGATGGCCTCCTCTCCCCCCTCCATATAGATGGCCCCCTCTACCCCCTCCCTTATAGATGGCCCCCTCTCTCCTCACCCTCCCTTATGGATGGCCCACTCTCCCCCCTCCTTGATAAATGGCCCCCTCTCCCCCCACCCTCCCTTATGGATGGCCCCCCTCTCCCCCCTCCTTGATAAATGGCCCCCTCTCCCCCCACCCTCCCTTATAGATGGCCCCCTCTCCCCCCCTCCCTTATAGATGGTCCCCTTCCCCCCCCCCCTCCCTTATAGATGGTCCCCTTCACCCCCCCCTCCCTTATAGATGGTCCCCTTCACCCCCCGTCCTCCCTTATAGATGGCCCCCTCTCTTCTCACCCTCCCTTATGGATGGCCCCCTCTCTCCTCACCCTCCCTTATGGATGGCCCCCTCTCCCCCCTCCTTGATAGATGGCCCCCTCTCCCCCCTCCTTGATAGATGGTCCCCTCTCCCCCACCCTCCCTTATAGATGGCCCCCTCTCCCCCCACCCTCCCTTATAGATGGCCCCCTCTCCCCCCTCCCTTATAGATGGCCCCCTCTCCCCCCCTCCCTTATAGATGGCCCCCTCTCCCCCCTCCCTTATAGATGGTCCCCTTCACCCCCCTCCCTTATAGATGGTCCCCTTCACCCCCCCTCCTCCCTTATAGATGGTCCCCTTCACCCCCCCCCTCCTCCCTTATAGATGGTCCCCTTCACCCCCCCTCCTCCCTTATAGATGGTCCCCTTCACCCCCCCCTCCTCCCTTATAGATGGTCCCCTTCACCCCCCCCCCCTCCCCTCCCCTCCCCCCTCCCTTATAGATGGTCCCCTTCACCCCCCCTCCCTTATAGATGGTCCCCTTCACCCCCCTCCCTTATAGATGGTCCCCTTCACCCTCCCTCCCTTATAGATGGTCCCCTTCACCCCCCCTCCCTTATAGATGGTCCCCTTCACCCCCCCCTCCTCCTCCTCCTCCATGCCCCCCTCCTCCTCCTCCTCCATGCCCCCCTCTTTCCCCCCACCCTGCAGGCTGATAAAAAACAAAACTTAACTCACCTGACAACGCGCTCCCACGTTGATCCTCACTCCTTCGGTCTGTCCCCGGCTACTGCGCAGCTGCCGGGGGTGTCGCGTCTTATCCCCGGCAGCGCGCGCATCCCAGAGCTCCCTGCGCAGTAGCCCAAGGCACGCGACACCCCCGGCAGCCGCGCAGCAGCCGGGGGAAGACGGAGTCGGACTCTTGTGACCGCAAGCAAAACAATGCTTGCGGTCACAAGAGTGATTGATCGGGAGGGCCTTGCGGGGCCCTGAGGGCCCCGCGGGCCCCCCTTTGTGGCGGGCCCGGTCGCGGCGGTGACCCCCGCGACCACGGTAGCTACACTACTGCCTCTAAATAGAATAGTGCTATACACGGTGCCCTCTGACTAGAATAGTGTCTTACACGGTGCCCTCTGACTAGAATAGTGCCATACACTGTGACCTCTGACTAGAATAGTGCCATACACTGTGCCCTCTGACTAGAATAGTGCCATACACTGTGCCCTCTGACAAGAATAGTGCCATACACTGTGCCCTCTGACTAGAATAGTGTCATATAATGTAACCCTTGAGCAGAGCCACATGCTGGAACCCCAGTTTCCCCAGTAATAATAACAGTATCAAAAGAGTTAAAAGTGAATGGGTTATAGGATCTGCCAGGGGTGTAACCTGTGTCCTGAGCAGCAGAGGAGGGAATCTGCACTCAATGTGACCTCCCTGACCCCATCACTTACCACCAGTGGCGGTCTTTGGCACCAAGCACCCCAAACGATCGCTTGGGGCCCCCACGCCCCGCTCTTGTGCTCAAGACGGCTGGACAGGGCCGCTGCCCCACTTGCTGCTGCCATCTGAACTGTAACTATGAGCACTCGTAATGAGCGCTCATAGTTACATGCAGCAGCACTGAGAGGGCGGGAGACATTGGTTCCCTCCTGTCAGTCACTCTTGTGGCTGCAGAAAGTGTTTTCCCTGTGGTCACAAGTGGCAGCTTTGTCCTTGTGGTGCCGGCGCTCCAGTGACATGCATCGGCGCCAGGACAAGGGGAGTGCGGCCTCTTGTGATCGCAGGGAAAACCCTTCCTGCGGCCACAAGAGTGAAGAGAAGAGGAGACGCCCGGACCCAGGTGAGTATAAGTGTTTTGTTTTATTGTGTTATATACTATATGGAAGGGGGAGCACACAGGGGTCTGTTTAACTGGGGGAGTGCACATCGGGGGTCTATATAAGTGGGGGAGCACACGGGGGCGCTATATAACAGGTGGAGCACACAGGGGGACTATATATAACTGGGGGAGCACACAGGGGGGCTATAGACTACTGGGGCTTCACAGAGGGGTCTATATACTACTGGGGGCAGCACACAGGGGGTTTATATACTACTTGGGGCAGCAGAATGGGATCTATATACAACTTGGAGAGCACACAGGAGGTCTATATCCAAATGGGGGAGCACACGGGGGGCTATATACTACTGGGGGAGCACACAGGGGGTCTATATACTACTGGTGGAGCACACAGGAGTCTACATACTACTGGGGGAACATACAGGGGGTCTATATACTACTGGTGAGGCACACAGGTGGTCTATATACTGCTGGGGGCAGCACACAGGGGGTCTATATACAACTGGGGGAGCACACAGGGGTCTGTATACTACTGGGGCAGCACACAAGGGGTCTATATAATACTGGTGGGGCACACAGGGGGTCTATATATTACTGGGGGAACCACACAGAGGGTTTATATACAACTGGAGGAGCACACAGGGGTCTATATCCAAGTGGGGGAGCACACAGGAGGCCTATATCCAAGTGGGGGAGCACACAGGGGGGCTAAATACCCCCGAGGGAGCACACAGGGGGGCTATATACTAGTGGGGGAGCACACAGGGGGTATATACGACTGGGGGCAGCACACAGTTGGTATATACGACTGGGGCAGCACACAGGAGGTCTATATACTTCTGGGGGAGCACACAAGGGGTATATATTACTGGGGGGCAGGACACAAGGGGTATATACTATTGGGGGCAGCACATGAGGAGTATATATTACTGGCGGTAGTGCACAAGGGGTATATACTACTGGGGGCAGCACACAGCGGTCTATTGTTGTGGAGCGCGTGTTGAGGGGGGGGCCCAGACATAACTTCGCTTGGGGCCCCAGAAATGCCAAGACCGCCCCTGCTTACCACTAACACAGCAGACCTGGGCCTCAGGAGCAACAGCAGCCAAGGAGGAAGATGACAGCAGTGTGTGAGGGGGAGGGGACACCAGAACTCTGCTCTGTGAACATCCCGGACCATCAGGACACTGCATGCCCGGCTAAGAGGCAGCCCAGGAGCTGCTGCACTGCATTTATAACAGCAAAAACCTATAATTTAGCAGCTGGTCCACTGAAGGTTGCCACCTGCAGCAACTGGCCGGACACTAAGATTTAGCAGTGCTGCACTGGGGGAGGTGCCTGAGCTCAGACATCTACTCAGCTCCCGTTTTCAGCCACCAGACATGTTCAGGACCTACTGAATGTATGAGGCTGTCCCTGTACACACTGCTCCTCAACGTCATTAATCTCAGTGCAGGTGGGTTTGACAGGAAGAGCGGAGGACACAGTTTACACCAGGTACAGTAAGTGAGTTGCTCAGCCCTGTTAGACTGACGTCACTGAAATCACAGGGACAAACTGCCGCCCCCTTGTGGATCTGAGATTCTGCCGCCTGAGGCCAAGTGCTCACTTCGTCTCATGACAGAAACGGCCCTGACCACCAGCAATTAACCATCCCCTCCTTGGTATGGCATGCTGCCAGCTTAGTCAGTGCTTTACCTACACCTATAGCGGGGTTGCTCCTGCCCAGCGCCTTCTGGTGCTCCCTGGCATCCAGCAGCTCTGCCATGTCCCGATGTGGCCTGATGTCTGCCTGCAGCTAACAATTTTCCTGTCACCAGCCACGCTGCATCCACCACTAATCCAAAAGTTCGGGTCTCCATGGATACGTATCCATGAAGGCCCGAACTTTTGGATTAGCGGGGGACTTCAAATCTGGAAGTGCGGCAAGAAATAGGTTCACTAGACTAGCAGGTCCTGCGGGGAGAGTACTTCATGTCCCCCTGGTACACATGGCAGCTTCTCCTCGGCACCCCCCACAAATAGGGCCAGTAGTATGTCTGACCGCAATGCTGGGTGACTGGGTCCCACAGGAAGCCGCTACAGCCTCCGGGGCACCATATCCAGGCCAAAGTACATTGGGGGCTATCCTTTTTTCCTAGCAACACCCCTGGTGCTGGAACAGGAAGGGACCTCGCGCCTCACTGGACTGTGATCTGCACCTCACATTTTGATAAGCAAAGTTCTAGACAAAATAACAGCAATTTCAATTATATAACACTCATAGGGGGAGATTTATCAAACATGGTGTAAAATAAAACTGGTTCAGTTAGCCCTAGCAACCAATCAGATTTCACCTTTCATTTTCCAAAGAGCCTGTGAGGAATGAAAGGTGGGATCTGATTGGTTGCTAGGGACAACTGAGCCAGTTTCACTTAAAACCATGTTTTATAAATCTCCCCCATAGTATCTATTTTACTTTCCAGCCATGTTGGGGTTAGCGGCCTAAAGAGCTCTGTTTCATCCCTATAACTAGAATATTCCTTCAGCTCTTCTACTCTGTATATCAGTGTATCATACTACACTTTCTTGTCTCCTTGCACAGAATAAATATTTACCACTCTAGAAAACCCTTTTATGCTTTATGTTGTTCATTGTTGTTCATATGCCCACAATCTGATCCAGAATAAGTGAAATAACTGCTACAAGTCCTATAGTTCCAGTATCCTGTTTGTCCCAGACAGGGCTTCATTTGCCGAATGTATAGATAATAAATCTTCTTGGACCTTGCAGTGATAGTGTATTAGGTAGGAGATCCTATTTATGTTACAATACACTGGAGGGTTAGAAACGGGCAAATAAGTAAACTTCCCAAAAGGGTGGGATTACCAACTTCCAGCAGAATAAGTTGGGAACCTCAAAGGTTAGTTCTGTCACATTTGCCAGTAACAGTAGTGCACATAACCTCTGGTAGATCGCGTTGTCAATTCAATGTGGTCCATTGGATGCTATTGGGATCTATTGTACTATGAATTCTGCACAGCATTATGAATAGAAGCCATGGCACAGATGTGTACAGAGCCTAAAAAAACTTCAATAACATATTCAATATGGTGACAGCTGATCAGACTGAGCTGGATAAAACTTCCTAGCTACTTTATTTAATCCACTTGGCTTTTCATGTGCTTGCCATTTAGACTCTATAAGTAGTTCCTTGCCAGTCACTATAATAATCTCATCAATCCCGGTGCTGCAGAATCATAATGGATTTTGCATTGTCCGATCCATCACCAGAAGTTCCTGCACCACATTTCTGTACTTTTGTGCCTCATAAATGAGCAGTACCAATCACAATAATCTATAGAAGTAACGTAACTATTCAGCATGATAAGAATAGCAAAAAGAGGACATTTTTACCACCTTCCATTACATTTTGACGCTTATGCATTGGCAAAGAAAACTGACAAAAAAAAAAATCAAATAATTAATTTCAAGTGTCTTCTACTAGAGAACACGACCCCACAAATGATTGTTCCCAGAGGTTAATGCATTTGGTTACAGGCGATTATATAGTAAAATTAGTGCAGGCGAACAGCGAATTACAGGCAGCGCTAAAGCATCTTAAGAAATTTGAGGGATCATCAAGTTTAAGTACAAGGGATAATGAATTAAAAGAATCGCTCAACACATTCCAAAATCTACTAATGGAACGTAAAATATATATTACACTTAGAAATTGGTTAATGGAAGAGGAACTATTACTGCGCTCGCTCAGGTTCTGTGTTCAGTCTGAGTTACAGCAGACATCTCACAATGATTGATACATTTACATCTGGGACTTAGTTACAATGGAAAAGCAAAACAGAAATTTGCATCTGTCAGCTCCACAAACCACTGGTGGATGGTCTGATGGCTGGCAGATAAGTGCTGGGTTTCAAGATAATACCGCTATATGTCTGCCGGCTCTAAGGCACATATAGGAGGTCTGTAGCCTTTAGACGCTGCTGATAGGCTCCTAAGTTCTTGCTGGTTATGGTAATTAAAGGGCAATCATAGGCAAAATATCTTTTGGCTATTTTTGGCTGCTTTTTTTCCATCACATTTTCACGGATTGTATGGTACGCAGGTCAGCTCAATTCACTTTAGGGAAGCTTCACACATACCATATTGCAGCAGATTTTATTCAGCAGATTTGATCTAAATAACTGAACACAGCATCGAATCTCCACCATCAAATCTGCTGCAGATCCTGTACGTGCGATGCCCTGGCCCCTGGGGGCCACTTCCGCAGTGCTGTTGTTATGAGCGGGCAATAACCGGGGCAGCTGCAGGTGTATACTTGTCACGGTATAGGCCTGAGGGCGGCACAGCTGTAGGCCGGTCTGTGGAATCTGCGGGTGATGATGGGCATGCGATTCTTCGCTGCACCTAGTCAGGGCACCAGTTAGTGGAAACCAATGCCGGGGTTCAGTAACAGCGGTTTTATTATAGATGAGGTAACTAGTAGCAACAGTTCTGTCCGGTTGCAACCGGGTATATAGCAGGCTGTGACAAACAAGGCAGGAGTGATGCTGCATAGGCTGGGAGAACACGTGCCGGATGATGGGAGTAGGAGTATGAGAGAAAGTAGCGTTGCTGGGTGGATTAGCTTGAGAATAATACTTGCTGTGAATACTTGAGACAAGGATGAGAAATAACGGAATGACACCCAGATGAGAGTAGGAACTCCGGACACTTGAGCAGGAAGATACAGCCGAAGACTTGAATACAGCAGAGCACCTGATCCACACTTCTAGTGGTGAAGTGGGACCTGCGACACGTCCAACTCCTGTGAGGCAGGAGAGAGACTACACACACCCTCCTTGCTTGGAAGCAGGGGGAAGACTCACTTGTTAGGAGGAAGTGGGAGGTCACATGGTTGCCACTGGCCAGAGCAAGTTGGCCATTGGAGGAACCATGGTTACAGGGCACTGGCACAGTCACGTGATCAGCAGCCTTGCATACCACTGTACAATGTAATAATACACAGGAATATATAAGAATATGCATGAGAATACACATAACCAGAGAATACCAGGGGAATACTAGCAGCAGTTGCAGTGCAAACAATTACCAGAACAGGCATTGAAACAGCAATAGAAATGAGCATAATAGGAGTAGTAGTCTGCATGTTCTGGGGCACTGCATACGTGTGACTGCACCCTAAGGGTCCTATTCCATGGGGCGAGCAGGGCCCGATCAACGATGTAAACGAGCGCCGATCTGCTAGATCAGCGCTCGTTTACTGGGCCTATTCCACGGCCCGAGAATCGCTAGCAAGGTCTGCAAGGACATTGTTACCGATGTCCTTGCAGCCCTTGTTTCATACCAGGGGCGTAGCTAGGATTCATAGGGCCCCATAGCAAAAAACTGTATGGGGCCCCCCTACACACTATAATATATATACATATATATATATATATATATATATATATATATTCGGTGATGTGGCAAAGAAAAAAAACTTTCGTGGCCAGAGGCAGAATCCCGCGTGCAGCCACAACAGTGACTGGCAGAGGAGAAAGCCCATGTCTGCTTGTTCTGTCCATCCACTGTATATAACTATAACAGCGCATTAGGAGCATCATGGTTATATACTAGGTGCAGGAGCAGACTACCTTTTGCTTAACCCTTTATTTACTGCAGTATATAAGTGACCCAATGTTCTCTTATATGCTGCAACACAAACAAAGGGTTAATTTAGAAGACAATTAGCTCTCTCCTTCACTTCTCCTGCACTGATAACCCCTGACCTCTGCAGGAGCTCAGAGAACAGAGGTCAGAGGTTATCAGAGTAGTGAGGCAGAGAGCTAATTGTTAACCCTTTTTTGTGTTGCAGCATGTAAGAGAACACTGGGTCACTTACACACTGCAGTACATAAGGGGTTAAGCAAAAGGACACAGGAGGCTCTTATCTTCCCTGGGCCCCCTCCCTCCACGGGCCCCATAGCAACCGCTTTCCATGCCTCTTTGGAAGCTTCGCCACTGTTTCATACATTGCCTGTCCAGGCGCAGGTCTTCTCCCGCTCCTGAGCGGCAGCATCAGCTTCGGAGCCGCCTGACTGAACTGACAGAACTCTCAGCCAATCACTTGCTGCGGCAGTCAACTCAGACAGGCAGCTCCGCAGCTGCTGCTGCTGCTGCATGGGACTGGGAGAAGGAGAAGACCTGCACCTGGACAGGTAATGTATTATGTTTGTGAAATTGTTGGTCGCCCTCCGCGCCCGCTATTCCACATAGCGATGCGCAGGTGGCGACCGATGATTTTAGGTTTGAACCTACATGAGCGATCAGCCGATGACACGATCATCGGCTGATCGTTCTGTCTATTCCACAGAGCAATAATTATCGATCCGTGGAATAGGCCCCTTAGACTATGTTCACACAGTATTTTTGTTCTGTATTTTGATCAGTATTTTTCAACCAAATCCAGAAGTAAATTGAAAACACAGAAAGGCTATGTTCACACACTGTTGAAGTTTAGTGGATGGCTACCATTTAATGACAAATAATTGCTGTTATTTAAAACAATGGCCGTTATTTGCCGTTAACCTTTTGAGGACCAGGCCCAAAATGACCCAGTGGACCGCGCAAATTTTGATCTTAGTGTTTCCGTTTTTCCCTTCTCCCCTTCTAAGAGCTCCAGCACTTTCAGTTTTCTATCTACAGGCCATGTAAGGTCTTGTTTTTTACAGGAATAGTTGTACTTTGTAATGGCGTCATTCATTTTACCATAACATGTATGATGGAATTCCAAATATATTATTTATGAAGATATAAATTGGTGAAATCGCAAAAAAGAATGCAATATGGTAACGTTTGGGGGGTTCCTGTGTCTACGTAATGCACTATATGGTAACAGTGACATGATACTATTATTCTATAGGTCAGCCCGAACACAACCATATGCAGGTTTACGCAGATTCTCTAATGTTATATATTTTTATTGGGGGAGGGGTTTTGGGGTAGTGTGTTAGTGTTTTTAACTTTTTTTTTTTTTACACATTTGAAGTCCCTTTGGGGGACTTTTACATAGATTAGTTTGATTTCTACACTGATGAATGCTATGCCATAGGCATAGCATTGATCAGTGTTATCGGCGATCTGCTCATTGAGCCTGCCTGTGCAGGCTCAGTGTAGCAGATCGCCGATCGGACCGCACGGAGGCAGGTGAGAGACCCCCGGCGGCCCGTTTTACCGATCGGGATCCCCGCAGTCACACTGCGGGGGTCCCGATCGGTAAGTGACAGGGGACTCCCCCTGTCACTTACATTTAAACGCGGCGTTTAAGGAGTTAATGACACGCGGCAGCGCGATCGCTGCAGCGTGTCATTGCCGGTGAGGTCCCGGCTGCTGATTGCAGCCGGCCCCCACCTGCTATGAAGCGCGCTCCGCTCCGGAGCACGCTTCATAGCGGGAGAAACACCCAGGGCGTACAGTTACGCCCTAGGTCGTCTGGGGACAGACTTCCATGGCGTAACTATACGCCCTGGGTCGTCTAGGGGTTAAATGGCGGCTATTTACTAGATTTCGACAGTGTTTGTGTAAACATAGCCTTTTTGTGTTTTCTATCCATTCCTGGTTTTGGTTACAAAATACTGAGCAAAAATACTGTGTGTAAGCATAGACTAACATTGCTAGCCCTAAAAACAAGCATTATCCATGGACGGGTGGCACTGGAAGAAAGCAGCCATGTTTTAATAGGATTTTATAAACATGAGAAATTCGGAGCTGGTATGTTGCAGCATTGCTATCAAAAAGGCTTGAATGGCCCCTGTCAATCTGGCAAAACTTGGGTGGGCAATAGCTGTTGTCCTTTATTTGACCATGCAGTACCCCACTGCTGAAAAAACAGCATTTCTATTTAAAATCAAGGCTACAAACATCCCCCTGCTAAAAAATAGAAGGGTCTGTTCCCCACAGCGCTCTCCTATATAATTAGGATATACAGCGTTACATCTCTGCCAAGAGCCGGACAGATACAGATGGAGTTTTTGCAGCTTCATCCAATATAATACAAGGATAATCTATTCCATTCTTTTGAATTCAAGTAGAGCAATTTTACTGTCAACAAAGTTGTTCACTTCCAACCTCCCGCTGAAGCAGAGATTTGCCTCCAAACATCTATTAAGCGGCCGTGATTCTTGGACACCTGATTAATTACATGGGGCGGGGGGGGGGGGGGGCTCTCTGACGTTACTTTACAATCTTCTTCTTCTCTCCAAAAACAAACACGATAAATCTGCAGCAGAAGGGATCAATTTTTACTTGTTCTCCAACAATAAGGCCCCATGCTAAGGACATCTTCAGATTTTCAATATTTTTTATATGGAAATAGATATTAAAATGTTAATTCAATGTACTCTTATCTAGTCTGTTAGATGCTTTTTCATCTGGACAATTCATTCATTTACAAGTCTCTTCGACTGCGTAGGGCCCCTGACATCCAGGGGGGCCCCACACCCTGCTCTGGTGCCCAAGACTGCCATACAGAGCTGCCGCCCACCCGCTCTAAACTGTAACTATGAACGCTCGTAACGAGCGCTCATAGTTACATGCAGCATCACTGACAGAGCGAGAGTGTCTTGCCTGTGGTCACAAGAGGCCGCTCTCTCTTTGTGGTGCTGGTGCACTAGTGACGTCACTGGAGCGCCGGCACCGCAAAGGGAGAGAGGCCTCTTGTCACCACAGGCAAGACACTGCCTGGGGCCACAAGAGTGAGGAGAAGAGGAGATGCCTGGACCCAGGTGAGTATAAGTGTTTTTTTTTTTATGGTATATACTATATGGAAGGGGGAGCACACGGAGGACTGTATAACTGGGGGAGCACACAGCGGGGGTCTATATAACCAGGGGGAGCACACATGGGGGCTATATAATCGGGGGAAGCACACAGTAGGTCTATATAAATGGGGGAGTGCACAGGGGGTCTATATAATTGGGGGGAACACACAGGCAGAGCACACAGGGGGGAGCACAAAGGGATTCTATATAAATGAGGGAGCACACAGGGGGTCTATATAATTGGGGGGAACACACAGGCAGAGCACACAGGGGGGAGCACAAAGGGATTCTATATAAATGAGGGAGCACACAGGGGGTCTGTATAACTGGGGAAGCACACAGGGGGCTATATATAACTGGGGAGAACACAGGGGGGGTTGTAGACTACTGGGGCATCACAGAGGGGTCTATTTACTACCGGGGCACAGAATGGGGTCTATACACAACTATAGGAGCACACAGGGGTCTATATACTACTGAGGGATCACACAGAGGTCTATATACTACTGGTGGAGCATACAGGTGGTCTATATACAAGTGGGGGATCACACATGGGGTCTTTATACAACTAGGGGCAGCACACAGGGGGGCTATATAAATGTGGGAGCGCACAAGGGTGTATATAAACGGGGGAGTACACAGGGGGTCTATATAATTGGGGGAACACACAGGTGGGCTATATAACTGGGGAGAGCAGATGGGGAGATCACAAAGGGGGTCTATATAAATGTAGGGAGCACACGGGGGGGCTATATATAACTGGGGAGAACACAGGGGGATTGTAGACTACTGGGGCATCACAGAGGGGTCTATATACTACTGAGGCAGCAGAATGGGGTCTATCTACAACTGGAGGAGCACTCCGGGGGTTGATATACTACTGGGGGAGCACACAAGAAGTCTATATCCAAGTGGGTGAGCACACAGGGGCATATATGAAACGAGGGCAGCACACAGCTGTCTATATTACATTGGGGCTGCACAGAGGTACCTATATAACTTACTACTATACTGGGGCACAGAGTATATCTAATTAAGTGGGGGCACAGGGACACCTTAAAACTGTGGGGGCACAGAGGGGTGTAACTACTATATAGGGGTACAGGGGACATAACTTCTGTTTGTGTTGGAGCCTTAAATATTCCTCTGGCAGATTCTGGGGGGAAGACATCAAGGTAGCCCACGCTGGATGGAGAGGGGAAAAAAAAGACACTGATCAGAGAAGACACCACCTTTGAGTCACTGGATGTAACTGCACTCTTGTATAGGTTTGTAGTGATAGTGGCAGGGCCGGATTAAAGAGAGGGCACCAGGGGCACATGCCCCGGGGCCTCCACCACTAGGGGGCTTCCACCAGCCCAAACCTGGAAGTACAACACAGAGTGTTGTGTATCCTCACTGTTTGCTGCTAACTATGGCTGCAGCAGCCTGTGTGTCCTGTTTCCCCAGTTTCCACAACAATGCCCACATTTTGTGGTGAGACCCACTACCCCTTCAGTGGCGCAGTGCACAGTATTGTTATACTGCTGGACAAATAGCCTCTGTCTCCATTACCACAAGATGTCTGCCATGTTGCTGTTATATAGGGGAAGATTTATCAAAGGGTGTAAAATTTAGACTGGTGCAAACTGCCCACAGCAACCAATCACAGCTCAGCTTTCAGCTCTGGTGAAAGGAAAGAAGAGCTGTGATTGGTTACTGTGGGCAGTTTGCACCAGTCTAAATTTTACACCCTTTGATAATCTCCCCCATAGTATCTAGATTAACCAGGCTGAAGTTGGTTTCTTATTCAGCAGTTTCTTATTCAGAGGATTTTTATTTTTCCTGTTTTAGCTATTATTCTAACAGAAAATGTATAATATTCATTACCTGCCTATAAGTGAGGAGCTCTGAGGGGACTAATGATAAATATGGCCAAAAGGACCCCACGGTTGGCATAAAAATGGGCATCAAAGTAAAAACACAAAATTATGATTTCAAAATAAAATTGACTTTGGACCACTGATCTCACACTGCGTACAAACAGAGAGGGGGGACCCCACATCACACTGATACTACACAGAGAAGGGGGACTCCACATTACACTGATAAACAGAGAGGGGGGGCCCCACATCACACTGATACTACACAGAGAGGGGGTACCCCGCATCACACTGATACTACACAGAGAGGGGGCACCCCACATTACACTGATAATAGACAGAGAGGGGGACCCCACATCACACTGATAATAGACAGAGGGGGGGACCCCACATCACACTGAAAATAGACAGAGAGGGGGGACCCACATTACACTAATATTAGACAAAGAGGGGGACCCCACATCACACTGATAATAGACAGAGAGGGGGACCCCATATCACACTGATAGTACACAGAGAGAGGGGACCCCACATTACACTGATAATAGACAGAGAGGGGGGACCCCACATTACACTGATAGTACACAGAGAGGGGGGACCCACATTACATTGATAATAGACAGAGAGGGGGGACCCCACATCACACTTATAATACAGAGAGGGGGGGACCCCGCATCACACTGATAATATACAGAGAGGGGACCCCGCATTACACTTATACTACACAGAGAGGGGGGACCCCGCATTACACTGATACTACACAGAGAGGGGGGACCCTTCATTACACTGATAATAGACAGAGAGGGGGGACCCCACATCACACTGATAATACACAGAGAGGGGGGACCCCACATCACACTGATAGTACACAGAGAGGGGCCCCGCATGAAATTAAATAAAGACTGACAGTTTTCAACACTGAATTTGAAAGAAATGAAACATCTACAAACATTTTCACTACAATTCATGAAGAGCTCGGTGTCACAGCCGTGTATAATGTTCATGAACATTATGAATCCCCTACAGTAACGCAGCCATTTATATGGATGACGGCATAGTTTTTTTTTTTTTTGGGGGGGGGGGGGGAGAAGGGAATGAGAGGCCCCAAACAAAATTGTTGTCCAGGGCCTCCACCAATCTTAATCCGGCCCTGGATAGTGCCCATGGCATGGCTGTATTATGTAATGGTATCATTTGTAATATCTTTCTGCTTAGTTCAGAGCAGTTTTGAGGCAATATGTAATCACTGTATGGTGGTAGGAGGGTTATAAGAGAACTACCGGGGGGAGAGGGGGATGGGAGAGCCTGTGTCGGAGGGGGGGGACATAACTATACTTGGGGCCCCAGATATGTCAGGACTGTCCCTGTTAGTTAACAGACACTGTAATGAGTATCCGTACTGATACTGGATACTGAATGAACAGAGAGGAACAGGGGGATCGCTATTGATTCCATTGGATTGATTCGGGAAGAGAATCAATGTTTAGGTAAAGTATGGAGGATGGAGAGGAAAAAAAAAAAAGACGCTGATCAGAGAAGACACCACCTTTGAGTCACTGGATGTAACTGCACTCTGTTATAGGTTTGTAGTGATAGTGGCCATGGTGTGGCTGTATTATGTAATGGTATCATTTGTAATATCTTTCTGTTTAGTTCAGAGCAGTTTTGAGGCAATATGTAATCACTGTATGGTGGTAGGAGGGTTATAAGAGAACTACTGGGGGAGAGGGGGATGGTAGAGCGCGTGTTTAGGTAAAGTATGAGCAGAAAACTTCATCCTTTTTGAAGTGTACTATTTAATGGTTTATATAAATTGCTCAGAATCCTGATATAAATCCATAATGTATCTCCACTAGGAGGAGCTCATGGTGAATAAATGTATTGTTGAATACAATGGTAGGTGTATCACTTCACACATAAGGAGCTCCCCCTAGTTGTGAATACAAGCTCCTGAAATCTTATGATGAGTAGGGCTAAAAAAGTGGAAAGGGCGCCATAGGGTGATAACGTAAACAACAGATTGTAGGTCGAACAAGCTGATAATAAAACTGCTCACCTGATGGTGTTGTGCTAAGAACACAACACCTGTATCAGTGAAGAGAGAGGTAGTAGCCGTAGCAGCCAGGCTCCAAGGGTAGATGCCGAGATCCCAAGCCAGGAGATCAGGGAATGGAGAATGGTAGATGAAGTGTCGGATCCTCCGGGTAGGCGGGGACCACAGGAGCCAGAATGACGGCGCTTCACGGCTTCAGGTTTAATGAAGTAAAACAATGAATTTTAATGGTCTCATAAACAACGCGTTTCGAGGCATAAATTGCCCCTTTGTCAAGTAGGAGAGGTGCTGCAGATCTGCTACAGATCCTGTACATGTGAACGCACCCTGAAAATAAAACATTTCCTGCATGACATACAGTATAGTAGCTAATTAGTATGGGAAATCCTGAGATTTTTAGTAGTAAATTACAAATCTATATAACTTTCTGACACTAGTTGATTTGAAAGAAAAAGATTTTAGCTGGACAACCCCTTTAACCTATTAACGACCAGGGGCATACATTTATGCCCCCGCAGCCTGGGCCCTGGCGCACTTACCAATCGGGATGCTTGTCTGTGAGGGTCCCGATTGCATGGCCTGACTGCCGGAGGTCTCTTACCTTCTCCATGCAGTGAGGTCTTCACTCTTCTTATCAGAAGATTGCACATAACACTGATCCCTGCTAAGCTATGGAATCCAATAAATGTATATAGTAGTTCCATAAGGGGACTATAAAAGTGTAAAAAAAACAATAAGTTTTAAAAAATGCCCCAAAGCCCCTCCACCTTTCTTCCCATTTTATACATAAAACACATAAAAATAATAAAGTTAATTAACATATACCGTAGCATGAGTAATCTTCAGATCTATTAAAATAAGACAATACTGTTCCTGCACGGTGAACTGCGTGAACAAAAAGCGGTAAAAAAACTCAGAGATTGCTTTTTTTAAATGACATTTTATGTATAATAAAATTAATAAAAAATGATCAATACGTCTGATCTAGAAAAAAATGTTACAAATAAAAACTAGAGATCACGATGCAAAAAATGACACCCCATACGACCCCGTAGATAAAAAAAAATAAAAGCGCTATAGGAGTCCCAATAGGGCCATTTTAAATATACCTATTTGCAAAAAAAAAAGTTTTACTGCTAATACAAATAGTAAAATGTTAGAAAAACTAGTAAACATGCATATCGTTGAGTTCAGACTGACCTATAGAATAAAGCAAAAATTTCAGTTTTACCGTAAAGTGCATTACGTAAACATGGAACCCCCCAAAATTTGCGAAATCACATTTTTTGACCAAAATTCACCCCATAAATGATATTTTGGGGGTTCCATCATTCATCATGCCATTACAAAGTACACCTGTGCCTGAAAAAAGCCCTCACATGGCCCTGTAGGTGGAAAAAATTAAAGAGTTATGGGTCTTAGAAGGAGAGGAGGAAAAAACAAAAATGGGAGAATTGGAGCTCTCTATAAAAAAAACAAAGCTTAACAAAATGGGAGAATTGGGGCTATGTAAAAAAACAAAAACAAAGCTTTAATCTCAAAAAAAGATCTATTGCGAGCTTGATGACAAAATCCAGAACCTATGCAGATAAATAAACCTTTATGGTGCGTTCACACCTACAGGATCTGCAGCTGATTTTCTGCAGCAGATTTCATTTAAATAACTGAACACAGCAACAAATCTGCTGCAGATCTGCTGCAGATCCTGTAGGTGTGAACGCACCCTTAAGGTTCACATAAGCTGCACTTATTATCTTGCAGCATCCCACGCACAGTGGTGTTTACACATTGCAAAGTATATTGCGCAGATAAAAGGGACAACAATGCTTCACCTCTCTAAGAGAGACAAAAAAAGTTTTTATTATTTTGCTCCAAAATGTAAATGTAAAACCAGCCATGAGCAGAATTACTTTGTGTAATTAAGGGTAAACTGACAAATTATTTTGGACAATAAGATGTAATTTGTCTGTGCAGATGAGCTGATTAAATAGATCAATATTTCACATCCCCAAATGAAAGACAAAGCGAAATTGTTTCTTTTCAGAAATTTTGCTAATTACAGCTAATGACCCAGATGAGATATGCAGATGAGCTCTGCGAATCGTAGAAGATGCTTCTACAAATAAATTGTCTTGCAGAAGGAAAAGCTCTACTTAAACGGGACTCTGCAATTGTAGGTATGACCTCAGGAAAATGTTTTAAAGTATAAAAGACGTAAACTATGCAAGGGGCCATAATCTTTTACCTCTGAAGTTCTAAAACTACAACACCCAGCATGCCCTGAAAGCCGCATATTTTACAGCCTACAGCTACACAGAAATATTATGTCTGAATAGAGAAATCTCCAGCCCTGACATGAAGAGCAGCCACCTTTCCTTCTTGTCCCTGTACCAGGAACCACCCTATAACTATCATATGCCAATGTGTGGTTTAAAGGGGTTATCCAGGGCTACAAAAACATGACCACTTTCTTTCAGCGACAACACGACTCTTGTCTCAGGTTCAAGTGCGGTTTGCAATTAATCTCCCTTCACTTCAATGGAACAGAGCAGCAAAACCCCACCCTAGAGCTTTTGTGCCCCTGTTGTGTTCTCACCCCCCCCCCCCCCCCCCCCCCCTGAAGAAACGGTTGTTTCTTAAATTGCACCTGCACTGTAGCGATCCTAGATGGCACGGGCGCAATGAAATGATACTCTAGTGTGGAATTTGAAGCCCGGACGTTTCACTGCACCTGCGCCGCTAAGGATCGTTATGGCACATGCCCAATTAAGAAGCAAGTGTTGGAGACCGGAGATCCAGCCCAGAGCAGTATGAATGGTATGAGAATCTGGGAATTACACCACAGAGGTGGTGCAGGCCTAGGGCACAAAGACTCTTGGACCCCGCCCTTATTGACACCATTACTAAGGAATAAAAGATGATTTTTCACCCAAAAGATGGCACCATCAGCATTTTGGAAAAGACATCCGGGAGGGACTTCACCTCAACTAAGTAATCGTATCAGCAGTTTGGGGGGGGGGGGGGGTGAGTGGGTACAGATTCCCTTTAGAGCTTTACTGGGAAAAAAAAATCATTTTATTGAAAACATAGCCTGCAAAGAATTATGTTGTCCTAATATACACAGAAAACACATAATAACATACAGTGTTAGTACTGTTATGCTTTTTACTGACCCTAAAAAAGTTCATTAACCCCTTATTTAGGTGTTTATCCCTAGATCTTTAAGGATATTAGACGAACTCTGACATTCTCACTACCCCTTCAGCTCTACAAGCTGCCAAGTGTTCTCCCTATGATCATTGTTTTCAGGTTGATAATTCTACAATGTGGCTACTCTGAGGCTCTAAAAGGCTTCTATACTACCACTATTTGTCCTCTTATGCAGTAGGGGTTGGGAGGGTGATTATTGGCCCTCCTCAGATGCAAGAACTTAAAAGCTATTGCAATCCTTATAGCAACTCCACAGGCTGCATTCACCATTATTGATCGACATTTGCTAGAGTACAAACCTGATGAGTTATTCCCTGTGTGACGGCGAACCACAGAGAGCGCTGAGATGTTTTTTGAGGACAACAGGCTATGTAAAGAGTTGCGGGCTATAAGATTTGCTGAGCATGCATTACATGTAAGCTGCTTTGATATACTGTACGCCTTTATCAGCAAAGTGTCCTTGTAAATTGCATAGAAACACTTGCAGGTCTATGAGTGAATGTTTGCTAATGCGCTTGAGCGCTCAGCAAATACAGAGTACATGTTACGGCTGTTAATGATATCTATTTATCTAGGTCTGGGAAGGTTAATGTTTTTGCTGTAAGTAAGTACACCCCATCACCCAACAATTGAAATTACTGAGCATTTTGCCAGAGTGTGCGGACTGTGCGGCTTCATTGTACACTGGAGGGAGAATAATGAGATTGGACATCAGAGATTAGTGTAAAAGCCAGTTCCGCAACAGACACTGGGAGGCAGCCAATGAAGTGGAGGCAGCAGATAATGGGAGGCACTCACTACTCCAGTCCTCCTTGCGCCAGAAAAAGATATCTTTCCAGTTGTTAAACATGAATTGATCCCCGGGCTTGGAATAAATTCCACGTCTCTATAGAAAATGAACAAGACCTTTAAGATTGAACACTGGAAGAAAAACGATGAATAATCTCATTATAGGGCATAATAACCGGAGTGCTATTTGTATATACAATATATATATACAGCAGCCATTAAGGATTCTCTGTAATAAATAACAGGACTGGGAGCAGTAATAGTTTCACTGTTGTCTGGTATTACATAGGCTCAATAAGGGTGTAATTATAAGGAGTGTACAGGTAGCAGTTGATGCCTCAGGAGCCCAGTGCCCCCTTGTCACATGAGAAAACCCCAGTATTAAAAGTGGCATACGGCAAAAAGGGCCCCTTGATGCAGGACACTATTTTACACTTAAAGGGGGAGATTTATCAAACAGTGTAAAGTAAAAACTGTCTCAGTTGCCCCTAGCAACCAAACAGATTCCACCTTTCATTCCTCACAAACTCTTTGGAAAATGAAAGGTGGAATCTGATTGGTTACTAGGGGCAACTGAGACAGTTTCACTTTACACCATGTCTGATAAATCTCCCCCCATGTTTACATCTCCCACATAGATCTCCCCCATGTACCGCGTACCTCCTTTTCTTTGCCATTCTATCTGCAGTAGTAATGGTGAGCGCAATACCTTATCCAGGCTTGTGCTGTTTGGGGGCAGCCTTCCCCGCCGGTGGTGCCGGCTGGGCATTTTTTGGGGGGATTTTTGGGTCTGGTCCTGTGACATGTGGGTTGCAGGGCCGTTCAATGGTCTCCCCTCCCGGCCTGTGCACGCCTGGCGGGGGTGGCAGTCACTGAGTGGCACAGTGTGGACTTAGTGTAGGGACCCATGTGTATCAGAGACCTGCACGTTGGTACATGGGGCAGTGTGGCTTGGCCAATTCACATACAGACTTCTGACGTTTTTTTATGCAGCCGAGAGGCATTAGTGCCAGCCATAGGTGTGAGGTGCAGCGCTCTTTTCTCTCCTGGACCACATATTGCATTTGGCTTGTAATGCCTAGCTGTGCGACTCGCCACAATGGCCCTAAGCTATGTAAGCCCTAAGCTATGTAGGCCATATGTATCACCCTACAGTGCAATATCCATACATTGGCAATATGGATGGTGCTATATCAGTGTACCGCAGGTCCCAAACATTGCACAACATTGACGTGACAGGGTACAAAAGATGAGAAATCTCTGGTTTAGATGCTAGTGTGCATTAGCTACTCATTTGCCTCTGTAGCACATGTTATCAGAAGATGGATCAGCAGAAAACTGAATACTCACAGGGTGTGTACACACTGGGATCGGTCCATTTGATTTGCATCTATACTGGTTTTAACAAACGATAAGGTAAAAGGCTAAGGTGACAAATGTAGAGAGCACTTTTAATAGGCTTAAGTACCAATAATTTCATTACAGTGGCCCATAGACTTTTCTATGCCCCATAGACTTTTTTATGCCCCAGCTGTCACACGTGGACCCATTAGAAAAAAACAGGTACCGATGCATTAAAAGGAAAAGGGAAAATGTGTTATAAGCATATAGTGGTGCGCCTAAGGTGCTATGCTCTGCTTACTAGTGCATAAAAGAACAGCAACAGGCATTCAGCTTATGAGATGCTGCTGGAACGTGGTATGGTGAATTCCTAAGGCTAAGTTCACATTACGATTTTTCAATACGTCTCACATTTTTGTGTAAGTTACAAAATGTAGGGGGAAAAAGTATCCGTTTTGATCCTTTTTTTTTTTTTTTTACAATGCAAGTTAATGGAAAACGGTTGAAAACGGATGGCATACAGCATTGTTTTTTTGCCATCTGTTTTCGCATCATTTTTTTCATAGAACAGATACATTAAATGGATAGCAAAATTGTGATGTGAACCTAGCCTAAGACAGTGATGTGCTTGTCTCGGATTTTCTAAAAAGATTTAGAAGGGCTAAAAACAATTGTAAAACTATAACTGCAAGAATAAAAATAATGTAAAATTCACTTGTATACCCTTATGATTCTCAGCAAAATGAATGTTTCTTCAGGTAAAAAAAAATATGTTTAGTGTATTTATAATAAATTTCTATTGCCTCACTAAGAGTTAATTTTGACGCTCTAGGTGCACTGACCCCTTGTGTAGTCAAGTCTCAAGAATAAGTCATCATCACTTCCCCAAAAAATTAATAATGGTGAAGTTGCTCAGGAGACGTCATCCACTGAGTAACCTAAATGTCAGCACCATGATCTTGTTTTAATTAAACTTATCAAAGTATTCAGAAAGGAAAGTTACGTTTCTGCTGCTTCCGTCAATGTCACCTTTTCCACCACAGGAATAAATGTATAGAAGCATCATAAGCTTCTCAGTCCGTACCTCAGGCAAGTGCTATATCTATGTATGCTATAGTTGCAGTGCACTGGTATCAGTTCTTAAAGAAGTTTATTTAACACGTTTTGAGAATATTGTCTTTATCAGTATCCTGACCTGATGAAAAGAACGTATGGATTTTTGGAAAGCATTATTCTAAACTTCTTTAAGATCGAATACCAATGCGGCGCTTCTCAACAGCTCACCTTCTTTTTATCAATAGCACTTCTTCAGCAGGTTTACCTGATAGACACCAAGGAAAAAGCAGGCTCCCCATCCCCCACATAGAGACTCCTTATTAAGTGTCTTGCTAGCTTTGTGTGGATGGGGCATTATCCTGCTCATAGAGGCCAATAGAGGTCATTAGAGTATACAGAAGAAGTATGCATGTAAATGTTTAGGAGGCAGAAGGTTGCCCAGACCCTTACATTGCCTCCACCAATTTTCCTTCTTCCCATGGTACAACCTGGTGCCTTCTTATCTACAGTTTCGTGTACACCCAGCTATGCACATGATGTGAATGAGAACATGATCCATCAGACCAAACTATCTTTTTCCACTGCTCCATTGTCCATGTTCTGTCACATGCCCATTAGTTTTTTTGCCAGTGGACAGGGTCAATATGACAGGTCTGTGGTGATGCAGTTTCATACACAGCAAGCTGTGTTCTCTTAACTTTTCGTCATAGCCAGCAGTAAAGCACTATAGGCCACAATAGTTGTTCTATGGGATCATATTAAACCTGCTAGCTTCACTTTCCACAACCATCAGTGTTGTGAGTCTTGGGTGCAAAGTACCATGACCTTACTGCTGATACACCAATTGTTCTTCCTTTCACCACTATTGGTAAGTACTGCCAACTGCAAGCTGGAAACATCCCACAAGACCTGTATTGAACAGGAAAAACTAAAAAGTATTCCTCCCCATTACTCAGTACTTAGATTAGGGATCTTTGGCAGCGATTCCAGCCTCCAGTTGTCTGGATATGATGCCACTCCTGGCATTTTCTGCCATTCTTCTCTGCAGATCCTTTCAAGCCTTGCCAGGTTAAATGGTGAATGCTATTTTCAGGTCTCTCGAGTGACAGTGGATTTAGTTCAAGTCCGCACTCAGGTTGGGCTACAGGAGGACATTCACAGAGTTGTCTCCGAGCCTGTGAGACCTTATATAGACGGGGCTGTTTCTTTCCAAATGATGTCCAATTATCTGAATTTACCCCATTCAAGGTGCAGAAACATCTCAGGAATGATCAAGACCCCAGGGCTAAATTTCAAGCATTTGAATAGTTAAATTTATGCACAATTTCTATTTTTTTTTCCATGGGGTAGTAAGTTCAGATTGATGTGGAAAGACATTTTTTTACTAACCACAATATAACAAAACATGAAAAAATAAAGTGGTCTGTACCTTTTCTAAATGCATTGTATACAGTGCATTAGATAATGCTCCATGCAGTGTTCAGTCTTTGTTGGTCAGTGGTATATAGAGTGCCTAGTTTTTTAATATACATAAAAGGGCTCTAGCTGGTAAATACAATGTTTACTCGGATATGTTTTAGTATATACAGGATTAATGTTACAGAATATACATTGTTACTATACTTACTAATCATTGGTTAATACATAGACTGGTGGGGGGGGGGATTTATCGAGACCAACTCACCCTGTACTCTGGTCTTACCTAAATACCCGCCCCCATGTCCCATGCCATATTTATTGAGCAGTGCAGACAGCCTATTGTAAGTTTTTACCATGATTTACACTTGCATGTTTGCATAAATCATGGTTAATCAGGGGCAGAGGGAGGCCACTTCCTTGTCACACCCCATCCACCCATCAGACAAGAATGATGTGAAAATTGTAAAAAAAAAAAATCTGCAACATATACTGATGTACGCCAGACTTGGGGATCATAAAGCACCCCCCCCCCCCCCCTCAAATTGTCTTTTCTATTATACAGAATGAGATTCTAGAATTATAACAGCTTCTTCACCTTAAGTAAACTGAATAAAATTTTAATTATTGAATTTCGCACGTGTGGTGTAATCAGGAAAATTCTATTTTCATGTTTTCTATTTAACTGCAATTTTGTTAATTTTTAGTCTCATGATTATTTCTGAGAAATAAGGAAATATTACTATGGGAGGGCCCTTATTCTTGTAAAACTGTCCATCAACAGAGGGTCAAACCAATGTACCACTTCACTTACTGAAAAAAGATTTTTATTTTACCTTGCCGGCACCAGCGTGTACATCTCAGTGGCTCGTCCATCCTGGCTGCCCAATCCATGCCATCTACGCCATTTTATCGATCTGCAATTTGGCCAGCTCTATACACTGGAGGCGGGCCCAGCCAGCATCACCTGTGCTCTGATATCTCCTTCCCTTGGCCGCGTTACCAATGAAAGGGGATATCAGGAGAGGCCTGTCTCCAGTGCAAAGAGCGGGCCAAATTGCAGATCGAGAAAGCGGCGCAGATGGCATACGCCAGGTGGCAGTTTGAAAAATGGACTTTGCCATCTGGATGTATGTGCCAACACCGACCAGGTAGTATAAAAAAATTTTTAGTAAGTGAAATGATACATTCCCTGTAGTGAGCACTTACTAGTGACCATGTCACCAAGGCCATCACAATGCTCCCACACGTACGCTTTCCCTGACCCAGAAGACAAATCTCTCTCTTTTGCACATTTCTATATGTACAATCATGGCCAAAAGTTTTGAGAATGACACAAATATTATATTTTTACATGATCTGCTGCCCTCTGGTTTTTATGTGTGTTTGTCAGATGTTTTTATCACAAATATAATTGCAATCATATTATGAGTTATATTGAGAGTTAGAATGAGTTAATGCAGCAAGTCAATATTTGCAGTGTTGACTAGAGATGAGCGAACCAGGTTCGGGTTCGAGTCCATCTGAACCCGAACTTTCGGCATTTGATTAGCGGGGGCTGCTGAATTTGAATAAAGCTGTAAGGTTGTCTGGAAAACATGGATACAGCCAATGACTATATCCGTGTTTTCCACATAGCCTTAGGGCTTTATCCAACTTCAGCAGCCACCGCTAATCAAGTGCCGAAAGTTCGTGTTCGGATGGACTCGAGCATGCTCGAGGCTCGCTCATCTCTAGTGTTGACCCTTCTTCTTCAGGACCTCTGCAATTCTCCCTGGCATGCTCTCAATCAACTTCTGGACCAAATCCTGACTGATAGCAGTCCATTCTTGCACAATCAATGCTTGCATTTTGTCAGAATTTGTTGTTTTTTGTTTGTCTACCCGTCTCTTTATGATTGACCACAAGTTCTCAATGGGATTAAGATCTGGGGAGTTTCCAGGCCATGGACCCAAAATCTCTATGTTTTGTTCCCTGAGCCATTTAGTTATCACCTTTGCTTTATGGCAAGGTGCTCCATCATGCTGGAAAAGGCATTATTGATTGCCAAACTGCTCTTGGACGGTTGGGAGAAAATGCTCTTGGAGGACATTCTGGTACCATTCTTTATTCATGGCTGTGTTTTTAGGCAAGACTGTGAGAGAGCCGATTCCCTTGGCTGAGAAGCAAACCCACACATGAATGGTTTCAGGATGCTTTACAGTTGGCATGAGACAAGACTGGTGGTAGCACTCACCTCGTCTTATCCGAATAAGCTGTTTTCCAGATGTCCCAATCGGAAAGGGGATTCATCAGAGAAAATTACTTTACCCCAGTCCTCAGCAGTCCACTCCCTGTACCTTTTGCAGGATATCACTCCCTGCTGCCATTCCTGAGCAAGCTCTGCACTGCTGGAAGCCTGATCCCGCAGCTGAAACACTTTTAAGATATGTCCTGGGGCTTGCTGGTCTTTCTAGGGCGCCCTGGAGCCTTTTTGGCAACAATTGAACCTCTCTTGAAGTTCTTGATGATGCGATAGATTGTTGTCTAAGGTGCAATCTTTCTAGCTGCGATACTCTTCCCTGTTAAGCCATTTTTGTGCATTGTAATGATGACTGGATGTGTTTAGAGATAACCATGGTTAACAGAAGAGAATCAATGATGCCAAGCACCAGCCTCCTTTTAAAGTGTCCAGTGGTGTCATTCTTACTTAATCATGACAGATTCATCTCCAGCCCTGTCCTCATCAACACCTGCACCTGTGTTAATGGAGCAATCACTGAAACAATGCTAGCTGGTCCTTTTAAGGCAGGGCTGCAATGATGTTGAAATGAGTTTTGGGGGATAAAGTTTATTTTCTAGGCAAATATTGACTTTGCAAGTAATTGCTGCTAAGCTGATCACTCTTTATAACATTCTGGAGTATATGCAAATTGCCATTTTAAAAACTGAAGCAGTATACTCTGTAAAAATTTATATTTGTATAATTCTCAAAACTTTTGGCCATGACTGTATATGCAATGCATATATATATATATATATATATATATATATACACTCACCATTCACTTTATTAGGTACACCTGTCCAACTGCACGTTACCACTTAATTTCTAATCAGCCAATCACATGGCGGCAACTCAGTGCATTTAGGCATGTAGACATGGTCAAGACATTCTCCTGCAGTTCAAACCGAGCATCAGTATGGGGAAGAAAGGTGATTTGAGTGCCTTTGAACGTAGCATGGTTGTTGGTGCCAGAAGGGCTGGTCTGAGTATTTCAGAAACTGCTGATCTACTGGGATTTTCACGCACAACCATCTCTAGGGTTTATAGAGAATGGTCCGAAAAAAGAAAAAACATCCAGTGAGCGGCAGTTCTGTGGGCGGAAATGCCTTGTTGATGCCAGAGGTCAGAGGAGAATGGGCAGACTGGTTCCAGCTGATAGAAAGGCAACAGTGACTCAAATAGCCAACCGTTACAACCAAGGTAGGCAGAAGAGCATCTCTGAACGCACAATACCTCCAACTTTGAGGCAGATGGGCTACAGCAGCAGAAGACCACACCGGGTGCCACTCCTTTCAGCTAAGAACAGGAAACTGAGGCTACAATTTGCACAAGCTCATCGAAATTGGACAGTAGAAGATTGGAAAAAAGTTGCCTGGTCTGAAGAGTCTCGATTTCTGCTGCGACATTCGGATGGTAGGGTCAGAATTTGGCGTCAACAACATGAAAGCATGGATCCATCCTGCCTTGTATCAACGGTTCAGGCTGGTGGTGGTGGTGTCATGGTGTGGGGAATATATTCTTGGCACTCTTTGGGCCCCTTGCTACCAATTGAGCATCGTTGCAACGCCGCAGCCTACCTTAGTATTGTTGCTGACCATGTCCATCCCTTTATGACCACAATGTACCCAACATCTGATGGCTACTTTCAGCAGGATAATGCGCCATGTCATAAAGCTAGAATCATCTCAGACTGGTTTCTTGAACATGACAATGAGTTCACTGTACTCAAATGGCCTCCACAGTCACCAGATCTCAATCCAATAGAGCATCTTTGGGATGTGGTGGAAGGAGAGATTCGCATCATGGATGTGCAGCCGACAAATCTGCGGCAACTGTGTGATGCCACCATGTCAATATAGACCAAAATCTCTGAGGAATGCTTCCAGCTCCTTGTTAAATCTATGCCACAAAGAATTGAGGCAGTTCTAAAGGCAAAAGGGGGTCCAACCCATTACTAGCATGGTGTACCTAATAAAGTGGTCGGTGAGTGTATATATATATATATATATATATATATATATATATATATCTACATAACGGGGCAGATTTGTCAATAAAACTAAAAAAAAAAAACACCCCTATAGGAGCTATATGCACAGCATAGAGCTAGTCACCCTGCTCTTCCAGAAACAGACATAATAAAGTAAAATTTGAATTGAATATATCATTTATGGCCCTTTGCTCGTATAAGTCCTTGATCTATGGGATTCAGAGCCAGAAATCCTTCACTGTTCTTCTTGCTTAGAGAAGGTGGATGCTTAGAAGAGGAGAATATAAATGCAGAATAATATTGATATAACGGGACGCTCTTTCCTCTGAAGTCGAAGTCAACAGATTCCTGTCACTGTGAGCGTGCTTGGATATTGAATGGCGAGTGATCTATGGACGGACGATGTGTACAAACAGGGGAAGAGGTTACGTGTGCGGATACTGAATTGTTTGCTGAGTTCTCTGCTGTTATAGACAATGAAAGGAAAAGGCCAATACCTGCAAAATTGGTTCAACTTGAATAATAGGGCGTGTGTAAGTGCAATTTTTCCACATATACACAAATATAGAAAGGGCAACACCTCACTTGCCATGATCCACCCAAACCCCCCTCAATCCTTTCTTTATAACCTCACATATTAGCACTTGCTTTGGTCTTATATACTGTAGGAGCTTATAACAGTATTTCATAGGTTTTAAATGGCGTTATTAAGAAAGCACCTTATGGCACTGTATAATATAATCGAGCCCTACAACTAATAACAGGTGATGTAAGGGGAGAGAGCAATCCAGCATAATGAATTAGCCCAATCCTAAGGAAGGGATGAACTACCGCAGACTAGGAGAACACCTGTTCATGATGTTGGGGATAGTCTCTTAAGTCACGTAAATCTCTCGGGTACCTTCAACAAAGACTATCCACAAAGTGGAGAGTTACTACTAGCTCGTGTTCCCCGCTAAAACCTGCTCAGTCCTAAGGAAAAGGTCAACGGTCGGCTCGACCTAGTTGTTCAAGCCGTACTACTGGATCCGGCACTTTGGGATCTCCCAGCAATAGGCTGAGCTTCGTAGCCGTGAGCATTGGTTTTTCTCTCTACACAAAGTTGTGGAACGCAAGCCAAGGTTGCAAGAATCCCCACAGCAGAGTACAGTGCATATTTGAACAGGCCCCCTCCTGGCAGTCCCCCTAGCCACAACTACAAGCTTCACTTGTTAAAGTACAAGAAACTTTCCAAAACTCCCCTAAACACATTATTTTATTACTTAAAGTAAACTTATAGTGCAAAATGCACTATGTGTACTTGATTAATAAAAAACACTGTATTGTTCCTTTAAGAATTTTTTCAAGTAAATGTTTTCCACTGTAATCTTTGACTTTATGTACTGCACCATCAAAGGGAACACCAGGAACTACCTTTTAACAGACATGTATTGGGACTTATGGAGGGCTACAACCACTACTAGCCCTGTGACAAGTTTTGCTACAGTACTAGCATCCCTGGGTCATAACACTATCCTAAAGATTAAGGGGGTATTCCCACCTCAACTTGTTAAGGAACAACAAGCTGTCCTAGGGGGATCCAACTACCGGGACTCCCAGTGATCAGTGCATACATGGACATTCATTTTCTATGGGCCCATATGGGATAAATAGAGCACTGACTGGAGCATGCCCAGTGTGACCCATTTATTCCAGGGACAATTCTGTCCTCATTTTTAGGATTGGTAGGGGTCCCAGTGGTCAGATATCAAGCCATGCCCTATCCCATAGATAAGGGATAACAAGATGAGATGGTAATACCACTTCAAGTTGAACGGTATATCAACCACTACTTAAAAGGAAAAAGGTCCTCTTTTTCTTTATTTTAGAAACAAACACGACCAACATGACCTATCCCAGAGGGATTGTCATTCAGCTTTCTCAGACCCAGGAATGGCAAATCTATGTATAAATATACATCCCTAATGAAACGTGTAGTTTAGGATAAGTCAGGAAACAGAAACACCTAATACATGGCATGGTTGTTGTTAATTCTGTGTAGCCACCATTGAAGCCACTGTGAGTGATAGTTCATCATGATCTGTACAGTGGTAAAATATTGGAATGCAGAAGAGAATGGGAATACTGCAGAGGTGATGGTTCCAGGCAGCGCTGAGCTGCAGACAATTATTACTTGTAATCTGGTTACCGGCTCAGGACAGCCTGTCATTTATTTCAGCTTTAAAATCCATGACAGGAATGTGACTTTGCAATCCACAGGGAAGCAGGAGGAAAACCGATCAATAATCAAAAAACAAAGAGAAGGTAGATGAGATGCTGATCTGTCATCCTGAAAATCAATACTGCCCTTCCTTTCCTATGCAATGATGGATTCCTACTTTTTTGATTCTATGGTCTCAGATAATTTACAAAGCGTACGCATATGAGTTTTACACAACAATGTTCACATTATACATAATAAAATATAAGAAGAAATTAAACTGTGACTAATTATTTTCATAAATATAGTAACAATATGTCATAAAACTACTTACACATTTTACTTGCAGTACCAATCCTGACCACACGGTGTGCTGTGAAAAGAAAATATCCTCATTATCCATATAGAGGGCAAAGAACTTTTGGTCAGTCACTCGCAGTACAACAAACTGTGGCACCACCTAGTGGTAGAAATGTTTACTGCACCAATTAACATTCTGCTTTCAAAATACAACTACAGTGGTACCTTGGTTTAAGAGTAACTTGGATTAAGAGCGTTTTGCAAGAAGAGCTCACAGATTTTCAAAATTGCAACTTGGTTTAAAAGCATTGTTTTGGTTTAAAAGCTCCCTGTACTGTGTGGGAGGGAAAATCAGGGAGGGGCATGGTCTGCATAGCGTGGTCTATGGCACTGTACTCTGACCCAGGAAGTCTCCCTCACCTTCCAAATCACAGCAGGTCCACTTCAGGCTGGGGCTTGCATCAGGGGACAGGACTGTGGAGGTAATCTCTTCATAGCTCTCTACCCCGAACAGAGAGTGCTGCATTTATTTGCCCACATATGTCCTGCTCATTTCTTCATGCTCTCTGCAGTCTCTGTCAGCCCTTGTGTTTCCCATCCTCTCCATTCTTGCTATAATCTGCCTGCACTTACACTTAGCTATACACACTGCTGTATAGAAAAGTTTCTGTCACTGTCCTCCTGCACAGCTATGTGATTCTCACTTCCTGATTGGTCCATGCTAAACACATACCCCTTTCCTATTGCAGTCATGTGACCACACAGACCTCTGACAGAAGCCCTGTTCTAGCCTATTGTACTACATTACTGCATTATGGGGATCTGCAGTTCCATCTTGTATCTACAAACTGCTGCTGGTTTTCATTCTTATCCATTTACTATACATTATACACCACATGCTGCTTGGCTTTACTCTACAGTAACTTCTAATATGACATATCCAGAAATTAAAAAAAAATATATATTTTGGGGGTGTGGAACCATTTATCTGCATTTGAATGATTCCTTATGGGAAAATTTGCTTTGGTTTAAGAGTTATTTGGATTACAAGAACAGTTCCGGAACAAATTATGCTTTTAATCCAAGGCACCACTGTATATATTTATAATTTTCAATTTCTTAGATAATTTTTAAAACTGGAGAAATAAATCATCCTCACCATAACTGGTAGCTTGGTAGGTATGTTTCCCTACACAGAACATTGAAATAGATACAAAAATAAAAGTGTTTGCTCTTATTTGCTCTGACACATCAGAACTACAGATATAGCACCCATCATTTCAAGCTGACACATGTTCTCTGTGAGTACAGCGCTTGGGCTGCATTATCAGGAGCTTTCTGTCATTCACAGCAGAGAATTCTAATAGATGCTATCGCAAATACTAAATATTAAAATCAGTAATTAGCAAGTGACAGTCATATTGATGAACGTTGCACATCCAGACTGTCAAGCTGCAAACTTAGCAGGAAACCTTGTAGCTCTCTGAATTGGCTGATGCATGTGGGACTGGTACAAGGATATTGTGACTTCAGGCCAGAGAGAGGACATTATGGTGGCTTGTGCTGCTGACTTAAATCATTTGCTTATTAATGTTGCACAGGATCCATAGGATTCCATGTATATAGGGTATATTGTACTCCCTAGAAGCTATGTTTTCTTATACTACCATACTACCATCTATCTATTTAGAATCTGATGGAGCATACCATTAATCTAACAGGGAAATTTTTGTTTGCCCAAAATAAAATTGTATATACTGTTGGGAGACTTGAAGACCAGTTTCCTGACTGCCAGTTTGGAGTAGGGGTGGCAAGCATCAGAACAGCCCAGGTAAAATCCACAGAAGCCATGTTTTTCTATGGCTTAAAGCAAATGTACCACCAGGTACATCGCTATGGGCTTTTTATTACAAAAGACCGGCGCTTGCAAAGACCTTTTTTTGAACTTCCCAGTTATGGCGGACAGTGGACAGGTCTATTCTCTAGCACTATCCAGGTATGAAGCACAAAGGCATGAAGTGACTGGTGCAACCCATGTAAAGAACCTAAGAAGCTTTCCAAAGCCAGAAACAAACAGAATCATATTAGAATGAGTGAAAGCTCAAAGGGGGAGATTTATCAAACATGGTGTAAAGTGAAACTGGCTCAGTTGCCCCTAGCAACCAATCAGATTCTACTTTTCATTCCTCACAGACTCTTTGGAAAATGAAAGGAGGAATCTGATTGGTTGCTAGAGGCAACTGAGCCAGTTTCACTTTACACCATGTTTGATAAATCTCCCCCATATTCTCTTTGGGCTTAAAGGTATTCCACTCAAGCATAACTTTTCATATGTTGCTGACCATGAGGCTAACAATTAATTTCATATTTGTTATTATGTATTGAGTCTCCTTCTCTTTGAGCAGCTGCTTTCTGATGAAGACACAAAAAACTGTGTGTGAAATTTTCTCTCTGTCATCCTCCCTCCCCCCTCTCTTCCCAGATGGCTGATGTAAACAAGTCCCTATCTGGAACTTTGTAGCTTCTCTGTAATGCTGAGAGGTTTATCAAGTTGCTGATGAACTCACTGTGATTAATCCTCTCTGTATTACAAAGTTGCAGATAGGGACTTTACATAAGGATAGGGAGTTTACATAAGGCGTCTCAGAAAAGCTCACACACAAATCTTTGTGTCTTCAGCAGAAAGCAGTAGCTCATATCTGGGGAAGGAGACTAAATAGATAATAACAAGTATGGAAGGAATTGTTAGTTTCACCATGGGCAGCAACATATAAAAAGTTATGTTTCAACGGAATACCCCTTTAACCCCTAGGCGACCCAGGACGTACCGGTACGTCCTTGAAGTCTGTTCCCAGACGACCCTGGACGTACCGGTACGTCCTGAGCTAAGAAGCGCGCTCCTGAGCGGAGCGCGCTTCATATCAGGTGGGGGCCAGCTGCAATCAGCAGCCGGCACCTCATCATTAATGACACGCTGCAGCAGTCGCGCTGCAGCGTGACATTAACTTCTTAAACGCTGCAGCGTTTAAGTGTAAGTGACAGGGGGAGTCCCCTGTCACTAACCGATCGGGACCCCCGCAGTGTGACTGCGGGGGTCCCGATCGTTAAAACGAACCACCGGAGGTCTCTCACCTGCCTCCGTGTGGTCCGATCGGCGCTCTGGTCGCTAAGCCTGCACAAGCAGGCTCAATGAGCAGAACGCTGATAACACTGATCAATGCTATGCCTATGGCATAGCAATGATCAGTGTATAAAATCAAAGTAGTGTATGTACAAGTCCCCCAGAGGGACTTAAAATGTGTAAAAAAAAGTTAAAAATCACTAACACACTACCCCAAAACCCCTCCCCCAATAAAAGTTTAAATCACCCCCCTTTCCCATTATATAAATAAAACATATAAAAATAAATAAATAAATAAACGTATAATATACCGTAGCGTGCGTAATTGTCCAATCTATTAAAATATAGCAAGCGTCACTGCGAACAGTGAACGGCGAAGACGAAAAGAGGGAAAAAAGTGCGCGGATTACCGATTTTATGTTACATTATATATAAAAAAAATTAATAAAAAGTGATCAAAACGTCCGATCTTCACAAATATGGTATTAATAAAAACTAGAAATCATGGCGGAAAAAATGACACCCCTACAGCCCTGTAGGTGAAAAAATAAAACTGTTATAAGCGTCACAATAGGCCCATTTTATTAATATTTAATTGCCAAAAAAAAGGATTTCATTAAAAAAATATATACATTAGAGAATCTGTGTACGCCTGCATATGGTTGTGTTCAGTCTGACCTATAGAGTAATAGTATCATGTCACTTTTACCATATAGTGCATTACATAGACACAGGAACCCCCCAAACGTTACCATATTGCATTCTTTTTTTACGATTTCACCAATTTATATCTTCATAAATAATATATTTGGGATTCCGTCATACATGTTATGGTAAAATGAAAGTACAAAGTACAACTATTCCTGTAACAAACAAGCCATTACTTGGCCTTGTAGATAGAAAACTGAAAGTGCTAGAGCTCTTAGAAGGGGAGGAGGGAAAAACGAAAGCGCAAAGATCAAAATTTGCGCGGTCCACTGGGTCATTTTGGGCCTGGTCCTCAAAGGGTTAACTCAACTCCGGCAAACCTGTTGGTGCAGCTTACAGACTGCAGTCAAATTTCTTCTGTGGCCATCAAGCATACTGATCCACTATGCGTGTTTTGAAACAACCAAGCTTGTCATGCCATTGTTGTGAGGGAAGCTCTCCTTACTAGTGATGAGCAAACTTACCATATGTTTGCGTTCATCCAAACCCAAGCTCTCGGCATTTGATTTCTTCTGGCTAGAGAAGTTGGATAAAACCCTAGGGCTGCCAGTAAAATTCCATGATATCCAGGACTCTGTAGGGCAGTATCTAACTTCTCCAGTCACTGAGAGTCAAATGCAAGTTTTTGGGTTTGGCGAAACCCAAAGGTTCAGTTAAGCCCTAAGTGAGTAAGTTAGGCTACAGACATTGCTTGTTTTTTTTTTTTCTTTGTTGTTGTTTAATTAGGGTACATGATTTTGGGTGGGGGATGAGATAATTGTGGGGGGTTTAAGTAACATACAGTAACACTGCTCTTAATATGCACTTTCTGTTGACAGGAGAATCTATGATTAAATGTGTTAGGAAATGTTAGTGCTCCATATACAATAATGACACTGTCACAAAGCCGCACTAATGAGAAGCCCCTATTCCAAACCTTCACATTCACCATCTCCTCCATCAATACTCTGCGGAGAAATTTCCTCCATAAATCACTTATAAAATGATGCAAACCTCTGATGTCCCGCTGACCTTTATGGTGATATAAGCGTCTGCGCTCTTAATAGACAGTGTGGATTGCGGAAACTTATCAGCTTGTTATTCTCATTCAACCTTTTAGAAAACTGTAGTACAAAAAGTCTTCTTATCCTGATGTACCGCTCCGAGACAAAGAGAAATCTCAGAAGTTCAAGTGTCTGGTGTGAAAAATAACCTGCCAGACCAAAGACAGATACTCATCACTGAGCTAGCCACCATTGGGCTAATGAGAAAGAAGTCACTAAAGGGGATTCTCCAGAATGTATCACACATGACAGGTTTAGATACAGCCGCTCAGCAGAAAGTATAAAGAAATCATAAGCTTAGATATAGCATGTGAGCAGACATCATAAGCTAAGGCTGGTTTCACACTACGTTTTCTGTTTCCGCTAAACAGATACGTCTCAGAAACATAATGGGGAAAGTTATGAGAGTGTCTCCTGCATACATTGGCAAAAAGGCACAGATTGTTGTGTAAACCACTTTAGTCTTGATGAATTCCTCCCAAAGACCCATGTGACAGATATGTTTGATTGATACATAGGTTTCTACTATAAAAGGGGTGTCCGTAATTCCTCATTTCTGTCACTTTGCGTTTTTATTTTCTATGCTATTCTCTCCACCTACTAACTGTATCCATCGCTTCCAATCTTAATGCAACAGGAAACTCTATTCAAAGTATAGGATAATGGATTGTGCTGAATGCCATCAAATACCTTTCTTGCTGTGTGTTTAAAGGGGTTACCCAACGCTACAAAAACATGGCCACTTTCTTCCACAGACAGCATCACTCATCTCCAGTTTGGGTGGGGTTATGCAACTTAATTGAATTAAAGTGAATGGAGCTTAATAACAAACCACACCTGAACTGGACACAAGAGTTGTGTTGTCTATGGAAAAAAAAAGTTGCCATATTTTGTAGCGCTGGATAACCCCTTTAACATATGTGTTAATTTAGGGGAAAAAAAGATATTTTGTTAATGCAACTAGCCTTATAGGGTCCATTTACACAGAAAGATTATCTGACAGATTATCTGCCAAAGATTTGAAGCAGTAGCGGTTTAACTTTACCATAGGCCCCGGGCTGTTCACCAAGCCTGGGCCCCCCTATCCTACTGTAACTATAGCAGCACTGGCACTAGTTCATAATACAGGATAGATAATGTCATGATGCCCTCAATTGTGCAGAATTGCTGTAAATAAGCAGAACTGTAACCAGGAGACATTACACCACTAAAAGTATAAGTCGTTTTGGGTGGCCATGGGCTACCCAGGAGTTCAGGGCCGCGGGCTGCTGCCCGAAACGGACCTTTTATAATCCGCTACTGATTTAAAGCCAAAGCCAGGAATGGATATGAAAAAAGGAGAAATCTCAGACTTTCCTTTATGACCTGACCTCTGTTTATAATCTGTTTCTAGCGTTTGGCTTCAAATCTTTGGCAGATAATCTGTCAGGTAATCTTTTTGTGTAAATGGACTTTTACATCATCGCAGGTGGGAACCAGTCTCCAATTCTGACTACTGGTTTGACAAACCAAGGGCAAGCAGTGATCCTACATAACTGTTCAGGAGTGCCCAGTCCAGTTCTGCACCACCGGGCTGGGTGGGTTTTGGGCACTTATTCAGATACAGTACATGAGCTCATCAGGTAGGATCACACATGTCAGATACAGCATAAAGTACCAAACATAATAGGATTAGATAGATAAGCACAACAGACAGTATGACACAGGATAGACATAGGTAATCATAGGTGAAAAGAGTATTACACACAGTATAATTAGATACTGCTACTCAGCAGACAGTAACTGATAAAAGTCTTAGATACAGTATGCCAACTCAGAAATGCACCATGGGAAATATAGTCCTGTTTGGTTCTTTAATGCTGTGTCCCTCTTATTTCTGGGACTACTAGTGTAAATGGAGGCACAAAAAATGTGTGAGGGTACAAAAATTGGATACACAGTGGTGGTGGGGGGATAAAATATATTGGAGGCATTATATGCTAACAGAGAAGACCATTTGTGTGAGGACACTATGAAGGGGGGAAAGTTGAGGGGCCTAAGATGTTCATCCAACAGATCTGCAGGGATTTGTAGCAGCTCTGAGAAAACATCACTCATGAATCACTAAATGTAACTGAATTGTATTCATTTATACTGTTTGCAGAGTGACTATGTTCAAATACTTAGGCAGTTACTGGGCATGGTAAGGGATGGGGCTAAGTAAAATATTGGAGCGGCGCACAAAGCATAAATGTCCCTCTTGCATTAGGTAAATGCTTGGTAGGCATGACTTTACAGGTGAGACTTGTAGCAAATTGCTTGTGCTCTTGCCATGGTGTGGCCAGTATTGAAACTGCAACACTAAAAGTTTTTTTATCCTTATAATTCCCAACTCATTATTTACATACAGTATTTTTAAAAATTCTTTACAGATTCACTGCATTTTAATCCCAGAAGAAATATGTCTGAGAGACCTGACAGCACACTGGCACGGCTGCCTTGGAATGCAGATCCCATGTAGACCCTAAAGGAAAAGAGGTTTCCACATTTAGAGTAACTGCAAAAATCGCCACTTCTGTTTAACATGAAAAGTACTATGATGTCCTTCTACAGGATGGCTATGACTAAGGACTATCTGCCTGAGAAATCCTCTGCTAACACTCTGCCATCAAACATAACATAAATTGGAAATTATAGTGTCTACTGTAAGGTAAACGGCCATTCTAAGCTGAATGTGCCTGCAGATTGCAGACGTTACACAGCTTCAGGCCCAGCAAGTCTGGCTTGAAAAATAGATTGGTTATTGTCTACATTGATTGCTTAAAAGAAGCTGCTTGCCGGGAGGATACATCTCAGGGTTGTTAATGCGAAGCATTTTATCTCTTCAGAGGAAGAGAATAGTAAAAATCTTTATCCCTTCAGTGCAGAGAAAACAATAAGCTTGTTCAGTAAATCCAGCTAGAGGACTAGGAGACTGCCCAGAGGGATAATACATACTACTAGGGTCCAAGGGCTTCCAAGTGATCTCAACTCTGATCTCTAGTTGAGATGAGTGAACCTCGAGTACACTCAGATTTGCCTGAACCCAATCTCTTGTCATTTGAATACCGGTGGCTGAAGAACTTGGATGCAGCCTTAAGGGTGTCTGGAGAACATGGATACTGCCATAAGCTCTATCTATGTTTTCCAGGACTCACTAGGGATACATCCAACTTTTTCACCCACCGGTATTTGAATGACGAAAGTTCAGGTTCGGATGTGCTCAGCGTGTTGGAGTTGCATTCACTCTACAAAGCGTATTTCAGCTTAGTAGGGAACGTGATGAAGTTGCATGCCAGCAACAGGATCGGAGCCTCTTACATCAGCCTTCAAATTAGCACAATGTTGATGCCCCTTTTGAAAGTTTTGAGCCTAATCAATATGATTCATCAGGAACAATACAGAAAGAGCAAAGTGTTCTTTCTATAGTGTCCTACCTTCTATGTTGTGTAGGCAACCCGCTGGGGAAATAGTGGAAGGTAAATATGTGCCAAGCAGGTTATTGTGGTTGGTGTGGAAGTTCCAGGGAGGTCGGGGTGACCAATCGTGTAGTACATTCTGGACTGTCCATGTAGCTGAATTGCAGCAGGAAAACTACAATGTAGGTGCCACAGAGGTAATGTGACTCTATGGGGAAAAGACAGCAGTTTGTGGTCAAAACTCTTGTTACTGACGTTTGCTGACATTTACTAACATTTGCTATTTAGTATAGGGCCATGTGGTTAAAATGGGCTGTTTTTATTAGAACAACTATAGCATGGGAGGCTGTTCCCACATTGCAGACCAGGCTTTATGGGGCTTTTTTAAGCCTCTTGCTTCAAATCAGGGGCATAAGAACTACTGGCTGCTATGGGGCCTGCCGCATCAGGGGGCCCAGTGGCCCGCTCCAGCAATAGACTGAGCCCCCTAAGCCATTATTCCCAGCAGTCGGTGGCCGAGCAGGACTTCCAGGTTCTGCAAGAGTCCTTTAACTGCAACCGCTCCCTACGAGCACTTGCATTTATGTATTTATAAGAACACTTGAAGGCTTAGTAGTCAGTTGGAAAGGGCGGGGGGGGAGCAATCAAGTTTGCTGCTTGTTCTTGCATCCAAACCTTACTTGTACCTACCACTTGTGACGTTAATTCCCATAGTTGTTTTCAAAAAATCTGCTCAGGCAAGTCAGGAAACCATATTTTCCTTCCTCGCTTCCACGCCGCGCAGTTATAAGCATTGTCTCCCCTTTCCCACCATTTGTAAAGACAAAATAGATGTTTAGCACCCTGAACAGAGGCTTTTTAAACTCCAGAGAGCGTTCACCAACCCATTAAATACAAACCTCCTGCATTTTGCTCTTTTTACAGAGCCTAGGGAAGTCAATGCGATGCCATCCCTAGTAGGATCAGCCTGTTGGCATATAATGTTTAGTGGTGAAAGAACACCAATATATGACCCCTCATAGCCATAATTCCAGATTGGTCCAGTAGTATGCAGGGCTCTATGAATTATGACCTTATCAACCTCCACTAAAGGTTCATAATTCTCTACTAACCACTAAGGTACTTCCTCATTTCTGATAAACTTAAAGTGAACATATTACCTAGATTTTTATTTTTTACTGATTAGAGCCAGACACTGAAACATATGCATTTTTTCTAATCTATTTCTATTTTCTGCAAGATTTCAGGTTTATTTTAAAATTAGATAGCAAAATTAAAAATCTGAAAAAATATTACCAAAAACACTTTAAAAATATGTTTATCATAAAAAAATGTATTAAAAGAATACGCATTTTCTGATGAAACATGTTATTTAAGTGTGAAAATAGGGCCTGCTACTAACTGGCTTTAATACAGAAATAAAGTGGTATGTGTGAGTTGCAATCTTTATCCCCTAGAGGAAAGGCTTGAGGAAGTTACTGATTGTCCAGACGCCAGAAGCCCCCAAAGCAAGCTGGAGCGCAGACCCGGTAATGTATGCATCAGGCCGCAGAGGGTTATGGGGGCTGACATTTACATATGTAATCGTATTGAAAGTGACAGTGAAGGGACCCGCAGCAGAATTCGCTGCAAATTGGCAGCGTGAAATCCACCACAGATCCATCCAGTTCATTAGCAACTTGACCTCAGATTAACCCTCCCAGAATTACAAAAAAGATTCAATGTTACAGATAAAGCCAGTCAGGGACTTGTTTAAAACATCTGTCTTAGAAGGGAGGGAGGAGAGGGAGACAGAGAGAACAGCTCACACAAAGATCTTTGTGTTTTCAGAAGCTCAGAACTGAGGGAAGGAGACCAGCTATAGATAATAGATGATAAAAAGAAAGGAATGAATTGTTAGTCTCACCATGGGCAGCAACATATCAAAAGTTATATTTGAGTGTAATACCCCTTTAAATAGTTTAGTAGTTTCATTATTAGCTAGACTGTAAATGTGAATATCATGGTGGGCACTGACAGACAGCCTGAAATATGAATACTATAAGTAAGCTAAACCCTTTGTCAGGGACAAATCATTTTTTATAGAAAACAGCAAATGATGGAATGTGCGTAATTACATGAGACTTGCAGCGAGCTTCAGGCAAGCTCATAAAAACTTGTAAGAAGAATTTCTTTTACAAAAAATTGTATTCTTTTTGGAGGACAATGCTGTCTGTAGGAATGCGGAAGAACAATTAAACCCTTAGGGAAGGAGAAAACAAAGGTAAGATTTAAGGGCCCGCTTTCCTAAAAGACCATCTTGGCCTTTCGTTTCCATGGAGATGACACAAGCCACAATGAATAGAATAAATGCACCTTTTATTCCATACATTTTCTGCAAATCGAAAGTTACAAAATGTTTCATTTTAGTTTAGATTGTTTTTATCTCTTTTTCTATATAACTTTACATTTCTATGGCAGTGCAATGGTTTTAACTTTCCTCAATGTATACATTCAGTCTAGATCTTATCGGGGGAATTTATTAAGAGTGACTGTAAGCCAGTCTTAAGTAAAGCCCCGCCCCTATGCACCCTGTAAAATTTACTAAGAGGTGCATTCCCCTTACTAAGCCCCTATTACATGGGGAGACATAGAGGAGCAAACGAGCACTCATTCCCGCTCGCTGCTGCCGATATAACACGCAGCGTCAGCAAGCAGGTAAGTGCAGGGGAAGCCGCGGGAAGCGCTGGGTAAGCCGTTTAATGAATTTTATGTGCTGAATTCAAATATCACAAGGAAAAATGTTAATTGGCTCTAGTTTCTATGATATTGAAGAGTTCTCATGTTACTGTTTTGTGAATTGTATAGAATACAGTATAATAGCCGACATATTTATTACTTCTGCAATCATAAGGAAGCAAGTTTACTGTTCATAAACTTTTAAAATATATTCATAGGAAACTTAGTTCTATCTGATATCAACTACAATTTACAGGCATATCCAAGAATTTTTACAAATTAATTATGTTTATTGAACTCTGGAATGTAGGTCCTTATTCAATGGTTACTCGGTGCATTTACACATGTCTTTTGTATTCATACATGGGATTGTCTCTGATAACTGTCCAACAGTAATCTGCAAGCATTGATGGGTTCCATTTACCCCGATACCTTAGGCTAGGTTCACACTGCGTTTTTGCAATCCGTTTTTTTTTTTCATCCGCTTTTTTTGCAAAAAACAGATGCATTTGTGTGCATCCATTTTGATCTGTTTTTCCATTGACTTCCATTATGAAAAAAAAAAAAACGGTTCAAAACAGATCTGTTTTTTTTTGACGGACACAAAAACGTAGCTGACACTACTTTTGTGTCCCTTAAAAAAAAGGATCCATTTTTCTTTTATAATGGAAGTCAATGGAAAAATGGATCAAAACGGATGCACACAAATGCATGCGTTTTTTGCAAAAAACGGATGAAAACAACGGATTGCAAAAACGCAGTGTGAACCTAGCCTTACCCTGATACCTTTTTTCCATATTGGTCATTTTAATGGTGCGTTTACACAGAGAGATTTATCTGACAGATTTTTGAAGCCAAAGCCAGGAACACACTATAAACAGGGAGCAGGTCATAAAGAAAAGAGATTCCCTGTCTTTTCAAGTCCATTCCTGACTTTGGCTTCCAAAATTGGTCAGATAAATCTGCCTGTGTAAATGCACCATTAGATGATGCAATATACCAGTTGATGATGCAATACTGATGATGCAAACTTTTCCCAGTATTCTATCACAGGCTGTGAGAAATATAGAAAATACCTCTATATCTTCAAAATTAGAGCCAATTTCAAAATTTTAACATCATTTTCTATCTCAGCACCCCAAAATTAGTTAAGATCAACTGTTTTTATGTTGGAACCTTTTTGGTTGTTGACCAGTGTAATTGTTCCATGTAATAGGGCCTTTAGTTCGGTGGATCTTTGGCTGCCCCTTATGCTGCTCCAAAGCATTAATAATAAATTCCCCCTATTGTGTTTGTGCTGTGATTGCTAAGCTGTAGTCACCTTTACTATCTCTTAGGATGCTGGAAACCACCAAAGACCTCTCCATAATCATTCATGGTCTGGGCCTAGCTGATCTACATGCCTCTCTAATGGTACTTTTACACGGTGCGATAATTCGCCCGATCGCACAATTAACGATTTTGAATGAACAATGTTTTTTTTATAACGATCAGCATTTAGACGGAACGATACATCGTACGGAAAATTCGCTATGCGATCATTTTGCGATCGTTTAAGCCTATCTCACACATAGGGGAAATTGTTGAAAGACTGTTTACACTGAACGATCTGCGAATTTTTTGCGAACGATCAACAATGATTTAAGAACATGTTGAAAGATCAAAATGAACGATTTCTCACTTGTCGTTTGATCGTTTGCAGCGTTTACACGAACGATTATCGTTCAAATTCGACCGTTATCGTGCAAAAACGAACGATAATAGTCCCGTGTAAAAGGACCATAAAATGTTTATTTCCTCATTCAGGTCAGCACTTGTTCTGTTCACCGCATGACCTTTTTCTAGAAACTGGTCATTGGTTTTACCTAAATGTACAAATAATTGTTAATTAGATTTGGTTTGAATCATTGTTTCAACCAGTAACATTTGTTGACTAAACATTTTTTAATTTGGGGCATCTAGTGAACATATAAGAGTAAGTGAAATGTTCTTTTTTATTGGATATAAATGAAGTTAGTAAAATAGGAGATACAAATGGGTATACCATAAAGAAGCAGAAAGGAAGTGGAGAAAAAAAGGAGAGATGAGTGAATATACAGTAATAATGAAGCAAAGTGCTTTGTTATCTGTGCAATCTGCTCATCAGCCTGCTGCCTTTCCCAGGACTGGATCCAGCTTTTCCCAGCACCTAGAGAGGAGTGGCAGTGAGTTATAAGGCAGCGGGCTAATGAGCAGATGGCAGAGATAACAAAGCACTTCTCTTCATTATTACTGTAAATTTGCTCCTCTCTACTTTGTTTCCACCACTGCCTTTCTGTTTCTTTATGTTACACTTATTTGTCTCTCCTATTTTGTCTCTAAAAAGAAGGTTTCAGGCAAAAAGATGAAGTAGTAAGAATAGTTCAGGGAAAAATAAAATGAAAAGAAAAAGCAAGAGAAAGGATGTAGGAAGGGAAAAGAGGATAGGGAGAAGATGTAGAGGTAAGGGAAGAAGAATTAAATATAGTACAAGGAGGAAGAGAGGACATATGGACAAGAGAAAGTAGAAACAAGAATACTAGAGATGGGCAAACTTTTCAAAAGTTCAGTCCGACCGGACTTTCGGATTTTTTCGGATTTCATAGTTTAAAGCTATATGATACGGGGGTAGTGTATTTGGTTGAATTTAGGGCTTTACATGTCAGTAACATAATTATCTTTTCGATATCTCAAAGTCATTTTTTTTTTAGACTTCAATATTCACCATTACAGGGTCTATGCAGGAAACTCACCATTACTGGGTCTATGCAGGAAACTCACCATTACAGGGTCTATGCAGGAAAAATGTCACAAATGCAGTGAAGGAGCAACAGTAGTCATTGGAGGCCAGTGGAGGTCCAGCAATAGTCATTTGAGGCCAGTACAGGATCAGCAGTAGTCAACATGGAGGCCAGGCAAGAGCAGCAGTAGCCAACATGGAGGACAGGCAGGAGCAACAGCAGTCAACATGGAGGCCAGGCAGGAGCAGCAGTAGCCAACATGGAGGCCAGGCAGGAGCAACAGTAGTCAACATGGAGGGCAGGCAGGATCAGCAGTAGCCAACATGGAGGCCAGGCAGGAGCAGCAGTAGTCAACATGGATGCCAGTTAAGGTCCAGCAGTAGCCAACAAGGAGGCAAGGGCAGGCACACCAGTAGTCAACCTAGATGCCAGTTAAGGCCCAGCAGTAGCCAACAAGGAGGCAAGGGCAGGCACACCAGTAGTCAACCTAGATGCCAGTTAAGGCCCAGCAGTAGCCAAAAAGGAGGCCAGGCAGGAGCAACAGTAGCCAACATGGAAGCCAGGCAGGATCAACAGTAGTCAGCATGGAGGGCAGGCAGGATCAGCAGTAGCCAACATGGAGGCCAGGCAGAAGCAGCAGTAGCCAACATGGAGGCCAAGCAGAAGCAGCAGCAGCCAACATGGAGGCCAGGCAGGAGCAGCAGTAGTACATGGATGCCAGTTAAGGTCCAGCAGTAGCCAACAAGGAGGCAAGGGCAGGCACACCAGTAGTCAACCTAGATGCCAGTTAAAGCCCAGCAGTAGCCAACATGGAGGCAAGGACAGGCACACCAGTAGTCAACCTAGATGCTAGTTAAGGCCCAGCAGTAGCCAACATGGAGGTAAGGGCAGGCACAGCAGTAGTCAACCTGGATGCCAGTTAAGGCCCAGCAGTAGCCAACAAGGAGGCAAGGGCAGGCACAGCAGTAGTCAACCTAGATGCTAGTTAAGGCCCAGCAGTAGCCAACATGGAGGCAAGGGCAGGCACACCAGTAGTCAACCTAGATGCCAGTTAAGGCCCAGCAGTAGCCAACATGGAGGCAAGGGCAGGCACAGCAGTAGTCAACCTAGATGCCCGGTAAGGCCCAGCAGTAGCCAACAAGGTGGCAAGGGCAGGCACAGCAGTAGTCAACTTAGATGCCAGTTAAGGCCCAGCAGTAGCCAACATGGAGGCAAGGGCAGGCACAGCAGTAGTCAACATGGATGGCAGTTAAGGCCCAGCAGTAGCCAATTATGAGGCCAGTGAAGGCCCAGCAGTAGCTATAATGGAGGCCAGTGAAGGCCCAGCAGTAGCCAAGATGGAGGTCAGGGCAGGAGTAGCAGTTGTAATGGGGTTACATGAGCAGCAGAAGCGGAATAATGAGGTCCATGGACAGGCGAGAGGTAGCAGGGCAGCAGGAATGGTGGAATGACAAGTAAGGTCTAGTTCACATATAGGCCATAATAGAAGCAGAAAAGGTCCTACATCTTGGTGACAACAGGACCAAATCCTACTCTGTGGTATCAGGATCAGGTGTCACAAAGTCCTTATCTATCCATGTGGCGTTTATTTTGATGAAAGTCAGACGTTCCACGCTATTACAGGACAATCTGGTTCTCCTGGGACTGATAATATGACCTGCTGCGCTGAAAACTCCCTCAGATGACACACTGCTGGGCGGACAGGAGAGTATGTCCAAAGCAAATTCAGCGTGTTGTGGCCAGACATCTAATTTTCACACCCAGTAGTCCAGGGGTTCAGGGACATACTGCCAATGGGTACTGCCTCCATCCTCATCCTCCTCATAGCCCTGCATGTCCTCCTATGGCCCCCCTCTGGTCTGGCAGGAAGACTCATCTCCTTCTCCTCCACCCGTCTCCCCTAAGAGTTCCTGTGCGTTCAGGTCCTCCTCCTCAACTTCCTCTCCCTCCTCTTCTGCCAAGCCTTCCTTCAGCGACCCAGGCTGTGACAGTGGCAAGACCTCTTCCCCCTCGCCACTGAGTAGCATCAGCATTAGCTCCAGTACATGAAGCATGGGTATGATGGCGCTCAGTCCTGTGTCTTGCCCACTGACCAGAAAGGTGGCCTCCTCAAAGGGTTGTAGAAAGCGGCAGGTGTCACATATGAGCTGCCACTGGCCGAGCTCCAGGTTACACAGGGGAGTCGCCGTGTCCGCCTGCATCAAGAGGAAATCAGTCAAGGCCTTCCTCTGCTTATAGAGCCGGTCCAGCATGTGGAGGGTGGAATTTCACCACGTGGCTACATCACAAATGAGACGATGGTTAGGAAGACCATTCCTCCACTGCAGGTCGAGGAGGATGTGGTGAGAGCAACTTGAATGGCTGAAATGGTTACACAGCTTTCAAGCCATTGACAGCAGAATCTGTAAATGGGGTGAAGACTTTAGAAAGTGTGTAACTATTAGGTTTAAAACATGTGCCATACACGGGGTGTGCCTCATACCTCCTCGACGCAGCACGGAGAGAATGTTGCTCCCATTGTCACTTGCCACCGTCCCAACTTTAAGATGGAGTGGAGTCAGCCACGAGAGGATTTCCGTCTCGAGCAAGCGGTGCAGCTCTTCCCCTGTGTGTCTCCTTTCACCCAGGCAGGCTAGCTGCAGCATAGCGTGACACCTCCATGCTACAAGTGGTACAAGGGAGGAACACTGGCGGTTGAGGAGGTTTTGGACCTACTGGAGGTAGAGGAGGACCGCGACACAGGAACCCTGCTGTGACAACGGGGTGGTGTCATCGCCCTTCCCTGGCCAAGTTGCTGGGGGTCCGCCGGCAATATTACATTTACCCACTGAGCAGTAATGGACATATACTGCCCTTGCCCGTAATTACAGCTCCAGATGTCTGTGGTTAAATGTACATGTCTGCTCACTAAATGGCTCAGCGAGTCAGCAAACTTTTCGCGAACATAGCCCTACATGGCCGGGATAGCTGTGTTGGAAAAGTATTGTCGACTCTGCACCTTCCACCGTGGCTCCCCACACATCAGTTCACGGAAAGGTGCCGAGTCGACAACTTTAAACGGCAGAGCCTGGAGCACCTCCATGATGCCAGGCTGCCACCAGCTGCCACCAGCCGATGAAGGGAGTGAAGCCACACTCCCTTCCACAGAGGAGGTCTCACTCTGTGAAAGGCCCCCCTGACTACTGCTGCTTCCTGCTGCTGTTGACCGCGGCTCTGCCTGGGCCTGCTGTGACCCACTATCACCCTGTTTCTCCCAGGCGGAAAGGTGGTGGCGCTTCATATGGGCAGCCATGGCGCTGGTGCCAGGGTGGCAACTCTTGCCTCGTTTAATGCGCCTGTCGCACAGGCGACAGATGACCACATAGGTATCCCCCGGGCACTTTTTAAAAAGCTGCCACACAGGCGAGGTGTAGAGTCTAGTACCGACAGGCTGCAAGGATGGGTGGGCGCTGACGATACTAGGACCTGCAGTGGAGGATGGTTCCCCAGTGGTCATCTGCTTGTCCCGGCTACACTTCCGACTTGTTAGTTGACTACTGCTGCCTGTCTGCTTTTTAGTTGTGTCGGGTCTGCTGGCAGACGAATTCCTGCTTAACGAATCTGTCGAATAAGCCAAATCCTGCCATGGATCCCATGTAACATCCGATGTAGCATCATCCTGTTCCAGAATGATGCTATCATCCTCATCAGGCTCCTGCCCAGCCCTCTCTCGTCTACTGCCTACTGCTCTCCTGCCAGGCCTAACATGGGCCTGCTCTGATATCGCCTCCGACACAGCTATGCCCTGCACATAATTGTCCCCTGTCTCTTCCCCCACATGCTCATCATCATCAAAGAGCAGTTGGCTGCTCATAGACACCAGCAGTTCCCTTGCAGGCGGCGGGTCAAAAGTTAACAGGATGTTGCTGAGGATGTCAGATGGAGGACGTAGGGGAATTGCTGCGTGCCCATGCCAAGTCAGGGTCATGTCCAAGGTACCCACAGATACCTGGCTGGCTGTTTCACTACTCATCCTTGTGGACGTCGAAGTGTGAACCAGCCACTCCAGGACTGTGGAATTAGACGTGTGGACAAAGGAGTGTGACAAAGGAAGTTCAGGCCTACCACTGGACCCTCTTCCTGCGCTACTTCCTCTTCTGCCCCTTGAGCCAGACTCCCTGCCCTGCCCTCTGCCTGAAACGCTTTGTGAGGTTTCCTGCTGCCGCTGTGCCATGACTTTATATTCAAATTCTTGCTACACTTGGTAGATGAGAACAGTATTTTCTGTAATATACTGGATAGAACTTGTGTATATATATATATATATATATATATATATATATATATATGACAAATATAGAAATTGTCTATATATATATATATATATATATATATAGCACTTTTTTAAAAATATAATGCTATACACCTGCACCAGATATTTTTGTCTCTCGGGATAAGACGGATGTGATATACACACTATCAATCAGAAGGGTCCAAGTATAGAAATTGTGTGTGTGTGTGTGTATATATATATATATATATATATATATATATATATATAGCACTTTTTTAAGATATAATGCTTACACCTGCACCAGGCATTTTTGTCTCTCAGGATAAGACGGATGTGATATACACACTATCAATCAGAAGGGTCCAAGTATAGAAATTGTGTGTGTGTATATGTATATATATATATATATATATATATATATATATATATATCACTTTTTTAAGATATAATGCTTACACCTGCACCAGGTATTTTAGTCTCTAAGGATAAGACAGATGTGATATACACACTATCAATCAGAAGGGTCCAAGTATAGAAATTGTGTATATATATATATATATATATATATATATATATATATATATATATATACTATCTTAGTGTAAATTAATCTTCGTAGATTTAGTCCTCCTTCAAATTTATAGTTTCACTGAATTCATTAGGAGTATAAATATTGCACATATTTTTGCATTAAATCTTCAGTAGTCCATTTAATGTGAACCTGAATATTATGAAGCTGTTCACATCACACTTTGTGGACTTTTTTGTAAACTGTATTTAGGTGTCTGTTCACATTAATACATGCGTTTTTCCTTGTCCCATGCGTTTTAATGTTTATTCCATATTGTTATGATACACAATAGATTATATGTTACTCTTTACTTGCACATGTCCCGTAGAAGTGTATTATTGCACTTGGTATAGCAGCACACTTGTTATTGCACTTTATGCTTTCACAATAATAATTCCAATGTAAACAATGAGGTACTTCCCTTATTACTTTAGTGCATCAAGGCAGTCCCTTGGAAGTCTCTCACTCGTGATAGAACAACGGCCCTGCAGCAATCTTCAGGGGCCACTTCGCATTCTTTATCCTCCTGGGACTTGTTTGGCATGAGGCTTTGTATAGCTTCCTGGTGTCTGGCTCGGATGATGGCCGCAAAATAATAAAAGTTAAATTTTATACTCCTAATAAATATTATATATATATAGCACTTTTTAAAGATATAATGCTATATCTGTACAGCACGTTTTGGTTCTGGGCACCCTTTGCTGTCCTATGCCTAATCTATCTATCTTTCGCCCTCTCTATATTTCTCTCTCAATCACTAGATGTTTTTCCTCTCCGCTTTCCTAATCTTTCCTTTCCCACAATATCTTCTCAGTAGTCTGTAGTACACAACAGCAGCTTGCTTCCTCTCTCTTTCTCTCTCTCTACACACTGCGTGGTGCAGTCATGTGACCGCTCCTTTTATACCGACGTCACACAGGGGATGGGCTAGTGCAAGATCCCTGCGGATTGGATGTGTTCTGGGCACCATGGGTAAGCGCTTTTCCCGCCCGAACACTTTCTGATTTCTAGAATGGTGGCTGCCATTTTAGAAAGCAAGGGGGGAAAAAATCAGAGCGGATTTCCAAAAATCCATATCTGATCGCACTCAGATTTTTGTGAAAATCCGAATCGGATGCCATACCGGCCCGAACCAGTTCGCTCATCTCTAAAGAATACAGGAAAAGTATCACAAAAAAAATGGTGCTTGGGAAAAGAAGTTGCACAGGCAAGTAAAAGCAGTGACTAACAAAAAAAAAGCAGTGTAACTAACCAAAACAAGAATATGAAAAGAGTGTTGTTAAAGAGATGGTAGTCAAGAAGTTGGGGTTAAGGGAGGCGAAAGGAGGAGGAAAAGAAAAAGATAGCAATGTGTTGAAATGATTAATGAAGGAATGAAAAAAACAGGGAAAGAAGAAGACTAAAAGAAGGTGCAGCAGATAAAGTAAATAAAGGGAAGAAGATGAAAAAGAAGAACAAGAGGGAGAACAGAAATAATATGATGTTACATTATGAAAGGAAGGTGAAAAAGAAGAAAACAGGCAGACCACAAAGGAAAAGAATGAGCTCAAGAAGATGTGTGAGAATAAGAAGTTAAAAAACATGGAGAACAAGAAAAAGAAGGGGAAGGAAAGTTGAAGGAATGATGACATCATACACCACATCTTCTAAATTGACACTTCCTCACGCTTTTCTCCATTATCCTTTTATTAAAAAAAAAAAAAAAAAAAAGAGCAGAAATTGGATTTTTTGATGTGGAACAAATGTAACTTTTTGTCTCAGTGTAGAATATTCCTAAGAGTAATAGACAATTCCTCACTCCAATGGGTCCATACAGAGGAAGTGGGTAATTAGGTACAGACCTCCTCTATACAATATACTGTCATTATATTTCTACAGTGCTTAAGAATTCACAATGTCTGTGAATTCTTGCCCAGAAAGTTCTTCAGAGCTAGAATAAGAATGAATCAGAGCAGAGATTTACTGGATAAACCTACAGTATGTACAGAAAACACCACTTATAACCACACACATCACTCTACTGGACGCCACACTTCTAACATTTTCAATTTAAAAGTTCTATTCATAATAATCCACGTTGTGGACAAAGGGAAAGATTCAATAACGCAACGGTTTATTTATATTCTCAAAGAAAAACTAAGAATCACATACACTGCGCACAGCAAATACTCAGCACAGAATTAATGTAGAAGCGGAAAGAACAAAACAAAAGGTCACAGACGACAAGCAGAAATACATGAATACAACCATGTAAAAAGAATAAATACAATGTATAAAATGTAACCAAATATTAACTCCACTGCTTTGGAACTACTGTATAATATTTGGTTTTGCTTTTAAAGCATGTGTATACTTCTAATTTGTTTACATCCCACTACATGTAAACTAGAAACTGAAGCAATTCCCTGTGTGTTTCCTTGGTAACAGACTACAAACCCAGTATAGTATGATTGTACACTTAAGAATTTCTCTACTCCTCCTAAAAGCGTTGGTCGCTTTATAGTAAAATTGTTCAGTTTACAGTATAAGAAGTGTACTCACTGCACTTACTGACAGCAGCTCCCTGTGGACCTCATAGAGCTAAAATCAGACTCCCCTCCTTCAGGCTGTGCTGCCCTGCTCTGTGGTGAGGCTATACATAACATGTCCATGTCCGCCTGCAGTATTCACAACCGAGCCTCCACATGTATGGTCACATGCTCCTTGATGTCAGCCATCTTATGGACAGAATCACCTCAGAACAGGACAGCACAGCCTGAAGGGGGGGGGGGGGGGGGGCTGATATTATCTCTGTGGGGTACACAGGGAGTGGCTGTCAGTAAAGTGGCTGGAATCCCGGCCGGAGCGTATACTATGTGTATAGGCTCTGGCCGGGATTCCATTCTTTCAAATACAACATATGTTTTGCAACAACCGCCGTGATTTATTCAAAACATACGTTGTGTGAATGTGGTGTCCTACCACGGGTGTTGCTATTGGATACACCCTTTGTAAAAGCATGTACTTATTGTACTTAAGTGGTGATGAAGGTAGTGTTATGTAGTGATGAAGTTTCGCCACTAGATGTCGCTGTATTAGTTATGTATACTCAGAAGCTGCACGGCTAAAAGTGTGTAAAGGGTTATTGTTTATTGATGTGTCACATGGATCTGTAAACCTATAGGAATCTTTTCTTCTCTCCTATCACCTCTCTCTTTACTTCTTCTACTGCACTCATCCACTCACAGCGCACCTTAGATACGCTGAGGAAGGAATTCATATGGGTAGAGGAAATGCATGGGTCTTTCATGTTGGACATTGTAGAGGAAAGACGCAAGCCAGACAGCTCTCTACAGTGGTCCTCTCTGGGCCCTGGCCCTCTGCCCGGTGCCTCTACTCTCAAGAAGTTCAGTCTAAGTCAACTCCCCGTATGGGTAGGAAGCAACACACGACACAGCTAACAGTTTCTACTCAGTACTCAGGACACGTCAGAAACAACCCCAACCTACGCTGTGGTCTAGGGGAGTCACAGTGCAGGACAATATCCACAGACAACAGTAAGCTAGGAACTTATCCATTTAGAGCAAAGTTGCTAAGAGCCCAGGAACTCTATCTCGCGGTTGTCAGCAGGGAACCCTCAGCATTCCGCTTATCCCAGGTAACAAGGTCTGAGGCCTTGTGTCACCCTCATAGGATGAGTCACCCGACACTGTTGGGCATTAGGTGGTGTGAAGACCCAATGATCTGTACACCGGCATAAGTATTCTCTTCTTCTTCTAAGTAGAAAAATGTAGTAGTCTATGGTGGGTCTGTATCTTGCCATTGCAGTGAGCTGTTGCTTTTTTTCTGTGTTTTTGTGTGTTCTTCTTCTAAGTAATAATAATAATAATTTTTATTTATATAGCGCCAACAAATTCCACAGAACATTCCGGCAGAGCACAGAACTAATTGGGTTGGGACTCTCACGACATCCTCCTCTCTGCTACTCTAATTCTTTGTATCTTTCAACATGCTACTCAGTCGGCACGACTGTACTCTTCACGACATTCCTATCACAGATCTGGTTGCTGTATTGTCAGTGCCTTATTAATTGCTTTATCAAGTTTACCACACCCTGTCAAAGCAAAGCTGTATAACTTGCTGCACACAAGTACTTTTCAAGTAAAAACAAGATTATTTAAGATAAAGAGACTCTGTGATTCTTCACCTTACACCGACACAGTGTTCACCACATCCTTGGGACATTTCACCTTTCTGTGGGTGGCAGTACCTACAGTCCGGAAGGGTCACTACACCACTCCGGCCAAATGTGACTGCACTAACCCAAGGGACCCCATAGCAGCCCGGCCACAGGGGAACAAGGAACAACCGGCCTTCTAAACTAAAAGCTGGCGTGCCATCACACCTGTGTGCCCAACTGGCACTGGCGTCATGGAATAACATCTTAAAGAGAACCAATCACGGGCGAAAATGATTTTTTTTTTATTCCCTAATTAGATGTAAATCCTAATTTTAACAATATTTGTAAATATAATTAATTAATTTTAAAGCTGCGTTTTTTAAATATTTCTGTTTTACTTTCCTGCCTCGGCCGACTCTTTTCAAAAGAGCCGGCGCGAGACAGGAAACTCCCGTCATGCAGAGCGGCAGCAAGGCCGGTGGGGGCCCGCCGGTGCAGCAGGGCCGGTGCCGCCATCTTGATTACGTCTTTGCGTTCCACCGCTGGAACGCAAGTTACGTCATCAAGATGGCGGCGCCGACCTTGCTGCACAGAACAGAGGATTAGGTAAAGTAGAAGATACAGACTGTAAAGACAGTCTGTATCTTCATAAATAGACTTCATGAAGATACAGACTGCCTTTACAGTCTGTATCTTCTACTTTACTTACTCTGTTCTGTGCAGCAAGGCCGGCGCCGCCATCTTGATGATGTAACTTGCGTTCCAGCGGTGGAACGCAAAGACGTATTCAAGATGGCGGCGCCGGCCCTGCTGCACCGGCACGAAGTAGTAGGTAAGGCATAAGATACAGACTGCAAAGGCAGTCTGTATCTTCATAAATAGACTTCATGAAGATACAGACTGCCTTTACAGTCTGTATCTTCTACTTTACCTAATCCTCTGTTTCTGTGCAAGCAAGGCCAGGCGCCGCCATCTTGATGACGCAACTTGCGTTCCAACGGTGGAACGCAAATGATGTCATCAAGATGGCGGCGCCCGGCCTTGCTTACACAAATACGAAAGAGTAGGTAAGGCATAAGATACAGACTGCAAAGGTAGTCTGTATCTTCATAGATAGACTTAGGGAAAGATATACTTTAATATTAGGGACAGTGAAATTTAGATGATAGGTTCTCTTTAAGGTCTGGCTGTATCTCGGCCAACCACCACCAGAGTGGCGTCACACCTCACCACCTAGCAAGTGACCGGCCACTCCTCCGACACAACACCACCGGGGGTGAACATGGCCTTATACTGGAAGATTCAATGCAAAGCCTAGAATATCAATATGATGAAATATTTTACTAAGTGACCTGTAAGAAGGCAAGAGGGAAGAATCTGCTTAATAGAATCAATGGAAGATGATGGTATACAGTGAAAGACCCCAGAGGTCACTAATGGAGAACAGAGTCCATGTAAACGGTATTTAGTATTTAGAACTATTGCTAGTTTAAATATTAGAATCTGATAAGGGCAACATCTACATAGGGTACCTGTCTCCAACATGTGACTCTACAGGTGTTGCAATAATACAACCCTCAGCATGCCCTGAAGACCTAAAACTCCTAGCATGTCCTGACAGCCTAGGCTAAGGGTTTGTTACAGTTGTATTCATTGTAGACAGTAGTCTGAACCTCATACTGATACATTCTGTATGCTCTGAAGGCCAGAAGAGAAAAGAGAGTTTTCTAAACCTGACATAATTGTAACAATCTCTTAGCTTCTAGATCAGGGGTGTTAAATACACAGTGAGCCAAAATGAAAAAAAAAAAAGTCAAGGGTCTACCTTGATGTCTATGGAAGCGTGTGTGCAGCGTTCCTGGCACTGTCAAAGTAGTGTGCAGCTACCGTCACTGTGCACTATGATAAAATATATCATAAATTGCTATGACATAACTAGTATAGGATGGTACAGGGAAAGTGTAGAATAGGAATAGTCCCCGTCTATTTCATCTGTAGAATTGGTCCATTTATGCATTTAGTACATGATAATTTATGTGTATGCTAACATTTGACCATAAATGCCCAATGGTTTTCATGTGATTGTTTTACTACAACCTTCGATGACTCTGTAAGACTATTATTAAATGTGCTAACCTTCTAGGTTTGCTTTGAGGACTGATATTTGTAAATTGCAGGCTTAAAACTACATGCAGCGTAGAACATTATAATATGGATGGTCCAGGCGGCTATCCGGACCACTCTTATTACAATCCCATGCAACTTCCGCCAGGCCAGTTTAAGGAAATTGATTTCCTCGGTGGGCCAAATATCCTGGCATCAGAGGCCAGATTTAGCCTGCGGGCTGGAGTTTGACATGCCTGTTCTGCAGAGATTAGGCTGGGATGAGTTTTCAGGATTCAATGACAGGAAGCATATATGTCTTTAAGAGTCTATTAGAGTAAGTTTGGAGCAGCTGAAGAGAGGACAAAGGACCTGCAGGATCAGACCAAGTGCAGATCCCTTGAGAGTACATTCACTCCTAATTAATCTGTTGCAGATTTGAAGCTGCAGTTTGTATATAACGGACGGTATTTGTACAATGGCAGCCATTGTTATGAATGACGGCCATTATTTTTACATAGTGTGAACCTATTCATTTACCATGCATTGGAAAGTCTTGAAACCCTTTCACCTTTTTAACACTTTGTTATGTTGCAGTCTTCTAAAATAAAACAAAAATCAACCTGTATCAAAGCTACCTGTAATATATCTTATATGACTGACAGGTGGTAGAAGACATTACAGAGTTGGGACCCAATTCCGAGCTCTCTTATGTTAGTTTTATACACTGATGCTCCTATCCATCACACTTGATTATTATGGGCAGGTATTGCAGCTTGTATAATAAGAATATATGGTACATAAGGGAACCATGCTCTGGACTAACAATGCTGTGCGGCAGCGCTGGTTCAAAAGGGGGGTGGCAGCAGGGGGGCCCATGTAAAGGAATGTGTTACCTTCCAGAGTATTTCTTTAAGAGGGGAGATGCAGTTAGTTACCAATGTATCATCAGTTTATCATTATTGATGATAAAAAAAAATTGTAGTAGAAAACTGAAGGGTGATCACTAGAAAGTAAAAAGTTTGAAGGGACAAAATTAATGCCCAAATCATTGTAGCCATATTCAAATGATCATCTTAAAGAGAACCAATCACGGAAGAAATTAAAAAAAAAATTATTTTCTAATTCAATGTAATTATTTATTTAATTAACATTTGTAAATACTTTTATTTATTTTTTCGGCCGCGTTTATGTTTTATTCACTTTTGAATTCACTGTCTCGCGCCGGCTCTTTTCAAAAGAGCCGGCTCGAGACAGGAAGCTCCCGTCATCCACAGCGGCAGCAAGGTCGGCCGCCGCCATCTTGATTACGTCATTTGCGTTCCAGAGGTGGAACGCAAGTAGCGTAATCAAGATGGCGGCGGCCGGGCCGAACAAGAGGAACAGGTATAGTATAAGATACAGACTGCAACAGCAGTCTGTATCTTCATTTTGTCTATTTATGAAGATACAGACTGCCTTTGCAGTCTGTATCTTATACTTTACCTGATCCTCTTGTCCGTTGCAGTCTGATGCCGGGCGCCGCCATCTTGAATACGTCACTTGCGTTCCAGCGGTGGAACGCAAGCGACGTAATCAAGATGGCGGCGCCGGCCTTGCTGCAGCAAACAAGAGGAACAGGTAGAGTATAAGATACAGACTGCAAAGGCAATCTGTATCTTCATAAATAGACTGCCTTTACAGTCTGTAGCTTATACTTTACCTGATCCTCTTGTTCGGTGCTGGAAGGCCGGGCGACACCATCTTGAATACGTCACTTGCGTTCCAGCGGTGAAACGCAAAGTGACGTCATCAAGATGGCAGCGCCCGGCCTTCGTTCAGCAATCAAGAGAATTGGGTAAAGGGATAAGATACAGACTGCACAGGCAGTCTGTATCTTCATAGATAGACTTAGGGAGAGATTTCCTTTGATAATAGGGATAGTGATTTTTAGGTGATTGGTCCTCTTTAAGTGGTCAGGGTCAGACTAAGACTAAAAAACAGCACATTTTTTCCAGCATCATCCTCTTCTCTATCCAAACTTCCCCTGTGAATTGCTTCGTACAGTAGCAGTGCTCCCTCTGTGCCCCTATATAAGCAGTAATGCAAAGTATGTGCCTCTAAATAGTAGTATGACTGCTATGTGTCCCCATATAGTAGACAAGCCTCCTCTGTGTCCCCCAAATAGTAGTTGTCACCCACTTTATCCCCACATGGTAGTTGGGCCTCTTTGTACCTAATATAGTTATTAGGTCCTCCTGTTCACATATATGGTAAGACCCCTCTGTTACACCACAGTCCTTAGCCCCCCCACCCCCAAGTAAATTGTATTCCGCATGTAGGTAGTCCCCCTGTATTACCTCAATCGTCCCTCATGTAGGTAATTACCCTGTAGCAGGCCCCCTCCCCTGTATGTAATCACCCGCAGTAGGAAATATCCCTGTAGTTAATCCTGCCCCTTACCCCTATAAAAACCCCATTTGTAAAACAAACATACTCACTTGGCTCCTGTGTCAGCTCACTGCTCAGCCTCCTCCTCTGAGCTCTGTGGGGGACGTATAACAGAATGTGCAGAAGAGAGGGGAAGGTGTATTCAGGCAATAAAGAAAGGGGAACTTGATTTTGCCTGATTGTACACAACTTTCAAACTGTGCTACACTCAGTGAGTATGACAAAGGTGCAGAAGAAAGGGTGACCTAAGGGTGTAGTAGAGAAAAGAAAGTCCTATTGCATACACTAGGAGGTTCAGATTGCTCGATATGAATTTATACCATAAATTGATAGAATTTTTGCAAGTAAAACTATGACTAGGAAAAAAAAAACCCAGAAGTTTATTAAACTTTTTTGGAATGTTAATTTGCGGAAGAGAAGAAAAGTGATGATCACAGCTGCAGTGCATAATCAGCATCTTCCTGCTGCTTCCTACACAATTCAGCCCTATATGTACTACGGGCAAAGGGCCCAGCAATTTCCATCAGCTGTAACCTTCCTCACTTTCAGTGTGGGCCAGTGCCTGTGCCTTCCACATCACACAGTATCAGAGGCGCCAGCAGCCTGCAAGCCAGAGATACAAGCTACAAAGTCACCTGCCGCTACATCAGACAAAACAACAGTTTTTAGCCAAACCAAATTTGTTCTCATAAAAATAAAAAAAGAAAAGCAGAAATATCAAGAAATAACAAATCTGGAGGAAGAGAAGACTCTGCCCGATAACCGATGAAAGCCTTTACTGTGCGTGACAGGCGGCTTCCATTATTACACCTTTATTCTTGGACTCCACTGTATCAAGCTGCTAAATTGTGTCATTTGTGAAATAACCTGGTACAAATATAGATCATGCAACAGAAGGAAAGAGTCAATGCTGAGGCTCTGGGAATCTGAAAAGAATGAGACAATTGATTATTTTTTTTGTGTTAAGGAATGGGGGGGGGGGATCTACTCAATCTACAAACAAAAGAGTTGCTATTTTTTAGGGCCCTATTACACAGAACGATAATCTACCCAATCAGGCCGATTCAGGTGGATATAACTCCATGTAAAAAAGACAACGATCAGTCAATGAGCTGATGACAGTGTAAAAATAATAAAGTTTATACGTTCCTATTTTCTCCTGTTATCCGGCAACTTTTTGCTTGTGTTCCCTGCTAGAAGCTGACGCTTCTGGCCCCATTTCTACAGTAAAAGGGCGCTCAGCCAGTCATTGTCTGGGAGCTGTCTCATCTCAGCCAGTGATTGGCTGAGCAAACTGTCGCATGAAGAGGCGGAACCAGAAGGGTCAGCAGTGAGGGAAGAACCCAGGCAAAACACTGCAGGACAATGGGGGCACCACACATCCACCAGTGTCAGGCGACCCGTCCTATAGGGTAAGACAAGCCCCAGGATACTGTCTTGCACTTTTAGATTGGTTCTCAGCGTGGGTTGGGGTGATCCCTGACTTGTCCTCTCTGAGTGTGCATTCAGCACTTCAAAGTCTATAGAAGTGCTGCTTTCAAGAAAAGAGTGCTAAGATGTCCCATGTGCATCCGTCCTCTACAGAGACCAAAGTAAACTCCTCCACATAGGACCTGGCATACCAGGACCAGGGCCTACTTGGCTACTGCAGGGACCATTCTGGCTTGCTTCCTTCCTCTACCAAAGCTAGAGTAAGACTCACTAAGGTGTGGCTACACTTAATCTCCCCATGTGACTTCCTCCTACAGCATCTGTAACGTGTGCTGTCAGTGGGTGAGAAGAGAGTGCAAGAGAAAGAAAAGGATAGAGATAGGCATAAAAGAGAAAGAGCTCCCATTGGTGCACAGGTCCTAGAAACAATAACCCTTTAGTTACTTACATCGGTGCAATACTTAGGTACACAATATACATACTAGCGAATTCTAGTGTCAAAACTTAGATACTTCTTCATTACCACTTTTACTTTGAAGTACAGACTTTTGCAAGGGGTGTAAAGACAAGAAACACCCGTCGTGGGACACCACACATGGACTAAAGGTCATCTATAAACTTTCACAATGTTTTATTTCTATAGCTGAGGACAGGGATAATTATACAAATTAAAAGGCGCCAATCAGCATGATTATGCTGATATAGTTCCCTCCAGCACCGTATAGAGCTTCCGTGTAGATCACGGCACGTACCGGCCGTTTTATTCTGCCGTGCTTATGACTAGTCATTGCTCCCTCCCTGTTGCCACGTAGTGCAGGGATGATTGACAGGCAGAGAGACCTGTTAGTGGCCACTCTGCCTATTAATCATCCCCGCCTTCTGCTCTTGAGTGGGAAACTAAAGAGCAGGGACTCCCATGGCAGGGCCCTAGGACCTAAATGGTGATGATATATATTTTTGAAGTGTCCTGATACCTGTTTCACATTTGCTGAATGTGCAATGTTGTTGTGAGGCTAATGAATACTATGCTTTGCACTCTGTCAGTCTCAAACAGTCTTTGAGTATCCTATATTCTCTGTATATACTGCTGATTAACTTGTCATACTTCTTAACAACATACTGTACACTGAAGGGTTTTGTCAAAACAAGGATTAAACATTTCTGCTGTGTCATTGCCACACCCCAGGAGTAAGATCATTTGGTCATGTGGTGTTTCTCAAACAATGAGTAGAGCACCTCCTAGTTCAATCCCTGCTATACTATTAAAGGGTGGGCCTAAACAAGTATAGAAGCAAACTTTTACTAGCCCAGCTTCTGCTAGTCAGATCAGCTAATAAGCTATAAGCTTTCTCAGTAACCTGTGTAACAGTGTATACAGGAAGAGACAGGGAGATATTCCAGCTCCCAAAGTTGCCTCTGAACTGTACCTTATCATCTGTGAGGTTCAAGGAAAAGATTCTTCCCTCCTGCAACAAGTAGGTCGCTACCAGTCCACACTGCAAGGATTGTTCTGTGTTCTTCAAGATCAGGGTTGGAGATATTGCTTAAAGGAGAAGTCTGTCAAAAATTTTTTTACAGTATTGTATTGCCCCCCAAAAGTTATACAAATCACCAATATACACTTATTACGGGAAATGCTTATAAAGTGCTTTTTTCCCTTCACTTATTACTGCATCAAGGCTTCACTTCCTAGATAAAATAGTGATGTCACGACCCGACTCCCAGAGCTGTGCGGGCTGTGGCTGCTGGAGAGGATGATGGCAGAGGGATGCTCAGTGTCCCTCCAGTGCCCTGTGTCCCTCAGTGTCCCCCTGCCATCATCCTCTCCAGCAGCCACAGCCCGCACAGCTCTGAGAGTCGGGTTGGGACATCACCATGTTATCCAGGAAGTGAAGCCTTGATGCAGGGAAAAAAGCACTTAATAAGCCGTAATAAGTGTATATTGCCCTTTTGGGGGGCAATACATCACTTTAATAAAATTTTTGACGGACTTCTCCTTTAAGGGTCCCCTGGCATTGCCGTCCTCTCTTAGGCCTCTGGTCAGAGAGGGTGCTGATCAACTTTCACATTAGTGGTTGTGCACTGCACCCAGCTAGTCCTACACTACACCACCTGTTGCAGCCTCTCATGCTCACTGCGCATCTACAACTGACATCCTCTATAATCTGCACCTCTCTCCAGTTAAGAACTTTACCTGTTCTCTGGAATGCATTACCTCAGAAAATCAGACTCATAACTAACACAGAAAACTTTAAATGGGTCCTCAGACTAATTTTTTTAAGCAGGCTGATCAGATACCCTAACTTGGTCGTCCCCTACATTTTAAAGCGAATGTACCATCAGTTTTGCACATGAATAGAATGTTGCCAGTGGGGGGAAGTCGGTGCTGTCGTCCTTTTTTAATTGTGGCCTCGTTCCCATGTACGGCATTGTTCTATTCCCAGGAACAGGCCAGAGGTGAAGCACTGGAAGTGGGTCAACCAGCGCCCAATGGGAGGAAAAACCCTGCCCCTCTATGATGTGGCTCCATTGATTCTAATGGAGTCACGTCATAGAGGAGCAGGAGTTTCCTCCCACTGGGGGTTTGCCAGCCCGTCTTCAGTGCTTCAGCCTGGGCAGGTGCCCAGGAATTAAATGGCGCCGTATGCGTGAACCTGACCACGGTAAAAAAAAAGGGACCATAGCACCAGCTTTCCCCTGCCAACAACATTCTATCCATGTGTGGAACTTAAAGCAAATGTGCTGATGGTATTTCTGTAGTATCTGATTACAGAAGCAGGATAAAAAGTCACCATTTTTTGTGCAATTACACAAAAAACTGCAACTTAAAAAAAAATTACACAAGAAACTGAAAAACCACTGATGAATTCCCTTTATTATCTTTTCTTAAATTAAGAGAGACAACTTATCTATCTTTTTCATTAAAAAATGAGCCTACACAGCCCTTCCTCTTTTAATAGCTTTGCATATTAATGGGATGGTATTATCAGATGGAACAGATAAAAATATATTATTGTGTTGTTTTATTAGCTTTTTTGGTTTAGCCTATAATGGGTTTTTCCAGCCTAATGGCAAGTCCTCCAGTAACAATCTTTTCCTGTCAACAACCGTACAATCAGTTGTAATGGAAATGCATTTACAGTGCATTCATGTTTTTCCTGCAGGATTCCAGAGCATGCCAGGACACCAATGAAAATCAATGGATAACCATTGGGTCCATTAACTTCAATGAGTGCCCTGTGGTCCTCTAATACTGAAAGGATCCCAAACAAGGTTCCACTCCTCAATTAGCTAAAGACATCCTAATGTAGCCTGCTTCAAGAGGTTGTGTAATGCCCCTTGACCTTAAGAGAGACAAATCAGTTGTATCATGCTGTCCCATTAGACTGACTGAGAAAATAACAGAGGCCTTAGGGATGACAAATAAGACAAAATCACCCTTTCTTCAATCGACCGCAGCTAACTACCTGGTATTACAGAATAGGGTGCACGTTACTGATTGCAGCACACATAGAAAGAGCCACTATGAATCAATAGAATGAAAACTCTTCTAGAGCCGTAACAGGGGGATAATCACCAGGCAATACAAAAAAAACCTAATGGCAACCATCACACCGTGTTAACTTATGATGGTGCCTGCCAGAGGTCCCTTCTGGTGTCTGTTATTTTAATCTGACCACAGTCTACGGCCTCTTACACAACAGACCTGATTTACTATTGCCAATCTGACGGTAAACTGCCAGGAATTGTGCCTTAATTTTGGGCCAGATAAGCAAAAAGACCCAACTTGGCCTCCAGAAACCTAAAGGTGGTGTGTGGCCTTTGGATTTCCAGACTCCCCAACATATTTATTTATTTCGTTTCACCCACAAACAGTTGGCTTTCACCATGATATTATAAAAAGAAAACTGGTGGAAATATTCACATTTATATAACTATATGAATGATCAAAATAGCAATGTCCAAAAGTATTGTCCTTATCATTTTAGTATTTTACAGGGAAACTAACAGAAGGTTAGAAAAATCTTACCTGCTGACATATTCACATAGGGCAGATGATGCTGAGGAAGAAGGTACATTTTTAACCTTTTTCCTGCAAGGCTGTTTTATTAATATGGTAATTAGGCACTTGGTTCACGGGGGGTTGGTACTACAGCCCTTGGTGCACCAATCTGCCTGCCCATTTTCATGAATATTCATCCAGCATTCTGCAGGGATGAGCAGTTAAAGTGACATCACTGCAGAGGGCAGCCTCAATATTCATGAGACAGTGGATGGATGGATGGATGGATGGGTTGATTGTTGCACCAGGGACTATAGTGCACCTATAGTGACCTCTGTTCTCTGAGCTGCTGCAGAGATCAGGGGTTATCAGTGCAGGAGTAGTGAAGCAGAGAGCTAATTGTCTTCTGCCTATTAACCCTTTTTTGTGTTGCAGCATGTAAGAGAACACTGTGTCACTTACACACTGCAGTACATAAGGGGTTAAGCAGAAGGTAGTCTGCTCCTGTACCTATGTATATAACTATGATTCTCCTAATAGGCTTTTTAAAAAAAGATTTTTAAAATGTAGTAAAAAAATCTTTATAACCCCCCAATAAAAGTTTAATATACCCCCTCGTCCATTATAAAAATAAAAATGTTAAAAAAAAATTAAAAATAAACTTATTCTATGTCGTAGCTAGGGATGGTCCGAAACTGCCGAGGTTCGGGTTCGTATGAACCCGAACGCTCGGCATCAGATTCCCGCTGTTTGCCCGCTCCGTGGAGCGGGTGGATACAGCGGGAGGTCGCCTGGAAAACTGGGATACAGCCTATGGCTATAGCTGTGTCCCAGTTTTCCAGGCGGTCCTCCCGCTGTATCCACCCTCTCCACGGAGCGGGCAAACAGCGGGAATCATTACCGAGAGTTCGGGTTCGTACAAACCCCAACCAAACTCGGTTCAGACCATCCCTAGTCTTAGCCTACAAAATTTTCCGATCTATTAAAATATTACATTATTGTTCCCGCACGGTGAACAACGTTATTGAAAAAAAAAAAAACAGGATTGCTGATTTTTTTTAAATTATATATCTGAAAAAAATTTATAAAAAGCGATCAAAATTTTTCTGTTACACTAATACGATATTAATAAAAACTAGAGATCATGGCGCGAAAAATGACACCCCAAATGACACCCAGTTATTGTCCTAAAAAACAACTTTTAAACTGGCAGCCCCATGCCCAACGGCGGGGGCTTAGATTGTGTATGCATTAGGCTGGCACAACCTCTCTGTCCCTCCTCATCATTAGGAATGCTCCAGGCAGATTGTCTCCTATGCATCAGCTGTGCGAATACTAAACATGGGGTGGATCGTTAAAGCAGCTGTTCAATGTTCAGACAGAAGAAAATAGTCCAGTGGCATTCCTAATGATGAAGAGGGTGGGGAGGAGGGACGGAGGGGTGGTGCAAAGTTAGGGCACAAATATTCTAAGCCCTGGCCGTTGGCCACGGGGCTGCAAGTTTAAAAGTTGTTTGTTAGGACAATAACTGCATCACCTGCAGAATGGACCACAGGACATATATTAGATTAAAAGCAGCTATCTGAAAGTACAAGCTGTTTGGGGGGGTCAGATTGTGGGTACAGAGTCGCTTTAATAAAATGGATGACTGCAGGAAAACAGTATTGCAGATGCAGCTTGACAGGTACTGCTACTATTTGGCTTGTTAACCTTATTAGCATGTTGTTTTAACTCTTTCCCTTCCAGAGTTCACAAGTTAGAGGGAACACTGTTCAACACTGACACTCCAACAGATTTCAACTTTTGACCTGTCTGTGCGACAAAAGTTAATTGTACATTGTAACACTTTGAATGTGACACACGAGGCACGAAAGGTTGGGAGTCTCTGCTCTAAGGAAATATGCACACATTCATTATTTTTTTAAGTCATTAGATTCCTCCTGGAAATACGGGAGTCCGTAGATTTTTATGGAAATACGGATGCCAAACAGGTTACAATCCATAAAAAATAGCGGATCCCATTGATTTCTATGAGAGGATCTGTAAAAAAAAATCTAGGTCTGCACTAGGACATGTCCTTTTTTTTTAAGACTCAGTTTGCGTCCTTATTATCTACTGAGTTAAAATCGAACAAGAGACAACAATGTGTACCAGCTTGAATTTGGAAATATAGATCCGTAGATTGCGGGACATGTGAGTAAGGATCCATTTACACAAAAAGATTATCTGACAGATTATCTGCCACAGATTTGAAGCCAAAGCCAGAAACAGACTATAAACAGATATCAGGTCATAAAGGAAAGCCTGAGATTTTTTCTCTTTTCAAATTCATTCCTGGCTTTGGCTTCAAATCTTTGGCAGATAATCTGTCAGATACTTTTACCTGTTGTTACCCTTCCTTTCCCCATAATATGCAGTGTCGGAGATGTATGACCACTTACCACACCTCATCTTAAAAATAATGGGCACATGGCAACTGGGAGTGAGCAAGACAAGTGTCAGTCAAAGGACACCTATTATCTATGATGGCTGAACATTACGCACTTCAGAGAATAACCTCTGCATTAACCCTAAGCCGTTCAGAGCTTTATTATAGGGTCTTGATGTCAGTGGGAATTTGTTAAAGACGGAAACTAAAGTTCAATTTTTCAATATTACATATTCATAGATTGCAGCACATTCTCCCACTCATCAGACGTCCTCCAGGTTGACACGCTTTTTCATGTCACCCACAAACTCTTGCAGTAATACCTTTTACAGACCTTGATTTATTTTCCTATAAATCTCATTAAAATACCAGAAAATATTTATACATCTCCTTGAAGGAACTGGTGGAGATATCAAAATGGTTGATTGATCCTCCCTGCTCATTTGGGGATATGCTGAGATTCCGCACCGTCAGGGGCCGAGACTTAAAGAAGTGTCTGAAGCCCTCACATCTCCTTTTCATGTTGTTTACTTCCAGGCTCACAGATTTATGTTTTATAAAATTATTTTGTGCTGCCTCCTTTCATAAACCCTTGAGAGTCATTTCAGATTCTTAAAGCTACAGAATGTTTTTATTCTCATTCCAGGGAATCCGAAGCAGCACCTGACACCTTACTTACTAAGACAAATGGAGACTTCCTATCATTACATCTTTCATGTTGAGTAAATCCACTGAAATATTAATAGAGGGAGATTGAAGTGGTTCTGCCTCTATGAATTAAAAGGTCTACATTACAAATTAAGGAAAGTCAACCAATTGTGCATCAAAACTCCTAGCAAAATAAATAGAGGCTGTTTAAAATTTCATCAGCATAAATCGCAGCATTAATGGGACGCAGACGAGGAGGACACGTCCCGTAATGGAAGGCCATTCATCAGAAGACTCATTTATGAGGAGATGATGACTGCTCACCCGTACAGACAAGAGAGGTTCCTTCATCGGGTTTCAGAGAAGCTGAGAAATAACCGCACATGATGTGATCAGGAGAAGATAATGAATGAGACGACCTTAGAGATCTGAAATATTTTAGCCAGACAGACAGTGGTTATTTTTAGGAATTAATATGACACATTGTTATTTGTCAAAGTTTAACGATCAGTGATCATCAAAGACCAAACAGTGTAAGGAGGGAAAGCTTGTTTTTACATTTAATGTTTTTTACATTTAATGTATTAAAAAAATACATTAAATGTAAAGTGAATGGGCTACATATAGTATACACTCCGTCCGGGATCCCTAGCGGCGCCTCTAGAAACTGACATGTCAGTTTTGTGCAGCGTCTAGTCATTGAATAGCATCCGCACAAGCCAGACAGATCACACAATGGAAAGTGCAGCTCCGGCCGCACTCTTCATTGTGTTCAATGGTGAATTGGGATGCAGGCGCACATGGATGCGCCCGCATCCCAATTCAGTAGAAATTACGTTTATCCCAGTCGGTACTACAGTACTGGCCAGGATGAACTTCACTGACCCTGGTCATTCTGTTACACAGAACGGCCGATGTTTTACGTAGTGAACCTGGCCTAATATAGTATTCTAGCTACATATTACTCTATTCTGTACTACAGCTTTTTGTTTTTGAGCTTCTCTGCTCTGTGTCCTTAGCTTTGACAAAGCAAGTCATGTACACATAGGTGCCAGCTTGCTTAAGCAAAAGTTACAGTTAAACCAGAAGTTTACATACACTATATAAAAAGACACATATGCATGTTTTTATTACTATCTGACATGTAATCAAAATAAACCTTTCCTGTTTATGGAAAATGGACAAATTTTTTGCCAAATGCCAAATAATGAGAGAGAAAGAAATTTTAAGGCATTTTTATTACTTTCTGCACAGTCAAAAGTTTACATACACTGAGATGACCTTTAAACAATGTGGGACAGCCCATATGATGATGTCATGTCTTTAGAAGCTTCTGATTGGCAACATCTGTGTTAATTAGAGGCACACCTGTGAATGTTTTAAGGCACACCTGAAACACACTGCTTATTTGTGTGAGATAATAGGAAAGTGTAAAGAAATCAGCTAAGATATTAAGAAGAGAATTGTGGATTATCCTTGGGTGGGATTTCCAGTTACCTGAAGGTGCCGTCTTCAATTGTACAAACAATTATAAGAAAGTACAAACAAGATGAAAATGTCCAGCGATAATACCAGGAAGGAGACGGGGTGAATGTGCTTTGGTACGAAATGTGCATATCACCTAAAGAACATAAGTAGTGATGAGCGAGTACTAAAATGTTCGGGTGCTCGTTACTTGAGACGAATATCTCCGGATACTCGAGTGCTTGTTTCGAGTAACGAACCCCATTGAAGTCAACAGTAAACTCAAGCATTTTTGCAGGGGACCCAAGTTCGGTAGAGGGAAGGTCGTGTGAAAACCTGTCAACCTCAGAAAATGATAGAAACACAACGGAAATGCACAGGAAACAGCAGGGGCAGCATGTATGGATGCATCTGAGGGTCCATTTACACAGAAAGATTATCTGACAGATTATCTGCCAAAGATTTGAAGCCAAAGCCAGGAATGGATTTAAAAAGAGGAGAAATCTCAGGCTTTCCTTTATGACCTGATCTCTGTTTATAGTCTGTTTCTGGCTTTGGCTTCAAATCTCTGGCACATAATCTTTCTGTGTAAATGGACCCTTAGGCTGCCTAATGGCACCATTATGCCAAATTCTGGGCAACAGCTGTGGGATACAATCTGTTGGTGGCTGCACCTATATACACTCTGTGACACCCCCTTTACACTCTGCAAGCAGTAGTGAACTTAGATATGCCTTGCGTAAGAAATACAGAAATCAGAAAATATAGTAGAGGGCCCACTAGTTTTTAGGGGGCTGTGGGATACAATCTGTTGGTGGCTGCACCTATATACACTCTGTGACACCCCCTTTACACTGTGGAAGCAGTAGTGAACTTAGATATGCCTTGCGTAAGAAATACAGAAATCAGAAAATATAGTATAGATCCCAATAAAATAGTACTGAGTACTTCTTAGGGTCTGTATGCAACACCGAATGTCCCCTTTCTGCCAGCAGCCGATCACCACAGTGTGCTGCTGAAATCGTGGTAGCTGCACTGCAAGTCCCAGCCAGCAGTCTGTAGTAATACAATTTAAGGCTATGTTCACACTGCGTAAACTTACGGTCGTAAATTTTCACGGCCGTGGATTTGCGTTTGCACATACGGTCGTATGTCCGATCACCCTTCCGACCATAAGTGCTAGCCGTGGACATACGGCCGTTGTTTAATGTGGCTTCCTAGTAAATGACACAGGTCGTTTACTTTAAATATAGCGCCCAGCCCGAGAAACCACTCAGAATATATTTTATATCAAAATCAAGTTTACTTTGGCAGATATCAGATGTACGTTCGTGTCCGCATTGAAACTAACGACCGTAGGTGCAGCATTTCCAGCCGCAAATAATGGTCTTGTTCATTTTCCACGGGGCCGTATAAAATCCGACCATAAGTTCGTACGTAGTGTGCACTTCCCGGCCGTAGTTCCATTGCATTACATTCATATCAGTGAACCTCAAACTTACGTTTGTATTTTTGCGGTCGTAAATACGACCGTAAGTTTATGCAGTGTGAACATAGCCTAAAAACGATTTGAAGCCCTTACAAGGGCTGTTTGGTTGTTTCGCTAGTATTCCCTGCCTACTGGAACGCTAATTCCCTCCCTAATGCTCTCCCTGACCAGCAGCAGCTCTGTTCCTAATCTCTTCCAGCATGCATGTGAGCCGAGCCTCGGTGGCCAAGATTTTTATATAGCAGGGTCATCTGATCTGGCCAACCAATTGCTGCTATCGACATGTATGGGTCCCACGTGATCGCAGGATGTACCAAAGAGTGCCCTGCATGTTTATTGGCTGAGAAAAAAGAGCCGAAATTTACAGGAAACGGAAGATGAGACTTTCTAGAGTATTGCGAGATGCTCGTCCGAGTAACGAGTACCATCGAGTGCCCTAATACTCGAACAAGTACCAAGCTCGGACGAGCATGCTCGCTCATCACTAAACATAAGCAAAAGACCTTGTGAAGGTAATGGCTGAAGCTGGTAGGAGTGTTTCATTATCCACACTGAAATGAGCACTGTATCGACTTGGACTGAAAGGCCACTCTGCTAGGAAGTAGCCATTTAGAAATTAGGATTAGGCCTGGATTATATATAGGACCGACTTCTTAGCAGGTGCTCCTTGCCTTAGGCTGACCAAGACCACAGGGATCCCAGTGGGAAACTGATGTACTCAAGGAAAGCTACCCACATTGGTTGTGAATGTCTCTATAGACCATGACAAGGCCAAAAAATGTGTGCTTGTGGCCTCCATTTGGGCAGTTAATGCTAAGGGTAACAATTATTTGCTGTATGGAATAGCAGGGAGGCAGAGAAGTATCCAGTATAGAAAACATATACCACTCAGAATATGTTTTTTTTCTAACATGGAGTGTATCCCTTGCATATATACTGTACATCGGGGAGTCAGGCTTCTACCTCAGATAGACACTGTAAGATACAGTATGAATACAGTCTAAGGCCATGTTCACCCAACGTATGTTTTGCATAAATCACGGCCATTGTTGCAATTTGCAACAACGCCTGTGATTTATACAAAACATATGTTGTATTGGAATAAATGGAATCACTGTGTGAACATAGCCTAATGGATAAAAATGAGGACATCATAAAGACTGAGTATGTAAGATGTCATATGTCTGTAATTGTGAAAGGTAGGTTAATACTCCTCCATGTCCTGCAAATGCTGCTCTACCATATGCAAATGAGATTATCGCTCCTACAATTACCCGGAAAGAAAGGAGCTTGATTATATTTCTTTTTGTCTCTGACTTGTCTGCTATGGACTGTAGGACATTTTATTGTTTTATTCTCCACATGATGATATCATTAAAAAAATATTCAAATTCCTCCAAGACCCTCAAGGCAACAATGTTTTCCTTGACGTAGCTCCGACTGATATTAAATTCTTTTGTGCGTCTTTCTTGGTCTATCCTGGTTTTAATGAGGTGCCTGAACATGTACGCCTTTGATCAGTCACTATATAAATCTTTATCAAAATGAGTTTGTGAACAGGTCGGCGGGCTCAGGGCACACTGTTAGCTGAGGGCAAGCTTAATGATCACAGCGAGGCGAGTTTAAGCTCCCCATTTATGCGAATTAATTATTCACTTCAGTCTATTTGTTGTCTAAATAATATATCAATATAAATAGGAAAATAATAAATGCATGATGACTACACCATGTCAGGAGTCTTCAGGGAGCAAGGCTTCAACTTTCAATAGTTCCACAGTACAGGAGACTTTGGCTGGAAGCTGCTTTGCTGAATTTTTAAGATGCTGATAATGATGTGAGTTGAACTGGATGCTGTGGATAGTGGATCTCTTAGGTATTGCCAAGATACAAAACAAAGAAAACTGGAGAGTGCAGCCATCCTAAAACTCCGAGCACAAGCCTGTGATGAGGAATATTGGGCAATGCTCCAAGATTTAAAAGAACGAAAACTGCAGATTGCACTTAATAGGATGAATTTGTATCTATTACCGTATAACAGGACCAAGACAAAGTATTTTGAGTACATAGACAGATTAAGAAAACTTGGCAACTTCCCCCTCCCAACCCCACATACATCAAGGTACATGTTAGATAGAAATGGGTCAACCTTTATCTTTTCTTAATTTATTTAAAATAAGTTTTCTGGGGAAATAGAATACTTAAAGTTTTACTGTCGTTAAAATTTTTATTGCATAAATTAATAGTCCAGGCGATTTAAAAAAAACTTTGTAATTGGTTTTATTAGCCGAAAAATGAATTTTTATCATGAAAAAGCAGTTTGAAGCTCTCCCCCTGTCTTAATGGTTTTCCTATGGAGAGAGAAAGAAAAAACAGCAAAACAGGACAACAAACAGTTAAGTTACACTCACATCCAGGGCTCTCTCCTCTGACATCACCACTGAGCTATCTGACCACTAATTAGGGCTCTGAATAGCTCCCCTGCTGTGCAATCCTTTGTTCTGGCTCTCAGCTGCCCGCTAATCTCCTCCCCTCTTCATAGACCAGACAGGATCCGACTGATGAAAAAACAGTCGAGATTTTCTGATTCTGAGGAGTGGATGACAGAAAGGAGAGGAGGGGGGAACCTGGAAAAAGGCTTTTCACATGCAGATAATGGCATATTTGGCTAATAACCCCAACTACAAAGTTTCTTAAAATCGCCTGGACTATTGATTTCTGCATTGATTTTAACGACAGTGAGACTTTAAGTATATGCCAGGCTGTGCACTAAAACAGAAAAGACAGCATACTTAGCTCCCGCTCCCCTATCGCAAGCATACTTACTTCCCATTGCAGCCTCTGTTAAATTTTCCTCTCCCTGCTGTGTCCCTGATCCTGTTCTTTTTCTGATGATGTTCTACTCCTGCTCTGCCAAGCACAAAGCTGAGCGGGTGGAGTGTAAGGGAGCAAAACATCAGCAGGAGGCAGAACAGGACTTCAGCGGGAACAAGAAGATCTGACAGTGGCTGCCGGGAAGGAGCTGGGAGGTAAGTATGCTGTCACAGGGAGGCATACACTAAGGTATTATATTTGCCTGGATTGCAATTTCATGTGAAAACAACTAAGCACAATATCAGGATGACTTAAAGGGCTCCTGACAGACATATCTCAGAGAGTGTCAACAGAGTAGTAATTTTAGGCCTTACATCTAAGGATATGGATAGATGGCAGATGTTCACAGAAAGAAAGATTGGACACGTTGCATTTCAGTTGCCTTTTCTTCATGTTTTCAGAGAGAGGAGTCAGCTGAGCATGCTTGTGTATGGGGAAATTAATGGCTGAATTAATGTTTGTCTGGCAGTGCTCTTATGTGAATGGCCAACATGGCTGTATTTGCATTAGGCACTTGTGGTCCTGTGTCTGAGCAGCAGTGTTGAGGTGGGCAGCACCTCAAAAAAAAAAAAAAAAAATATATATATATATATATATATATATATATAGATATATATATATATATATACAGTGGTACCTCTGTTCTCCACCATAATCCGTTCTGGCAGGCTGATTGAAAACTAAGCAGTTTGAGAACTGTGCATTTCCCCCCATTAATAGTAATGTAAATGTGTTTAATTGGTTCCAGCATCCCCCAATAGTAACTACTGTACCTGTCTGTTTCATTAAAAATACGAAGGGACCCTTAGACCCAGAGTCGCTTTTGCCATGAGGCGGAATGAGCATCCTGCCTCAGGTGGCAGATTCTGTGGTCTTGGAGGGGGCGGCATAATGTTCCCCCTGCTGTCATTTTAGTTAGGTTTCACTTTAAAAAAAATCACAGTATACATTGCCTTGCAGCCACTCTCCTGCCCTGCTGCCCACACTCACCGCAGTCCTCACCTCCTGCCGGGCTTTGTCCGCGATGTAACCCAGCAGCTCTCATCACACAACATCCCCTCTATTCTGGACTGTGGTGAGTACCCGGGGTCGTGTTGCAGCCACCAGGTTGCTGAGTGGGGCTGGTTGTGGCTTGGGCAGTTAAGCTTGCTCCGGGCGGAGAAGTGTCTCTTTGTGTGATCTGTGGTGTGTTGCAGAGCAGTTTTACACATGACTTCACTGTACAAGAGAATACAATCAATGCAGTGATAGGCAGAATATATAACAATTACATTCACTGACTCACAGGTGACGTCCTCCTTATCACCAACCTAAATGAATTCATAAATAAACACTAGGCATGATATGCTTGATGGCTGATTAATAATGCTAAATTTATTACTCAACATAAAGTTTCCATTGTATAGCATAATATAGAGTTCATCCCATAAAAATCAATGTCCAGCATGTATTTCTAAAGAATCTGATAATTCTACATGATGTTTTGACCTTTACCAAGAAGGATCTAGAGGAGAAGTGATGTCTGATCTCAGAAGAGACCAGGGCCCCAAATTAATGGGGTATTTCCGTATCCATAGAATAGGGGATAAGGGTCAGGTCTTGGCTACCTCCGTCAACAAAACAATGAATGGAGTAGCATCAAACATGTACAATTCAAGATGGCGGGGCAAGGGTGGTTCCAGTGGCAGGACCTCTTGCAATCTGACATACTGTATCCTTCATTCTTTGGATGTGGGAGGAAAGTGGCAGGGCAGAACATCTGTCATAGAGAGCTGAGGGAAAGCAATGCATTCTGGTGATTCTAGTACTGACCAAACGTTCAACCAGGAAGTAGTGACAGAACATGGTAGAGGAGAGGAATACATGCTCTCTCCATCATACTTCACAGTGGGGACAAGGCTTTGGTATTGTGTGCAGTGTTCTTTTTCTTCAATATTAGGATGCATTTTTTGTTAAAAAGTTTCTTTTCTTATCTCCCAGAAGTACTAGTCTACAGTATCCAGGTGACAGGATGCAAGTTATATTTTTTCTTTGACCTTCTGTCTATGTAATTATGCAGCTAATACATTGTAAGAAGGAACTTATAGAACTAAATCATGGACTTGTGCACATTTGTTAGGGAAAGATGTCACAGGATCTTGCTGAGCAAGGCCACGGGATTATAAAGCAAAAAAGGGCAGAAGCTATTTCTGTGCTCCGGGTCTAGATTGCTGTTCTATTCCTGTTGAATACAGATTAATTGAAGGTGTATCACTTCCCAGCACGTAATGTGACAAGTCATGTCAGCTGGGAGCAAACAAAGGACACGCCATTATTTTTATCCGATCGGGAGCTTTGGAACCTGTTGAAAGAGCAGAGCTTTCAGAATCTCTTTCTTATCGTGTCAGAGTTTATCATCCCCTCCCCTTCTCCCCCCTCCTGCGCTTTCCCTGTTGCCCTGGCGCATTAATCACGACTCTTTTCTCTTTCGACGTCTCTTCCTCAGTCTTTCTCCAATCTCCCAACTTGATGGCACTTCGCCTGAGCTTATTCACAATACACCTAATTTGCTGGAATGTTTGAGCTGCTAACAAAAATACCCTTAAATTGTTCCTACCATCTGTGTAAATTCAACTCGTGTGAAAGAAAATGAGATTCAAATGCTATCCAGATGTCCCAATGCAAATTCACATTAGCATATTATGTAAATGATGGTGGTGACACATGAAAAAATGCTCATGTTCAAACAAAAATATTTATTTTTAAACTGAACATTTATAAAAGATCCTAATGGAAGAAGGATGGTGTCTGGCTCTGCCAATGCTGCCATTCCTACGCCCAGGACTCCCGGCCTCAGCTCTTGCTCTGCTGAGAAGATCCAGAACATCCATTTTGTGTTGCGGTGGGAGCGCTCAAGTGAACATCGTCTATCACCACTGGCTTAATATAGCTGCCTGAGTATGGAGGAGGAAAGGCTCTTTGGAAAAGCCAATCCCTGTAGGGCCGTGCAGCCGAGCCGAAGTTGATATATTATGTATAGGACATGGAACTTGTATTATATCATAAATAATATTTTGTTTACTTCTTACGTAATCCTAAAATAACATTTTATCCTTAAAACCAAATAAAATAGTCAGTCACATCAGGGAAGCTTAACTTTAAAGGGCAAGTCCAGGAACATTTCATCTTATGATAACTAGGGCACCAGGAAGTCTGAAGTCAAACAGAGAAGATAATTTATAATTTTACTCATTACTCATTATACATGCCATAGGATGGAATATAGATTGCAAACGTTTTAAATACTGGGATAGCACAATGTCTTTTGGTTGAATATAACTACAGAATATATTAGAACAATATAACTGCAACAGTTTTCTCCTAAAGTATAACTACTATAATACTACTACTAAAATGTAACTACTACGATGTACTATGTACAAGAATATATTGACTATAATTACTTCCACCTATGTACAAGAATATTACAATTTTAATACTTTACCCTATGTAAAGAATATAGGTAGCATTATATTGCCTCTATACTGAACACATAATTAATATAACACTGCCCTCATATACAAGGATATAATACTGCGTCCCATGTACAAGAATATAACTACTATATTATTGCTCATATGCACAAGAATATAACTACTATAATACTGCTCCCTATGTACAAGAATATAACTACTATAAAACTGCCCCTATGTACAAGAATATAACTACTATAATACTGCCCATTTGTACAAGAATATAACTACTGCCATGACTGGAGTTGTGGATCCACTGCACCACAGCTAGCAATGGCGTAAGCCGTAACAGGGAGCGGAGTCTAAGGGGCTGCTGGTCTTCACCAGGAACCACCGCAAGGTGGGAAGGACTTGCTGCGGCAGGCGACACCCAGGTCACTACCCCTGGGTTTGCTTGCTAGTAGCGGCGAAGTGCAGCTGGAGACACAAAGGCAGGCAGGAATGCAGAAGAACACATGGCTGATACCATAGGCAGCAGGACAGATGGTAGGAAGCACCGGTGGCAGGGACCACAGGTGGCAGGAAACATGGTCAGGAAACATGGACATCAAACACAGAGAGCTGGGACAACACATAGGCTTCAACAGAGAATGTGAGGACAGGTGCTTTATTTATGGCAGGTGATTGGTGCACTATCAATTAGGGATGCACTGTCCCTTTAAATCTGTGACAGCCAGCGCACACGCCCTAGGAGGCTGGGACGCACATGCCAGCCAGGACACCAAGGAGCAGGACCGTGGAGTGGTGAGGTGCCCCAGGGGCGGAAGCAGTAGCAGCGCCCGACCCCTACACTTGGGCTCCGGTGTTTGCAGAAGACCGCTGCGGTGGCGGCCCGGAGCACGGAATGCTGCCACAGCCCTAACAACTACTATAATATAATAACTTGATAGTAGAAAGAAATGGGCACTCACCAGTCCAATGAGTTAAAGGTTAAGGGAGGGGAAGTGTTGAGCAGGCACATGCTCACTGGCTGACAACAAATGTTTTGTGCTCAACATTGCTTCATCCAGTCAGGGACAGTATCTAACTCCAAGGAGTGTAAGTGCTGCAAATAAACACAAAATGTTACAGAAAAGCTGCATTCTCTCATTCAATCCCAGTCGGCTGTGCCCGTTGTCAGATGGATATTCCCTACAGGATGCTGATTTGGATACCACTCTATGCCATGGACCGGTTGGAGAGGATTTAAATATTAACAGAAAACCATGACTAAGGACACAGTGGGGTCTGAAACACGTCAGTGTTGTATGAATACAAAATAAAGCATTGGAAATTTCGAGAGCTGAAGAGAATTTGTCTACTTTCTTCATAAGGTAGAAAAGGTTGGTCATTGCAACTTCATTGCAAGGTTGTACCTTTGGCAGCTAAGGGACACTGTCCTGTTCTGATGAAATGATTCCAGAAATCTATGCCAGGACATATTGCTGCAGTTCCGAAAGCCAAAGAAGGTCCAACTCGCTGCTAGCTGGTTGTCTCTAATAAGGTGGTCATTTAGTGTAGATTTCAGATCTTCTGACTTTGCTGGGCATTATCGCCCCCTGCTGCATCTCACACCGATTTACTCCTTGTATAGCAGAGGTCATTTTGTACCCCGTCTGTTTCATTTTAAGGTTGGCTCACAGCTTATCATCTTGTGTACACTGCACTCTAAAGGGTTAAAATATTAATTTATATGCAGAATGATGGATGAGCTCATGACAATATCTGATACGGAAAGAATATTAAAAAAAATGGAGTCTGATAATGGAGGCGCTGACACACTTCAGGCCTGGAATGGAGCAGAATTATATTCTTCTACAGAGTTTACTGCCTTGGATGGATTTGATCAATTCTTCTGACGGAGATTAATTGGCAGGTCGTGCAGATCGAAGTGCAGACAGAAAATAAGCGACTTACAAGAAATGAAAAATATGATTAAAGAACGACATTTAACGCTAAGTCCTCAACATATAATAAACATCGACCAGGCACAACAGGTCTCTGAAGTCTGATCTTAAAGGAGAACAGTGATCACACTCTGGCCTGTGATGTTTTATGGGACAGAAGTGTCACCTTTAAATGATCAGGAAAAGTAGATATTGGGTCAAAGTAGATTATACATAGTACAGAATATTCACTCAAAGCAGCACATAATAACCGAGTTGCCAAATAAGAATGCCTGTCCACTTGCTAAAGAAATGTTCAACCCAAAGGCAAACTAGTGCATAATGGATACAGGTATTGGCATTGCCCCCTTCCACCAATATAGGTTTTCAGATTCATACCTTTGATTGAATATAGGAAAACCTAAAAATGTTATCCTATAGCCCAAAATGTTGACACCCATCTTAGGTTAGCTTTACCCATCCTCATCAGTATAAGTTTCTGCTGTGAAATTCTTAGCACTGGATCACAGTAATCTTATTAGTAAAATTCCTTGAATTAAATTGGTTCATTGTAATCATACGGAGATACACATAGTGACCCCTATCCAGCCAAAGTGTAATGTAAAACTGTGCCAACATGTGGTATAAGCCCACTGTAACACACTGTAGTTTTTCTTTTTTAAATATAACCACTATTTACATCCATAGGCTATGTTCACACTAAGTAAAAAAAAAAAGAGTAAAGGTGTCCCCTTTTCAAGTGGCGTCAATGAAATGCATTGAAGTCAATGGAATAACGGACGCCCAATGCACACAGTTTATTAAATAATGGATTTTGTTTGAGTGAACAAAATAATGATCATGACAATTATTTGTGGCCGTTTTTTTGCAAACAACGGATGTTATTTTTTGTTGTTTACAAACATTTTTTTTTACTGTCATTTCACCATCTTTACTATTCAATGGACCTTTAAAGAAGAACCACGCCCAAAAGGGCCTGGACTAGAATAATGCACCATTAGCCTTTATTCGCGACCAAAACACAAAATGACTGATGATGATGGACATCATTTTACAAAATAATAAAAAAAAAGGAACAAACGTCATGTGAACATAGCCATACAGTGGCAGACAAATATTATAAAATAGGAGCTCTGCAGTTACATCCAATGACTCCTCTGCTTTGAGTAATTCTCTTTCTGTTTTCTTCTCTATCTGGCTAATGGCCATGACAACTGGGACTTGACTTACCAATAATGCTCCTGCTATGATGTCTTTTACAAATAATGCCCAGCATTCCCCCATTTATTAATAATGCCCACGCTGTGCCCTCATGTAACAAGTCTACTCTTCTACTCCCATGGAGAGTGGGAGAGTAACAGTGCCCATGAGCCTTCGTATAGTAATAATGTTTCCTGTTCCTCCATGCAGTAATAATGTCCTCTGTGCCTCGATACAGTAACAATTGCCTGTGTCTCCATATGCCTTCATGCAACAATATAACGCTGTGCCTTTATGCAACGATATCTCTCAACTATGCAACAATGTGCCTACATATAGTAATAATGCATCCTGTGCCCCCTATAGCAATAATGCCCCCCTGTGCCCCATATAGTAATAATGCTCCCTGTGCCCCATATAGTAATAATGCTCCCTGTGCCCCCATATAGTAATAATGCCTCTGAAGTGGCAGTAGCTTGTGAGTAAATGGCTGAGCAGGGAATCAATAGCTCCCCGTCCTGCTATTCCACATGACTGCATCTGTGCAGTCAGAGTTGGCAATTGTCAGCAGATCAGAGGCACCAGGCCTAAGGTCAAGGACTAACGCCCCAGATGCCTGGTCCTAGCAATGAAGTTATCTTAGAAAGATTCCCTTTCCCTTTAACTCACATCTGCACTACTTGGAATCAAGATCATTTTCCCAAACACAGAGGATCTGCTTGTGCTACAAATTATATAAAGTCCGTGTCATTTGCATTTTGTAATCACTGAATATGTGTCTTAAATCTTAGATCACTCGATGTGCCGCCATCTGTCAGGATGTTTCTTCAAGTTTTAATAAAATAAAGACAGTGAGTCATGATGCAGAGAGTGAAGACACAAAGCGGGAGTGCCGAGCTATCCCCACCTCATCTTGCAGCACAACTAAGACTTTGATTCTGGAAAATTATAACAAAAAAACTTTACATTTTTGTTATGCAAACAAGTAGATGACAATGATGGCAGCGATGCCTGCACCAGGTCTATGGGGGATTATACCCAGGAGTATTATAACTCAGAAACACTGTTACTGACTTCTCTGATGAAAGTGCCTGGGCCGTTTATAGTGTCATTATCTTAAACTCTTGTCAACGTGGCTTCTTAACTAGGGGTCTTTCTACCTCGGAACATAAATTGTCAGGTATAGAATGGTTCTTATTTTCTTTTATTTACATGGTTTGTAAGGGAATGGTATTAGGGTTGCCTTACCATTATTGTATACCTCAGTGCTATTGCCATGTTTTGATGTATCTTCTGTGCTTTCTGTATTGTGTTATTAAAGGGGTTGTCCGGCGATAAAAAATTATTCACAGAATAACACACATTACAAAGTTATACAACTTTGTAATGTATGTTATGTCTGTGAATGGCCCCCTTCCCCGTGTCCCACCACCCCCACCCGTGTACGCGGAAGTGTGGTGCGCTATACATTACCTGTCACGTGCCGACCACGGTCTCCGATCGTCAGCAGTGACGTCTTCTTCGGGAGGCCGGCGGATCTTCCCGAGTGCCAGCCGCCCTCTGCAGCGTCATCCGAAGCACAGCCGCGATTGGCTGAGCATAACTGTGCTCAGCCAATCGCGGCTGAGCAGCTGATGACGTGGCCGCGTCATCAGCCGCTCAGCTTCTTCAGTTATGACCATGTGCACCGGCTATTTACAGTGTGGCAGACATATCCCTAAGATATATCCCCCTAAGCAATGCTAATTTGGATGACTGAATAGAAGTGTAAGTCAGCAAATGTCTGTAAATTTATGACTTCTTGCTTCTTCACATTTATTATATATCTTCTCCACTTTTAATTTCATGTGTCTCTTTACCAATACTCAGTTCAATGTTGCTTGCAAGGTACAAAAGGTACACCTGAGGTGTACAGCAGACTCCGTACTCTTCACCAACACATTATTATTTCTTTTTGTTTTAGTGTGTAATAGTATTGGGTTTTTTTTTGATTGTTAGTTTTTTGGAGTTTCCTTCAAATGATTCCAGGATTTCTATTAAATATTTGGGTGAAAAAAAAAATGGAAAAACACCAACATGCATATAGACATGGCATACTTTCTAGTGTTATTCTCCACCTATAGAGGTCAATAGGAGGAAAAACACCACTGTTTCTTGAAAAAAAAAAAGCCACATGCTCAGTATGCTGCGCTTTTGCAAACATGTCAAGAAACACAAAAACAACAAAATGCCCTGAAAAAAAGTCAAACACAAAAATAGGTGTATTGCGTTGCATATTTTTCTATTGACTTTTAGCACTATGCGGAGGGGGGTGAATTATGGACTTTGCAGAAGAATTGAATCAGATTGAATCAAAGAAAGAATTGATTCAGATTGAATCATACGAAGAATACTCTTGTTATTTTGGTTGGTATCTACTGTCACAAGCAGCTGATGCAGATCTAGTGTGATGACCCTGCAAATATATATTTTATATATGTTGGTTTTCTGGACCACTGTGCCATAGGAAGAAAAATAGACTAGAGGGATTTTTTTCGGTTATGCATTAAGTTTTAAATATATTTCTGCATCAATAAAATACCTCTGATTCCCTCCTTCTCGCCAAGAAGCATCAGGAAAAAATGTAAAAATATTCTAATGAATATTTGTTGAAATAAAAGTGTAAATTACACTGGAGTTTGTGATACACTGCGCCTCTGACCAATTAACACGTCTGGAGAAAGTTGAGGTTCGTTCTTGGTTGGCTGAGTTCCACTGTACACTTACAATTTGTTGCGCACCAGTAGTTCCACTTTCAGGGGCATCACGTGACTTAAATATGCAACTTACAAAAATAGCTGAAAACCCCCCAGTAAGCTGCAGCGAGTCCACAGTGATCGTAATTAAAAATGTGCAGTCAGCCAAAGCGCTCCAATTATGGGCCAGCAGGGGGCGCCAGATTGGACAAGAAATCTATCCTGATTTGCTTCAGAAATGAAGCTTTCCATTTATGTCACATTGATTTGCTCTGTTTGTCAATTATTTCTCAGGTGATGTCTCTCTGAGTGAAAGCTGCTTTGCATTTCAATAGTTAGATCTTCCACTTCTGCACACAATTTGATGTAAAGTATGCATTGGATCACTCTATCGCCCTCGGAACCCCCCTTCTCCATTCATTATTCTCCATGACATAATATAATAATATCCCTATAAAGGTACAAACTAACATTAAAAAATATATGTATGCTGACCATTGCCCTATACATTATGTGCAAGAATATAATGATTATATCACTAGCTCCTATGTACAAAAATATAACTACTATAATACTGCTTCTATGTGCAAGAATGTAACTACTGCAATACTGCCCCCTATGTACAAGAATATATACTACTATAATACTGCTCCTATGTATAAGAATATAACTACTATAATCAAGGATCAAGAAACAGAGTCTCGCACTCACCGGACTGTAGCTGCAAGTGGTTTATTTCCGATACATCAGAGTAGGCTAGGCGGGGAGAGGGGAGATGGCAGAGCAGGTGTGTTCAGCAGGAGCAACAAAATGTTTCACGCCTACAGAGGCGCTTCGTCGGGCTAGGAACCTCCTCCTAGCCCGACGAAGCGCCTCTGTAGGCGTGAAACATTTTGTTGCTCCTGCTGAACACACCTGCTCTGCCATCTCCCCTCTCCCCGCCTAGCCTACTCTGATGTATCGGAAATAAACCACTTGCAGCTACAGTCCGGTGAGTGCGAGACTCTGTTTCTTGATCCTTGTTTATATATCCTGCTTTATCTGCCTCTGCACCGCGGTTCTACGGTTCGGATACAGTTTGTGTGCTCTGGACTCCTGTCCCGGGTTTCCTACATTGGGTGTACCTTGCAGTTAGTGCCGGACGGAACTCTCACCACGCCAATAACTACTATAATACTGCCCCCTATGTTCAAGAATATAACTTCTATAATACTGCCCCCTATGTCCAAGAATATAACTACTATAATAGTGCTCCTGTGTACAAGAATATAACTACTATAATACTGCCCCCTATGCACAAGAATATATACTACTATAATACTGCCTCTATGTATAAGAATATAACTACTATAATACTGCCCCCTATGTTCAAGAATATAACTTCTATAATACTGCCCCCTATGTCCAAGAATATAACTACTATAATAGTGCTCCTGTGTACAAGAATATAACGACTATAATGCACAAGCCAAGTAGTGAAGCAGCAGAAAGATGACCCGTAGCACTCACCAGTCTTCAGGCAGTACGTATCTTTATTTCAGGGTGACATCAAACAGGTTGGTGTGGGGCAGGAGGAGACAGATCCAGCAGATGCTGTGCCCTCGGGCTACAGCCGTTTCGCGGGTAAACTTCCCGCTTTCTCAAGCCACTCAAGTGACACTTCCTACACTTAAAACACATTTGTGAACGCATTGCTCACCACTGAATGCGATAGTGCCGACATCTCTTTGTAGCTTGTGTGATATAACGACTATAATACTGCCCCTATGTACAAGAATATATCTACTATAAGGCTATGTTCACATTACGTGAACATCCGTCTGTTCCGTGACCCCGGCCGGTCCCAGCCCGGATCATCACGGCCGGTACAAGTACCGGCCGGTTGATCTATCCGCCCAGGAAGCTCTGATGCGGGCGCATCAGCACGTCCGCATCAGAGCTTCCCACAGCACACAGTGAAGCAAGCTCGCTCGCTTCACAGTGTGAACTGACAGGTCCCTCTGCGGCCGGAACTCACTGAGTTCCGGCCGCAAATAATGGACCTGTCAGTTTTTTGCGGCACCTCATGGGATCCGGCCGGAACGTATACGATGTGTGCACGCTCCACCCGGATCCCATTGAAACTGAGGCTGTGTCCACACCGCAAATCTAAGGCCAAGGTTCTGCGGCGAGAACTACGGCAGTAGATTTACGTAGTGTGAACATAGCCTAATACTGCATCCTATGTACAAGAATATATCTACTATAATACGGCCTCCTATGTACAAGAATATAACTACTATAAAATGTACAAGAATATACCTAGTATAATGCTGTCCCCTATGTACAAGAATATAACTACTATAATACTTCCTCCTATGTACAAGAATATAACCGCTATGATGCTGTTGCCTGAGGATGAGAGTATGGACAGGGAGTTCTGGATTCTCTGGTGACATTCTCACTTATCTTTTTCTTACTGTACATGTATCTACTCTCTGTGGATTCTGGAGCAGATGCTGAACTTTACTCAAAGAAGACTTCTTCCGTTACTTGGTTAGTGATAATAAATCATCATCAGACAAATCAGATAGGGCAATCTATCACTTATCGGGCACCACGCCATATATACACAAACACTGTACCACTTGTGTCTTTTGTTCTTCTAAAGTCACATTTGCAAGCAGCAGACGTGGACTGCACACTGTTTGATGCATCACTCTACACTCACTCGCTGTTCAGACATACATTACAGTTACTTAAAAATAATAAAAATGGAGTGTATTAGACATGACAAGGATGAAGACTATATAGAATTGTATTTTGTAGAATTCATCAAATGACTAATAAAAATAACATTATATGATAGGAAATATAGGGATGTGTGCTTCTGTATCACACCTAAGAAGCTTAGATACAGCAGACATCACATGATAGGCTTACCTACAGTGAACCTACAGTCAGAAGTTGGATACATGATATAACCGAGCAGAGTCTCCTTCCATTTTAGTGACTTGTGTGTTTATTACGTGGATTTGTATTTTCTATATTGTAGGATTCTGGCCAGAGTCCACCCTCTAATAACAGCGTCTGGAGAATTGGACCAGATTCTTGAAATCTCTCCATCCATATTGAACAGTTAATCATCAGAATTTTAAAAAGTCAAAACAATGTGCTTCAGATTCAGAGATTTCTGCCAATTCTGAAATAAACATGTTCACACTCTTTTCCTTCTGCAAAGAATAAGAAAATCACAGGCAGAACACTTCCCGTCACCCCAGACTCCACTGCATGAAGCTCCCAACCCTCCACCAGCCCCAGCATTCTTACACCCTCTTCTCCCGAGCCTCTAACTGAAAAAAATTCAGGGGGCTCAAGGTTTTCAGGGGCCAGGTTTTCACATAACCCCAATTGGGAAATAGAGCCACACATTAGTCTTTTAGGCCACACAACCCCTTTATTCCGAGCCTAGGCTGTCTTCAGTAGGAAGCAGAGACCTCTCCCTGGGACCCAGCACACTGTTAAAATGTTCCTATTACCCCTTGTGCAGTGCGCTGGTGTAAGACTTAGGGCTTATTCCCACATGGCTGCTTTATTACAGTGCTGTGAAGATGCAAACACTTTTCCCGCTCACTGCATCATAGGAGGAGTCCACTACAGGGCTTCCCTGTCCGAGGGTTCCATGTTTCAGGTAATGTGTGAATAAGCCCTTAAACACAACTTATTTCTGCATTCCTGCTGGACATGCCCCCTCACTGCAGATCCTTCCTGAGTGTACGGACTCTGACAGGAGGATCAGATAACAGCCCTGACACAGACATAAACAAACCCTCCTCCCCCCTCCTATCAGCAGGTTCTCCCCCCTCCCCTCACAGAGGTGACTAAGCAGAGCTGAGGGTGTTGTGTGTGAGGAGCAGCGCAGGGGAAGAGCTGGATGGAGGGACAAGTGTATCCAGTGCCACCATCACTCCAATGTGCTGCATGAGGGAGAGTGGGTGAGTCACTGAGGGGAGGACTACAAGTCCCAGCACAACACAGTCCTTCCATAGTACATATAACATTCACTACCAGATGTCTGCAGCAGGTGCCCCCACCTCCATAGCTGACATTATCCTACAGTGTAATGAGAGCAGATGACTGTATCTAATCCCACTGTGTGTGATACCATCTGCTGGGGCTCTGTATCTAATCTTACATTGTGATACTGTATGCTGGGGCTCTATCTGATCCTGCTATGTGTGATACATCTGCTGAGGTGCTGGTCACTGAATGGAGGGACCCAGCCAGGGAGATGAGGGATAGGCCACGCCCACTTCCAGTCAGCCAGAAGAAAAATTCATTTATTCCTCTGAGCCAAACAACTGGGGATATCTCAGCGAGCGTACACACTATCAACACAGTTTAGGGCTCTTTTTAAAAGGTAACATGTGGTCTTTTTATTTGAGGAATTTCATTTTTTGGCTACTGAAATTATAGTTGCGCTTTAAGTAAAACCCCTGCGAACTTGCAGGACTTGAAAGACAACTTTGAGAGTAGAAGATGACCCCCTCAGTGTGGACAGGCCTGGAATCCTCAGTCAGCAGCAGTCACACCCCAGGCTTTTCTTTAGCTGGCCATAGCTGAAAAGACAGGAACTGAATCAGGATTCAGCATACACCTCAGAAACATAGCATCAGGCACTGGCCGCATGGCCAGGCCCTGTGTAGAAAACTCTCTGGCCCTAGGGATAGCTAAATACACTAGCAAGAAACATAGACTAACCCTAAACAAACTACAGGCCCTCACTTAATAGTGCAGGGGTGAACTCCCATTGGTGGAGGAGCCCTGAAGTAGTTAGAGACAGGATTGCACAGAACAATAAGGAGAGAGTAAGTCTGGGATCTAATAAGAAAGTAGTTACTGGCTGGGTGGCCTTAACAGAGATTGGTCAACCCAGGAATGACCTGACAAACCAATTCTCAAGCAGGTTGCAGAGTCACATACACAATTAACCCTAGCATACACCTTCAGCACCTGATTGCTGTAAAAGAGCACAGAGTGACATCTACAGACCAAAATGTAGTATAACAATTTTCATCTCCAGATTACCCTTTAGACTTGAATAAAGATATGGAGATCGCTGCTCTACACGTATGCATACTTAGCAGCAGTGGACAATAGGGTTCTGGTACACTGCATACAGTATGTTGAGACTTCATAATTCTTTTATTTATATCTTTGCAGTGATGACATCAGTTTGGTAGTCTGTCAGGGGATAACAGATTTGCTTTAAAGGGGTACTCTAGTGGAAAAAAAAATGTTTCTAGGTCAACTGGTGTCAGAAAGTTATACAAAGTTGTAAACTACTTCTATTTAAAAATCTCAAGCCTTCTAGTATTTATTAGCTGCTGTATGTCCTGCAGGAAGAGGTGTATTCTTTCCAGTCTGACACAGACACAGGCAACTGTCCAGAGCTGGAGCAAATCTTTACAGAAAACCTCTCCTGCTCTGGACAGTTCCTTTAACAGACAGAGGTGGCAACAGAGAGCACTGTGTCAGACTGAAAAGAATACACCACTTCATGCAGCTGATTAGTACTTGAAGACTTGAGATTTTGAAGTAGAAATAATTTACAAACCTGTATAACTTTCTGACACCAGCTGATTTGAACACAACTTTTTCACCTGAGTACCCCTTTAATTGCAATTAAGAGGGGTGAGAAGTGTCTCTCTTTAGAAACAGGCAACAGCAGACTGGGAGAAGTTGTACGAGGACCTTACAGCCCTTTACTAGGCCTGAGACAGCACATGCTTATGCTTCTTATGTATTTCTTAAAAATCTACCCCCTGTAGCTTGAAAATGCAGTATGCAAGTTTGTGCAGCTAGCAGCTGGGTATTGTACTTCAGAGAGAATGATTGTAAAGACAAGAAACTGTAAGCCTAGCAGTGGTATACTAGCATCTAAGAAACCCTGTGTATACACCCTGTGTATACACTCCTGCCAGGTTTCCATAGACAGGGCAATGTATATTTTCAATTAATCACGGTCGGTGTTGCAATTTGCAACAACAGCCGTGATTAAAAATATACATTGTGTGAACTTAGCTTTATAGGGCAGTGCTTCCCAACCTTTTCCACCTCGGGGCACCCCTTGGAAAAAAAAATTTCCTTGGGGCACCCCAACTAAATAATGTTCTACAAAATAAGAAAACCGTCATACAGTGACTCACAGGTGACGTCTTCTTTGATCTGTGGAGTCACTTTCCCTTTTCCTCTCCATCCGCCATGATGATTCCTTCCAGCTACTTTTCATCTCTTCAGAACCTGCGAGACAAACAATTTAGGCTCCGCACATTTCTAGCAACTTCCTATCCTTTCTCCCCCCTGTCGGCTCCCAAAGTAACTGCGCTGTTTGGTGTTATGTGCAGTAAAGCGAGTAGGAATGTGGGATGCCCCCTGTATGTAGGATCCCCTGCTGTGATGAACTAATAATGCCCCCAGAGGTGCCCCCATGAAATAATAATGCCCCCAGAGGTGCCCCCATGAACTAATAATGCCCCAGAGGTGCCCCCATGAACTAATAATGCCCCCAGAGGTTCCCCCATGAACTAATAATGCCCTCAGAGGTGCCCCCTATGAAGTAATAATGCCCCCAGAGGTGCCCCCATGAACTAATAATGCCCCCAGAGTTGCCCCCCATGAACTAATAATGCCCCCCAGAGGTGCCCCCATGAGCTAATGCCCCCAGAGGTGCCCCCATATACTAATAATGCCCCCAGAGGTGCCCCCATGAACTAATAATGCCCCCAGAGGTGCCCCCCTATACTAATAATGCCCCAGGGGTGGCCCCCATATACTAATAATGCCCCCAGAGGTGCCCCCATGAACTAATAATGCCCCCAGAGGTGCCCCCATGAACTAATAATGCCCCCAGAGGTGCCCCCATATACTAATATGCCCCCAGAGGTGCCCCCATACTAATAATGCCCCCAGAGGTGCCCCCATGAACTAATAATGCCCCCAGAGGTGCCCCCATGAACTAATAATGCCCCCAGAGGTGCCCCCATATACAAATAATGCCCCCAGAGGTGCCCCCATGAACTAATAATGCCCCCAGAGGTGCCCCCATGAACTAATAATGCCCCCAGGGGTGCCCCCATGAACTAATTATGCCCCCAGAGGTGCCCCCATATAATAATAATGCCCACAGAGGTGCCCCCATACACTAATAATGCCCCCAGAATTGCCCCCATATACTAATAATGCCCCCAAGGTGCCCCCATGAACTAATAATGCCCCCGAGGTGCCCCTCATGAACTAATAATGCCCCCTGCTCTGCCCCTAAAAAACAAAACAAAAACATCCTACTCACCTAATCAGCGCTGTGGCTGCAGGCAGAAGCTCTCCTCCTCCTCTTCGGGCTCCATCGTGCGAGCGGCGGGGTCGGGACGTCCGGCAGGCGTGATGACGTCACATCATTACGCCTGCCGGAGAGGTCACGTCCCGGCCTCCCATAGGCTGCTGGCATGAAGTGCCGGCGGCCTATGGGAGTGAATATAGGAGCAGGACGGTGACACTTCCTGCTCCTATATTCTGCTTACTTTAAATGTTCCGCCTGCTCATAGTGCGGGCGGAACATGAAAGTGATCCGTGCATCCTGAGAAGCTGCGCAGACGCAGCTTCTCGGATTGCTTAAAGAGACAGCGCACATTTCCCACCGGGATCCCGCGGCACCCCTGTTGGGAAACGCTGTTATAGGGAAACCTGCTCCAGCCTAAGCAAAGTCTTTTTGCTACCTTATTAAAGTCTTATTTACACATTACAATGAGAGGCACCCCATCCTACACCAGCCAAGAGACAAGACTACCACCATTACAACCGTCATATCCAAGTGAAACCCGTCAGCATTTGCCAGCCCTAGGGATGTGGGAGGCCTGGTAGGAGACCCAGGCTACAGTGAACCTTACTGTTATTATACTGAGACTACATTCCTCATCATCCACTTGCACACCACACCATTCTTCTGTGTAGCTAAGGACTCCATTCACATCTAACTCACAGGTAAAGAACTCCTTTTAGGTCTCCTTTCCTGCACTGGAAGTGTTAACACATCCGGCTTAAAGTTCTATTACTGCTTGTACATAAAGTATTAAGATGCTGCTGACCTACATTTTACACTCCCTGGAAATTGAAGTAGAATATTATTTTACACAGCATTAGTACCTGTTTAGTCAGTTATATTGAAGTGATTTAGTTTATAGAAGGAAACAAGCACATGAGGTTTACAATACATCATAAATCACGGTCAGGGATTAGATTTTGGGAACAGTCTATGTGTAAAGAGCTTTATAAGAATCGGAAGAGAAAAACATTCTGAGAAAACTCAGAAATACTGCAGGAAATCATTAATTCCCCAAACGTGACCCAAATCCAGAAGAATCTCTGCAGGATCCTGAATACACAAAACAAACATAGAGTTTTTATAATTTGTATTCAGCCCCTAACTACAGAATGACCCACTCCCGAAAATAAGACCTAGCTTCATTTTGCAGGCTTTTTGGAGTAGGCGTAGGAGTGGGAGGTATACAGTATGGAGGGCCTCAATGCAGGGGGATGATGTATACAGTATAGAGGAAGATCTACAGTGGGGGAGGGTTGTAAACAGTATTGAGGCCTAACTACAAGGGAACAGTATAGGAGCCTATCAACAGTGGGACGTACAGTATGGTACTGTATATTGTGGGGCTACAGTGTTGGGGCATGTGTGTTTCTCTGAGAATAAGATCTATCACGAAAGTCCTAGCCCCTTTTCAGAGAAAAAATAAAATAAAATATGACCCTGTCTTCTTTTCAGAGAAAGACAGTAGTAGGTTTTAAAGGAGATCTGTCATCTGTAAGTCATGTTTTAAACTGCTGCTACTGCTGATAACTGATAAGACCAGTAGTGGATTATAATAGGTCCTTTTCGGGCGATAGCCCAGGGCCCTGAGCTCCCAAAAACTATTGTATTTTCAGTGGTGCATTGTCTCCTGGCTACAGTTCTGCAATGATTTGCAAAAAATCACTGCTTTTTTAATGCAATTTTGCACAAATCAGGGCATCATGACATTATCTATCCTGTACTATGAAGACCACGCTAGTGCTTCCAAAGTTACAGTGGGATGGGGGGCCCAGGCTTGGTGAACAGCCCGGGGCCTATGGTTTATCTGCCTCTGGATAAGACAAGGAGACACCCGATACCTTTTTCTATACAGACTGGAAGCACAGTTGGATATATGAAAGGAACAGAGTGTATCCCTGACCTAACTGCTATCTAACAGTGACAGAAGTTGGGAAAGGGAATTACAGCTGGCAGTTTGATTGTCAAAAATATTCCTGTATTATGAGTAGTTCTTGTAAACCTGTGAACCTGTATAGTGCTTATGAACATGTACCAAATGTGGACTCTCTAAGCATCAATCCAAATAGTGTGTGAAGTCTAAGGAATCCCCTAGTCTCCATACCCAACCCCCACAAAGAACTATTACCATTGCTGCAGAGAAATTCTCAGGTTACGGTCTTCAGAATAGTCGCAGATCGGCAGAGGTAGCAACAATGTCAAATCAAGGCATGGTCAGGTACAGAGCTGAGGTGTGGTCACAAGACAGCATTAGGCTATGTTCCCACTACGTATAGAGACCGGCCGTTCCGTGACCGGTCTCATCCGGTCTCTCCCCGGATCATCCCGGATGATCTTTCGGCCGCAGGGTTCTGATGCAGGCACATCAGCGTGCGCCCGCATCAGAACCTCCCATAGCACACAATGAAGCAAGCGGCCGGAGCCGCTCACTTCACTGTGTGAACTGACAGGGTTTCCTATGGCCGCAATTCATTGAATTGCGGCTGCAGAAAACTGACATGTCAGTTATTTGTGGCCCCGTGCAGGATCCCGGCCGGAGCGGATATGATGTGTATACACTCCGTCCGGGATCCCATAGAACAATAGGTACTGTTCACCCGTACAAAGTACGGCTGTTGTTGTCGATGGCAACAACGGGCGTACTTTTACGTAGTGTGAACATAGCCTTAGGATGCAACAAGTCTAGGGATGATTCAAGAATTAAGTCTGGGGCAAGATGGAGGTCAGGACCAGGAGTAGTACCACAAGTACCAGTGCCAGCAATGCATCAAGATACTAAGCATGCCAATTCTCCTTGTTCCCCAACACTAGGCAGTAGCTAGTTGCTCTGAGTTGTATTCTTCCTTTACTTTGCTGTTAGGGCCATGATTCACCAAATAGTTACAGATTAGCAGCAATATAGACACTTTTGGAGCAGGGTATAGTTAAGTACAGGGGTGAGGTGGGGTAAGCAGGAAAGCAGTATGTTAGAGGGTCAGCGATAAATAAGAAGGTAAGTCTGAAACAAACCAGAATCTAGTAAGGAAACACAGCGGACATGCTTATGGTTAAATAGAGTGCCCTTATTGATAGTGTAACAAGCCATTGGCTCCTTATGCTGTCAATCACTCTTGTAACCGCAGCAGGGGCGTAGCTAGGGGTTCAGTCTAGGGGGGGCGAGTGAGTCTCAGTGGGCCCCCAACCGATTGTTACCCATAGGGAACCTCAGTAGATGACAATGCTTTCCGAATAATAAAGGGTATTTCCCACTACATTATTCATAGTGAGCAGGGACTGAGAACAGTGGAAAAGACTTTCTACATTTCACAGATATAACCGTGTAAAAATTAAAGGGGCTATCCAGCATTACAAAAACATAGCTGCCTTTTTCCAGAAACAGCGCCACTCTCCTCCAAAGCTTGGATGTGGTAGTGCAGCTCAGTTCCACTAAAAGAGAATGCAAGCAAGTTGTAATACCACAAAAAACATAGAGGAAGCTATGGCGTAGTGTTTGTTTTCTAATTAGCCATCCATCCTTCTATCTGTTTATTTCATATCTATCTGTCTAATATCTGCACCATAGCTGATGGTCAATGACCAAATTAGCAACATCCGAAGGGTATACCGGCAGTACAAATAGAGTAAATGTATAGTACAAATGCTGGGTAATAACAATAAATAGTCTCATACAGTCTAAGGCAACTATACTAAATAATCTATATACAAAAAAGCCAGACTACTGCAACATAACTAAATGGAATAATTACTTTATTAATCCATAGAAACAATACATGACAATACATGGAAAATGTAGGAGAAGACAGTCCCGATAATCATGGGGTACAGGGCATATGAAAACAGACAAATTATGCCTCTATGTAGTATTTAGAAGGTAGACCCTCCCTGTGCACCCCCATATAGTAGTCAGGCCCCTCTGTACCTTCATGTTGAAATTTAGCTTCTCTGTGCATCCATATGGCAGCTAGGCCTTCTGTGCCCCAATATAGTAATTATTTAGTAAGTATTCCCCATGCAGCCACCCCCTCCCCCCGCAGTAATATCCCTGGTAATCCTGGTGGTTAGACAACCCCACCACCACCACCACTGTAGACTGTACCTCCAAATTAAGTACCCCCTTTTCAGTTAGCCAGCACATCCTATACCCCAACCATAATAGATAACATCCTTCCCAGGAGTTAGCCCCACCCACATAGGTCTCCTCCTCTATAACTGAGAAAAAAAGCCATACTTACCTGCTGTGTGGTTGCAGTACTGTAAACTTCTCATGTCAACTCTCTCCCTGCACAACTGACATCACTCATGTACCACAGCTCTAAGAGAGGGAACGGCCTCTTGTGGCCACAACAGTGATTGGCAGGGTGGGGAGCCAATGCTCTCGCCTTGTCAATCACCCTGCTGCATTCAACTGTATGTTCTCCTCGCATACAAGCGCATACAACTAATTGTTCGGACACAACATTCAGTAGCCGTGCGGGCCCCCCAGGAGTACTGGTTGCTAGCCAGGGGCCACCTACAGCCAATAGACATTTGTTAAGTCTGTGTGCAAAATCTTCAGTGGGCCCCCTGCCTGTGTGGGCCCTGGAGCGGCCGCCCCCTCTGCCCCAACTAAATTACGCTACTGAACCGCAGGCATGCATTATGCAGTCACAAAAGGCTATTCTGTACCTCTACAGCCGGGCCGCGACATCACCTGTCCAGAGCTGGAGGGGAGTGGGCACGGTCGGGCTGCAGGAGGGACCTTCTGTTGCAGGCAGCTGTGTATTAGGCTGTTTGCACCGAGAGCTCTCTGAGCAGCTGCAGCTCCAAGAGAAAAGAGAAGCTGCTGGGGAGTGATGTGAGAGGTAAGTATGCTGCTTTTTTCCCACATGCTGCACAGGGTGGGAGCCTTTACTATACAGAGGGGGACAATTACTATAAGAAGATGCTCTACAGAGGGGGCAATTACTATATGGAGATGCTGTACGGTGGGGCAATACTATATGTGGATGCAGTACAGGGGGGCCTTTACTTTATGTGGAAGCTGTACAGGGGGCCTATACTATATGTGCTCTACAGGAGCACCTATACTATATGTGGATACTGTACAGGGGGCCTATAATATAAGTGGATGTTGTACAGGGGGACCTTTACTATATGTGGATGCTGTACGGGGAGACTTTACTATATGAGGATGCTGTACAGGGGGACTTTACTGTATTATGTGGATGCTGTATGTGTGAGGGCTGCTACATGGTCGGAGGGGGGGGGGGGTTGCTAAATCAAATTCTGGACAGGGCGCCATCCACCCTAAGGCCGGCCCTGATTGGAACTAACAAATAGCAATACAAGGAGCCAGAAAGAGCAAGAACCTAAATGACTAAGCAGCAGAAGTAGAGCCATGGTCCGAACCAATAGGGCCATAGTGAAAGTAGGCGCAGATGTCAGAAAGAACTGTGGTGCTGGAGGTGGGGAAGGTGAATAGCAGTAATATGTAGTATTAGTGGACAGTGTTATCTCCTTAATTTCATAGCAGCCTGTAGTTCCCTGTGTCTGTGCATGTAAGATGTCTGTAAATGTTTAATAAATGTATGTAAAATAGACTGGTACATCTTTTCCCCCCAAACCTCACCCTGCATGTTCATGAACTGAAGACTTCCCCCGTACAGGGACGTAGCAGTTGTGCTCTGATCATGAAGGAAATAATTGATCCCTTTGAGAGTCCATTAAGAGTAGATGAAATTTACTTGGTGAATATTGGGCCAGAAGTCATGCTGGGATTATTAATAAGCCTTCCACAGCAAAGAATAAGAAATATAACTTTTTAAATGTCGACAAGAAGAAAGGCGATAGGAGCATCAACAGATATTATAAAGGTAAATTCCATAAAAAAAAAGTGGGGAAGTTTTCAGCTTTTTTTTACATCAAAAGCTCACTACTAGTATGAAAGCTAAGTCCTACTATCCTCCTACTGCCTAGATAAGCACTTGCCTTGTTGGGCGATAACGATTATTTTAATGGCTGCACAAAAGATGCGTTACGCAGGCAGACTACTGGAAACAAACATTCAGAAGAACACTCATTCACTCACTGGAAAAGTGCCTTAAGAAGGTAAGGAAGCTATACATTATATAAAAAGGATGGCGTAATACATTGTGGAACACAGCAGTGGGTGCTCTAATGGCCCAAATATAATCACCAGCAGACTTGGTCTACTGCTGTGCATCACAGTGTATGACATCCCCCTTTATTATAGAATCTATCTATCTAGCTATCTGTCTAATATTGGGCAGCATGAGGATTCTGCTATAACGTATGGGCCTAGAATGGGGCTACAGGCTACAGCAGTGTTCAGAGGTATAAATAGGGAACCAGGGCACATTTTAGGATGTATATATAAAAATAGTGATAATACACATATATAATGTTATTGCTTCACACAGTGCCCCTCTATGCCCCCATATATCCAGTTGGGCCCAACATGTGCCTCCAAATAGTAGTCAGGCCACTTTATGCCCCCATATAGTAGACAAGCTTCCTCTGTGCCCCCATATAGTCCATATGGAATCGATCCCCTTTGTGAACCTACATAGAATAGGCCCCCTCTGTGCCTCCATATAGTAGTTAGGCTATTCTGCGCATCCCAATAGTAGTTGTACCACTCTGTCCTCCATATAGTAGTTAGTCCCTCTGTTTCCCCATATAGTAGTTAGTCCCTCTGTGCCCCCATATAATGGTTAGGCCTGCTTTCCTGTACCTTTGTAACTATTTGTTCCCTCTTTTAGGGATAGTTTGGTGATAGGTCTGGGTGGGTAAAGTATTGTGTGTGTGTGTATTACATACATGGTTGTGTTGGTAGGTTGTGTTGTGGATTATTATTGTCTTCTTTCTTGTATTTAGTACTTCTTGTAATAAATATTGTTTATTATATATAAATTATTAGTTTCAGTTAGTCGCCATACTTAGGCAGTGTAGTAAGGAAGTTTAGGAAGGATAGCATTAGGCACGATTAAGGTACATCGCAATACAATACAGCATTGTTGAGACTGTACCATATTTTAATATTGATTATTAATGTCAATACTGTACCTTAAGAGAAACGGAAACTGGATGTACATTAATAATACTACACACATAATCATGAGGGTGATTATCATTGCGGTATTGATTAATAAGCAATATTAATATTCACATCAGGATATTAATTTTATGTATGAATATGGATTATTAATATTAAATAGGAAGATTGCTATATTGATCATACATAATAATAATATCCAGATGCGAATATTAATAGATGACTTATAGATGATATTAAATCTTTGCATTACCCAAACAATTGCAAAAGTAAAGGTTTAGCTGTAGTATAATTGACAACTGTTTGTTTCCATTCCCCTTGTCAGATATGAGGAAAGATAGGACATCCTGTGTAATCAGAATTAGACATGCTAGCTTCTAGCACAAGAAAATGACTGACAAAAATGTGCACTATAAATGCAGAATGGCAGGGCAGTCAGGGGAGGGGGTTAAAATGATACATTTTGATATGGAATCTTTGTTGTTTCCACTTCTGTTTTATGATAGGGTGCAAAAAGCAGATGATGACTTTAACACTGGGCGAAGTGTGCAGTAATATCCAGAGGGGAATTTATTAGGGTTCAAACTGATTTTATTATCAAAGGTCACTTCAAAAATGCAATAACACAGTAATACACAGAAACTTGGCAGATGAGCATCAGGTAACAATCAATAATGCAAGCAACACCATGATGCATGCACATTGTTCAGTGTTATCTTCTGTTGTCACCTTTAAATCATTTCTTATCAACAAAAATTAACAGTTAAGGGAAAAGAAGGAAGGAGGAAGCAAAGGTAATGCAAAAGGAAAGGGAGAAGCAGAAAGGGATGAGGGTTACAATCAAAAAATCTATTTATAATGATGACACAATGGATTGTGGTGACATGGGATCAGCCAATGTAAGCAAAGACTCCAAGGCTGGAGAAACTTTAAAGGGTTTTATCACTCAAAATGTATTGATAACCTATCCTCAACATACAGTAGTTCATCAATATTAGATGGGGGTAGTGCCAACAACTGGAACCCCCGTGATCGTCTGTTTGCCAGAGCTGTGACATAGGTATACACAGTGAAAAACAGCACGAAGCAAACAGCTCTGTACATTGTGTAGTGGCAAAGCAGGGTTACTGCATCACAACTACCACTTATGTGATTGAGGGCTGAGGTGCAGGGATCCAGCTTGGCCACTACACAGAGAACAGAGCTGTTTGCCTCCTGCTCTGTTTGTAAACCTATGCAGGGTCGTGTTTACCACTAGGCACCCATGGTTCGGTGCCTAGGGCAGCACCTTTCAGGGGTACAGCACCAGGGAGCGGGGAGAAGGTAACAATTTTTTTCTTATTATAACTTTTTCTAATCTCCCACCTCCTCCTCAGACTTGCCAGTAAATCTGGTTTCAAGTGTGTGTGTGTGTGTGGGGGGGGGGGGGGGGGGGGGGGGGGGTATTGGTAAGGTCTAGTGTGGTGGTGTTGCCCGGTCACAGTATGTTGGTATTGTTGGTCAGGTCTGGTATGGCGGTGTTATCCAGTCACAGTTTGCCGGTGTTGTTCACATCTGGTGTAGCGGTTTTAAATGTGACGCCTGGAGCTATTACCTACCAATCTACCAATCCTGATGCTGATTAGTAATTGAAGAGGGGGCGTCTTCAGGTTTAGTGCCTAGGGCAGCAGCTGTAGCTGTTAATATGACCCTGTACCTATGACATAGCTTCGGCAAACAGATGATTGGTAGGAATGCCAGATATTTGCACCCCATCCATCTGCTATTGACTACCTACCCTAAGGATAGGTCATCAATAATAATTGCCTGCAAAGCTTCTTTAAATTGAAGCCATAGCTGCTACGTTTTTCTATAGCTATGATGTGTATTATGCTACGCTTATTAGCTCTGTATTTCTCTATTCTTATCTAGAAGTTTAGGGCTTTCACCCACAGAGGTTTTATGTGTAATCTGATTTTATTGGCAACCATGCAAAAATAACAGATACAAATCAAATAACGTGCAGTAAATTGCGACCTGCAAGTCGCATGGCATCCGGTTTTCTATTATAATAAAAGAACATAAGTATAGAAAGCTAACAATTATACCAATATGCCGCTAAAGGTGCCTGACGACACCAAAAGAAGCAATATCAACAACAGTAACGTGGAGATGCAAGCATAGAAAACAAAGTAAAAGAAGGACAAGAGAGAAGAACCAGAAATAGAGAGGAGAGAGAGAGAGGCGGATGACAGGGGAAGGGGGGGGGGGGGCGGACACCACAGCCAATCTGACTTGCTAGCCTAAGAGACTCAGTCTCCAGATGGTAGAGGCTCACGGATAAGAGCGAGAAACTCCTCTGAATCCATGAACAAACGCCAAGGAAACCACACTTTCTCAAATTTGTCAGATCTATCGTGGGCCTCAGCCACTAGTTCCTCCATTCTACCAAGGTCTCTGAGTTCACCCATCCATTCTGCCAGGGTAGGTACCAGGGAAGTTTTCCAATGCCGGAATGACCATGCGGGCGGCTGTCAGAAAGTGCCGTAAGATTCCCTTTTTGGTCTTAGAGAGGGAACCTGGTAATTTAGACAACAAAGCTAATTGGGGAGAGTTGACGACAGCCTGTCCAGAATATGCATTGTAAATTCCCAAAACCTTATCCCAAAAATTACGAATTCCTGGGCACGCCCACCAAATTTATAGCATGTCACCAGCGTCCGTCAGGAATCGCCAGCAGTGGTCAGAAGTTTCAGGAAACATTTTGTGCAAAGTGACCGGGCAGTAATGCCACCTCGAAATGATTTTATAATTATTTTCCTTAGCTTTAGCAGCCATGGAGATGCCGTGGGTTAGCTCGCATATCTTCTGGACAGACTGTGCGTCAAAGGAAGTATTGAGGTCTGCTTCCCACTTATCAAAAAAGGAGGCTCTGTCGGGTTAGCGGTACTGACCAAAATCTGATAGATAACCGAGATGCAATGCGGGATGGCAGAGGCAGAGACAACCAGGTTATCAAAATCCGTGAGCGCTGCGGAGTAGGTGCCCCTTGGGAAGAGAGCCCGGATGAAGGAGACCAACTGACAGCAGGACAACCGACCTCTTGTTGACTCACAGAGGTTTTATGAAAGGATAGACAACCTTCAAAGCCTTGGGATGATTTGTCTTATTGACAGTTATATTAAAGGTAAGTAAACTCTTCTTGATCTGTAGGTAGCATACACTCTGGAAACTGGATTCTATTTTTACCCACTTCCTGGTCACATACTTGTCTCCCACTATGAGCAACACTTAGATGCTGCTTTCTTCATTACTGACCTTTTCACCATTTGAGACTTGTATCCAGGGGAATTCCTCCTTAAGCTTGACAGTTGATGTCAGGAGGACTTTGCATGGTCCTTATCAACTGTGAATAAGTGTGGCTCCTCTGTGGTTTTCACTGGGCTGTAAACTGCACTTCATTCTGTGAGCTTGGGGTGAATTCCCTCATAGGCAGGTTAGTGGAGTTTTAATATGACTGTCACAAACCCTCCACATCTAAGGGTGGTATTACACGGAACGATTATCGTTCGAAAAATCATTAAATCGTTCGGATTTGAACGATAATCATTTCGTGTAATAGCAGGCAACGATTAAACGATCGTTGATCGTTTAATAGGATCCGGACCTATTTTTATCGTTTGATCGTTCGCTCATCGTTCGCACATCGTTCGTTGGAATAAGAATTTACAGCTGAAACGTACGCAATAGCGACGACTAAACGACTGCAAGAACGATCATAAATAACGATCATCGTTTCGCGTACTTGGGCGAACAATTTCGGGTCGTTTGCCTTAGCGGTCGTTTAAGATCGTTTATCGTTAATCGTTAGTCGTCGGAAAATTGCTTGGTGTAATAGTACCCTAAGTCCTCTTCTTCTAGCAAGGTACATGTCTGCAAGGGTACTTGGATGTGACAATGCCTTCAGTTTATGACAAGCACATTGTTTTAGCTCAGGCTGAACCTGCCCAGCGGGTCTGTGTGTGTCAGAGATGAAGATATCAATTTGATCGTTTTTATGAGTCTTGGGTTTAAATTTGTTGACACTTTTGCAAATAAAAGTCCATAGTTCATGGTGATAACTTTATCATGGCCTTTGAGAAGTGCATATAATCCAAGTGGTAACCAAATGGACCATGTTATAAACTTATTACTTGTTTTCTGTGTTTTCTTATATAAAAGAAAATGATACTGTAAGCAGTCCCCGGGCTGCTCTTCTCTGGGACGCACCCCGCTGGCACCCTTCATTATGGGCCGGGGTGATTCTGTATATTTCTAGTGTAAACATGGGTTGATTCTGCCTTGGGCTAGTTGATTTAATTCTGTTTAAAAACTTGCATTTTCTGGAGTGAATTCTACCAGCACCTAAATGCCCTCCCGTCTAAGTCCTTGTCTGTCTGCTCCAATTACCTATGAGATCGTGACCTGATTTCCCTGTATACTTAGTCATTCTCTATGCCTGGGGCCTGCTATAGTGTATGCTTAGTGTGCCTATATGCGCTTCCTGCCCTGTGATTTGCTCTCTTGATCAATTGGTTTTCAGACTTTGGCTTGTGTCCTTGACTATGTATTTGTCCCTTAACTTGGTCTGTATTTTTGTCCCGTGTTTTGTTTTTTTTACTCTGTTTTGCCTCTGACTCTCTTGGTTATTGCCTAGCGACTTTGTACTGGTATCTGACTCTTCTGGTTGGACCCTAGCTTGCTGACCACCCACCATTGTGTTTATTTGTACTCTCGTGATTGTCTCTAGTTTGTCTAGTATTTGTTTTGTGTCCTGTTTCAACTATATTAGTGTAGTGGACTTCTTAAAGTTGTCCCATGTCACCTGGGACACATTGAGGCAAGTAGGCAGGGACAGTGGTAGTGGGATAGCTTCAGGGTTGCATTTGTTTCTGCATCACCTGTGTGTACCCTGACCAGTCATGACAGGTACCTTTCCAATGTCCTATTGGATAGGGTTTGCAAGAGATTACACAACCACTGGGTAGATGTTATTTGTTTTACACATACTGTATGTTGTTACTAAACAAATTTCCATGTCATTAGGCAGAAAATATTTTCTCTTTCTCTATTTCTCCCTAAAAGCCCCATATTCTAGATGTCATATATGGCAGTAGGAAAGAGCCGCCGGATTTTCCTGGATTTTCTGCTCTTTCGCTGGAGTATGAAGGAAAGTTGATGTGTTACAGGATGATCAAACATAGAAGCAGGTGAGACAGATGGAAGCCACCCGAGGGTTCAGCAACAACCATAAAATTATTCAAATACCTTTAGCAAAATGCTGGAAATGGATGAACGCAGCAAACACGCGAGCAGAACATGCGAGCGGGCAGGAGAGGTTTAGTTGACACAATTTATTTGCAGACGGGATACATAAAAGAATAGAATAACCCAGCGAAGCCGAACGTCTCTCATGGAGATAAATCTATCACTCGCTGAAAGCATTTTTGATGTATAAATGTCATAAGCACATGAAAAATGATAAGACTGCAGAGCGAGCAAAACCAAAAACCCTACTTGGATACAGTGTGTTTTTAAAGTGTGAAATTCTCCAAGAAACAGAATAAAATCTCTAATCTACTCCAGGAAATATAATGGAAAATAGAAATATCAAAAAATGCATTTACTTGATAGTACCAGTGCCATCACTAGGAGCACAGACAAGCAGCAGTGACATCACTGAGAATGCAGCCTATCCCTTCACTAGAGAGGAGTGGTAATATTGCTGAGAATTGCATTAATTCAGCAGAGACATCCCTGGAATGCAGCCCATACATTCACCTCACTGACAATGCAGCCCATACATTCACCTCACTGACAATGCAGCCCATACATTCACCTCACTGACAATGCAGCTCATACATTCACCTCACTGACAATGCAGCCCATACATTCACCTCACTGACAATGCAGCTCATACATTCACCTCACTGACAATGCAGCCCATACATTTCCCTCACTGACAATGCAGCCCATACATTCACCTCACTGACAATGCAGCCCATAGATTCACCTCACTGACAATGCAGCCCATACATTCACCTCACTGACAATGCAGCTCATAGATTCACCTCACTGACAATGCAGCCCATACATTCACCTCACTGACAATGCAGCCCATACATTCACCTCACTGACAATGCAGCCCATATATTCACCTCACTGACAATGCAGCCCATAGATTCACCTCACTGACAATGCAGCCCATACATTCCCCTCACTGACAATGCAGCCCATACATTCACCTCACTGACAATGCAGCCCATACATTCGCCTCACTGACAATGCAGCCCATACATTCACCACACTGACAATGCAGCCCATACATTGACCTCACTGACAATGCAGCCCATACATTCGCCTCACTGACAATGCAGCCAATACATTCACCACACTGACAATGCAGCCCATACATTCCCCTAACTGACAATGCAGCTCATAGATTCACCTCACTGACAATGCAGCCCATAAATTCACCTCACTGACAATGCAGCCCATACATTCACCTCACTGACAATGCAGCCCATAAATTAACCTCACTGACAATGCAGCCCATACATTCACCTCACTGACAATGCAGCCCATACATTCACCTAATTGACAATGCAGCCTATAGATTCCCCTCACTGACAATGCAGCTCATAGATTCACCTCACTGACAATGCAGCCCATACATTCACCTCACTGACAATGCAGCTCATACATTCACCTCACTGACAATGCAGCCCATACATTCACCTCACTGACAATGCAGCTCATACATTCACCTCACTGACAATGCAGCCCATACATTTTCCTCACTGACAATGCAGCCCATACATTCACCACACTGACAATGCAGCTCATAGATTCACCTCACTGACAATGCAGCCCATACATTCACCTCACTGACAATGCAGCCCATACATTCACCTCACTGACAATGCAGCCAATATATTCACCTCACTGACAATGCAGCCCATAGATTCACCTCACTGACAATGCAGCCCATACATTCCCCTCACTGACAATGCAGCCCATACATTCACCTCACTGACAATGCAGCCCATACATTCGCCTCACTGACAATGCAGCCCATACATTCACCACACTGACAATGCAGCCCATACATTGACCTCACTGACAATGCAGCCCATACATTCGCCTCACTGACAATGCAGCCAATACATTCACCACACTGACAATGCAGCCCATACATTCCCCTAACTGACAATGCAGCTCATAGATTCACCTCACTGACAATGCAGCCCATACATTCACCTCACTGACAATGCAGCCCATACATTCACCTCACTGACAATGCAGCCCATAAATTAACCTCACTGACAATGCAGCCCATACATTCACCTCACTGACAACGCAGCCCATACATTCACCTAATTGACAATGCAGCCTATACATTCCCCTCACTGACAATGCAGCTCATAGATTCACCTCACTGACAATGCAGCCCATACATTCACCTCACTGACAATGCAGCCCATACATTCCCCTCACTGACAATGCAGCTCATAGATTCACCTCACTGACAATGCAGCCCATACATTCACCTCACTGACAATGCAGCCCATACATTCACCTCACTGACAATGCAGCCCATAAATTAACCTCACTGACAATGCAGCCCATACATTCACCTCACTGACAATGCAGCCCATACATTCACCTAATTGACAATGCAGCCTATAGATTCCCCTCACTGACAATGCAGCTCATAGATTCACCTCACTGACAATGCAGCCCATACATTCACCTCACTGACAATGCAGCTCATACATTCACCTCACTGACAATGCAGCCCATACATTCACCTCACTGACAATGCAGCTCATACATTCACCTCACTGACAATGCAGCCCATACATTTTCCTCACTGACAATGCAGCCCATACATTCACCTCACTGACAATGCAGCTCATAGATTCACCTAACTGACAATGCAGCCCATACATTCACCTCACTGACAATGCAGCCCATACATTCACCTCACTGACAATGCAGCCCATATATTCACCTCACTGACAATGCAGCCCATAGATTCACCTCACTGACAATGCAGCCCATACATTCCCCTCACTGACAATGCAGCCCATACATTCACCTCACTGACAATGCAGCCCATACATGCGCCTCACTGACAATGCAGCCCATACATTCACCACACTGACAATGCAGCCCATACATTGACCTCACTGACAATGCAGCCCATACATTCGCCTCACTGACAATGCAGCCAATACATTCACCACACTGACAATGCAGCCCATACATTCCCCTAACTGACAATGCAGCTCATAGATTCACCTCACTGACAATGCAGCCCATACATTCACCTCACTGACAATGCAGCCCATAAATTAACCTCACTGACAATGCAGCCCATACATTCACCTCACTGACAACGCAGCCCATACATTCACCTAATTGACAATGCAGCCTATACATTCCCCTCACTGACAATGCAGCTCATAGATTCACCTCACTGACAATGCAGCCCATACATTCACCTCACTGACAATGCAGCCCATACATTCACCTCACTGACAATGCAGCCCATACATTCACCTCACTAACAATGCAGCCCATACATTCACCTCACTGACAATGCAGCCCATACATTCACCTCACTGACAATGCAGCCCATACATTCACCTCACTGACAATGCAGCCCATACATTCACCTCACTGACAATGCAGCCAATACATTCACCTCACTAACAATGCAGCCCATACATTCCCCTCACTGACAATGCAGCCCATACATTCACTAGAAAACAGTGGTGACATGACTGAGAAAGCAACATAGCCAATCACTACAGGGCAGTGGTGACATCCCTGACAATGCTGCTTAGTATGTATATTTTTCACTACCCAGCTGCTCCTGTTCTGGTGATTATGTACTGACCGCATATCAACTTACTTATTACAAGCTTTGGTCGGGATGCGTCTCTCCTTATAGATAATAAGGGAGATTTATAAAACATGGTGTAAAGTGAAACTGGCCCAGTTGCCCCTAGCAACCAATCAGATTCCACTTTTCATTTCTCACAGAATCTATGGAAAATGAAAGGTGGAATCTGATTGGTTGCTTGGCTTCAATTTACACCATGTTTGCTAAATCTCTCCCAATGTGTATTTTCTGGATATCCTCCCAAAGCAGCAAGTTTATGTGATGGGTTTAAATGGACACAGGCTCTTCCTCCAGGCTGCTCCCCTCCTTATATTTTCATTTCATGGTCTGTTTATGATGTTTTTTTACATTATATCTGCTTGTGTGGTCCTAGAGAGCCAGCAGGTTCATGCATAGTTTCTGGTAGCCACTTAACTTCCTCTTACCTCCACTTACTTCCTCTTTCCAGCACCATTTTTGAGAAACTAAATCTTATAGAAATATGTAAATTAGCTCCTAGAGCACTGGGTGCCTTCTCCGATGCTTATGTGGTGAGCCACCTTCGCGTTGATATGGAGGTGGTACGGTCACTTGCTAAGTGGTGGAGTGTGACGCCAGCTCTGTGGTTGTTGGCCGAGATGTAGCCTGATCCTAGGGTGTTATGTCATGACACCAGTTCCAGTTGAGCACACAGGTATGGTGGCACATCTGTTTTTATTTTAAAGGGCCAGTTACACCTTGTTCCCCTGTGGTTAGTGACCTGCCGGGCTATCGCTGGTCATCACGGTGGTCCGGAGTGGAATAGTGACCCACCCGGACTACTGGCACTGCAACCCACAGAAAGGGGAAATGTTCCAAGGAGTGAATTTATACTGTGTTGGTGCGGGAAGAAGAATCACAGAGTCTCTTTACCATAAATAAAATCTTGTTTACTCTGGAGGTACTTGTGTGCAGCAGAACATACAGCTTTGCATTGACAGAGTACTTTATACTTGATAAGACACTTAGTAGTTCAGGATCCAGATCTATGATGAGATTGTAGAGAGTGGTACATAAGTGTCGACTGAGTTGCGTGCTGAGAGGTATCAAGAATAATCAGAAGAGCAGAGGATGTTGTGAGAGTCCCAACCCAAGTAGTACTGTGTAGGCTTGATCAAACATCGGAAAAAACTAGGTTCGATCGAACTAGAACCTAGCCGGATCTTCTGCATTTAATTGCTGATGCCTTCATGGTCCGTGTGGAAGGAGGAGACATCCCGGGGACCGCCTGGAATTCCATGATACAGCCTTTTACCTAGGCTGAATCCCGGAATTCCAGGCAATCAAATGCAGAAGGTCCGGCTAGGTTCAAGTTCGAACCTAGCTTTTTCTGATGTTCAATCAAGCCTAGTACTGTGCTTTGCCGGGATGTCAGAGGTAGAAAATAGAAGGAAACTTGAGAGAGAATACTTGTGCCTGTGCATCGACTCTTTTTGGAATGAACCACCTATTGTCCTACCAGTGTCGGGGACCCGTCCTAGTGGGTGACACAAGCCTCAGACCCTGTTACCTGGGATAAGCGGAATGCTAAGGGTTTCCTGTCCACACCCAGGCCTCTAGCAACTCTGCTCCATCCGGATCAGTTCCTAGCTTTATGCTTCCTTGTGGATACTGTTCTGCACTGTGACTCTCCTAGTCCACAATATGGGTTGAGAGGATCTCTGACTTGTCCTCTCCTGTAAAGGGTCTAACACTGCATAGTGCTTAGTAGAGTGATTTGAGGAGAAACTGTCTGGTGCTTCTTGTCTAGACTGCATATTAAGGCTGGGAGCCTGGCAGAGGGCCAGGGCCCAAAAGAACCACTGAGGGAGCATTTTAGATTGTGTCCTTCCTCTACAAAGTCTAATATCAAAAGACACACACACTTCCTCTACCCACGTGACTTCCTATCTACAGCTCATTATAAGGTGTGCTGTGAATGGGTGAATAGTTCATAAAGAAGAAGTAAAGAAGAAGATGATAGGACAGAAGAAGAAGATACTCTCATAGGTCCACAGATCCATGTGACATTTAAGCAAACAATAACCCTTTCCATACTTCAGCTGTGCAGCAACTAAGTACATATACCTACAATAGCAACATCTTGTAGCAAAACTTTATCACTACTAAATCACCACACACTTACAAGAAAGTACAGGCTTTTGCGAAGGGTGTAACCAATAGCAACACCCGTGGTGGGACACCACTCTTACGTCTACTTATGCATATTCAAGAATGCATAAGCAGGCAAACTGGAATTTATATCAACAGGCGTGAGCATCAGAGGTGGCGGGCAGGGCGAACTGAAATCTTGTATTCATTCGAGGAGAATAAGTGGGAGGTATCCCCTAAAGTGGATACCATGAGTACCACGATCGTGCATAGTAGTTTTGTTTAAAGAAAGTGTCAGTTTGATGCAAAATATCTGAGAAGCAATATGACTAGCACAGCTCAGGTATCTTGAAGGCCTCAGTAGATGCATCTAAAGCCTTTTGCTTACATTTCTTTTTACTGATTAGTGCAAGATACAGAAATAAGTTCTATTTTCTAATCAGTTTCTATTTCTGATTACATTTTATTATTTATTATTGCCTGAGTGTTTTTTAACAGCATTTATAATAATTGTAATAATATTTATTTGTGTATCCCAACAGATTCTGCAGCATTTAGTTATATGCTTTACAGCAAGCCCCAAGTAAAGTATATAAATTACAACTGATAGGAACCATTGACAAGAATGGGAAATGTTACTGAGCATACTCTGTGACCTTTTCTAGAAGTCATGCTACAGGGAAGGGGGATAGCTATGATGAAGGGACACAGAGCTTGAAGCATGTAGCTCTTGTTTTATGTTGTGCGCATTCTGATGGGTTCTAATGGATTCTGAACATGTGAATTTGTGATATTTTTCTATAGACACTGGTGCTACATCTTGGGCTTTTGTTTGTGTTTATCCTAGCTCCAGATCAGTGCTGCGGATAGCTTTCCATTCACTTCAATGAGATGACATACTAGTAGGGGGATTGTAATTCCGCTGCGAGTATGGTAAAGTCAGCCCCCTTAACCCCCCACGGCCCAGGTACATACATTACTGGGTCCCCACTCCAGCTTGCTTCAGGGGCTCCCGCCATCTCCCAGCGCTCAGCCAATCAGTGCTCGTGAAATCCACTGCAAATATGGTACGTGTGAACCCACCCTTAAAGTACAGATGGCCCGATGCACTTAAAAATATTTGCCAACAGTGTTTTTGCATATATTTTATTCGCGTCTGGCCATCTGCGCCTCTTGCGCCAGAGGTGCAGGGAGGGGGCGTAACGGAGGGTGGGGGGTGCGGCAGCATGCCGAGAAGGTGCAACCTCTGCACATGCCGCACTCATAATTTTTCCAGCGGAAAGCTACCCCAGCAAAAAAGGCTGGACTTAATAAATGTCCCCCTATGTGTGAACATAGCCTTAAAGTGTGACTGTACCTGTACAAATTGACTTTTGATGTCTCAAAATGCTGTGTGTGCACATAGCTTTTGTTTCCCTTGTCTCCACATGCAATACAGGAAAGAGGAACTACAGAAGTAAATTCTACCTTTTGTTATTTCATTTTTTATTTTGCTATGTTACTTTCATGATTAGATTTCTTAGGACAGATGAGCAACTCAAAGAGTAGAGAAGAAAAAGAGAATTGTAATGTAAATCACTGAGCACAGCTGGCGAGCGCAGGTCGGGAGCCGCACACGTTTCACATCAGCTACAAAATCCTCAGTTACTTCTTCGACTCCTTGAAGTGTGGCAAGGACTGAAGTCACTTTGATGATGTCAGTTCCAGAATCTCAGGACTTGGTTTTCTATTGACTTTTATAGCCAAACATCTCGGTTAATTGGAAGCATTAGCACTAATATTTACCATAATGGAGGTCTCTCTGCTTATCGACCCCTCTGATATTCACTAGGCTCCAAATCTTTGAGGTTTTGATGACAAATTTATTTTGTTTCCAGAAGGCACATTTCTATTTGCATGTTAATTGCTGCCTTGATCCTGTAAGCAAAGTCTCTTACTTGTTTACTTTGTTACGACTTATGTCAACTCACGTTACATTGTCTCTTCTCATTTCTTATATGGGTTCAGTATTGTTTGTGGTTTCTGCTTCAATGTGTTCTTTTATTTTTCAGGAGATACAGTTGCAATTTGTACATCTTTGTTCTATAGCAATGGAACTAAGTATATACTAATGCTGAAAGGGGGGGTAGGAATAAGACAAGTACTCAATATCTCGGTGTGATCAGCAGAAATACTAACACTGTGAAGGATGCCAATTGTTTTTTATATCATATAGTTGGATGCAGGAAGAGGAAGCTTCATGAGCTTAGTCAATTTGGTTGCAAGCATTGGCAGATAAAAGGTGACCACTTGTAATAAAACATTTGTCCGATAGATGCTGCAGAAACAAGTCATAGCTAAAAGAAGTCTTCATGATGAACTAGACCGAATGGAGAGGAAAAGTGAGCGACTCAGATGAGAGAAGACGTCATCTGTGATTCACTGAATGTAACTGCACGCTGATCATTATACTGTCACTATGGGGAGGTAATTTTGAACTCTGTACAGTGTTTTTTTATTTAGTAGCAGTACTGGTGGTATTTTTCAGTCATGGTCAGGATGTGGTAGTATTATTTTTACCTTGTTTAGTGGTAATATTGGTCATAATATTTAGTCAGTTTGGTGTGGTAATATGGAGTCATTGTGTGGCGGTTTTACTTGGTTTGTACATGATGCTGATCTCAGTACATGTGTATGGTGATAATAGACTCCTATTCCACCTGCGCTGGTATCAGACTTCTAATACCCTGTATGTGGCATTAAGATGTGTTAGTTAAAGTGGTTATCCAGCAAAAATCTTTTTCTTTCAAATCAACTGGTTTCAGAAAGTTATATAGATTTGTAATTTACTTCTATTTAAAACTTTCAAGTCTTCCCATACTTATCAGGTACTATATGTCATGCAGGAAATTATGTTTCATATGCAGTCTGATACAGTGCTCTCTGCTAACATCTCTTTCCGAGACAGGAACTGTCCAGAGCTGGCGAGGTTTTCTATGGGGATTCCTAGTAAGCAGAGAGCACTGTGCCAGACTGAAAATAAAGCAATATTTCCTGCAGGACATATAGCAGCTGATAAGTGCTGGAAGACTGGAGAATTTTAAATAGAAGTAAATTACAAATCTATATACCTTTCTGACCCCTGTTGATTTGAAAGAAAAAGATTTTCACTGGACAACCCCTTTTAACATACTGCTGTATGAGCAAGTTGCAACTCAGAGGGCCTGTGGCCCAGATGTTTTTAGACCGTAGAAACGCCCCTAAGTGCAGCTCTAGTGAGTCCTGGAAATACGGATACATCCATAGGCATCCAACTTCTGCAGCCACCATTAATCAAATGCCGCATGCTTGGGTTCAGCTGGACCCAAGCATGTTCAAGTTGCACTCATCTCCATCTGTGACTTTTGAAGCAGCCATTTTGCAGGGAGGGGGAGTCTGAGCTTTGAGTTTAGTGAAGACTGCAAGATATTAAGATTATTTTATACTATAGATAGTCAAATGAAAACATTTAAAAAAAAAGTCACTAAAAGTCTTAAAAATATATTTGATATAAAACCTGATTTATACAATAGGTCATTTTCTGATGGCACATTCCCTTGAAGCAGGGCATATGAGGAAAGGGGAAAACCATGGTACTTGAACTAAATATTGCTGAAAGAGTGCTCACCTTATTCAGCACTTCTTTACACCCACTGCTCATTAGGACCCAGGATTAATATTCTGCTGTGGGAGATCATTTTGGTTACAAGACCACACTACTTATGTTAAATTGACATGATAGGATGATTGGCACCTTTTTTTTTTTTAGTGAAATTAGACTGTTGCTCAACCCCGTGATGTCAGGTGTAATAAATAGCAGACATAAGTGACATTAAATATGAGTGTAGTTGAGATTGGATCCCATCCATGTACTCAATACTTTTTCTTACCTAGAACATCAGGCTGCAAAACACAATGCAATTATCTTGAAAATGCAATTAATTTACCGTCCCCATCAGCACTGATCAGTATTCCTCCAAGGTGGTTCCTGGGCATAAGACGGCGAGAGAGAAATAAATGGTGACAGATTTACGACTTTCCAAGAACCAGCAAGAAAGATGTCGACATGAAGTGAGATAATCACGAGTAACTTCTCCAATATCCAGCTTGTATAAATATTCAATTTCATCCAATTTGTTGAGTGAGTGAGTGACTGAGTGAAGCAATGAAAACAACAGACAGGACCACTACGATTTCCTGTGTCTCAGCAGCAATGCCGCTGACGGGCAGAATCAATCGGAGCATAATACTAAGCACCAGGTATTAACTTTAAAAGTAAAATGAGGTGCCAGGCGCACAGCCACAATCATCCCGCCTCCATTTATTTCCCCTTTTACTGAGCAAGCAGAAATGTAATTTTAAATCTGTCTTTATAGTGACAGCAGCCACTGCAGACCAGGACCTAAGTGGGACACCTTTGCAACAAAAACATCATAGGGAGGAAGGGGGAGGGTGGATAAGGAGTATGCCAGGGTCTATAAGGACATTCCCAGTCCTATTTCATTAATACTAAATCACAAAGTGTGAAAAGTTATGCATCTCAATATTAGACTGTGCTTCATTTCCTTTACATTTTCCGAGGAGGCAATGATGTGACCAGAGCAGGTCAAGCATGTCTGCCTGCTACCAAACCTGAAGCATGGAGAGTATATGAAGATGGGAAAGAAGATACTGCAAGGAGCTGCCTGTTCCTGTGTTTATCTACTCCACTGTCTGTGTACTCTGCTTTCCTTGTGCTCTTTTCCCTCACCATCATACCCTTTGCACCCCCCATCAGTCTGTTTGCAGCACTCAACATGCTCTCTGCATCCCCCTTTATCATTCCCTCTGCTCCAACATAATCTGCCTCTCATCGTGTTCTCTGCACCTCCAATGAATAGATCAAGGGGGCTTGTAGTGGCACCCATGCTGATCTGATTTTGATTTATAAATTCTAAATATGTCATCAAACTTTATCAAATGACCATATCTGGTTTAACCAGGACTAGTTACTTCTGTATGGGATACAATGATTTTCAGGACTAGAGTCTTTGCTGATCAGTCCACAGCTTTTCTGGGTCTCAATATTATATTCAGGAGGCACACAGTATGTTTGACTTTTACATTCAGGAGGCACAGTGTGTAGCACTATTCAGGGGTACTGTACGTGGTACTGTTATTGTCACGGGGCACAGTGTGTGGTAATATATTTAGTGGACAAGTTTTTGTCATATTACAGAGGTTACAGATGTGATGCAAAAGTGAAAAGTCAAAGATATTGGCATCAAACTCCCATGTGTTGTGGACAGAAAAAAAAGTCATGGGGGTCTGGGCTGGAAGGAGTGAAAAAGGGAAGAGAACATGGACCTGTACCGTCACCTGTACTTACGGGATTTATAGAGGGGCTGTCATTCCTCCTAATATGTCTTTAAATTCAAAATCTTAATATTTTCCACAAGATAACAATTCTGAAGCATCTTTTGAAATTATGGTCCCTAACCGTATAATTCTTTGTTCCCGTGTTCCACTTTTACTTTCTTTTTTTTGTTGATGGGGTGGCTTACACAGTCAAAGTAAAGGAAAATTCACAAGAGAAGAGAAGACCCTTCAGTCTGGATCAGCAGCCATGTAATAAACTTCAGGCTGTTGTCATGCAAAGTGGCAACTGTTATTCTTAGTATGTACTCCCACCTGGCCTGCTGATGTCTCCATGGCATTAGGAACCCTATTAGCAGTCACATCAGCTCTGCTCCTGACCATACATTCACCCCAATCAATTGTATCGGCATTTAACCTGTCATCTAAAATCACACAGGTAGGAGAGTTCAGCGTGGTTATAATAAATTACTCTGGAACAAAAGCTTTGGGAAATCAGCGGTGATGTGGCACCAGGTAGAAAGAATGTGAGCAGTGCAAATATTTATGCACCGGATGATACGGAGATGTCAGACAGTCGTATGTTATATACAGCTACATCACAGGTTGCAGAAGATTATTGGCAGTTTACATTTGTGAAGCTATACTTTTTTAAATCACTTTTAATTCTATATTTTTCCACAATGTAATGTGACAAATAATCAGCCATTTTGGAATTTAATATTTTTGGGCAGTGTCGGACTGGGATATGTTGGGTCCACCCACCAGGAAATTAGATTCTAGGGACCCACGCTACATACACCAGATATAACCACCACCAAACCTTTCACATTACTATAGCAACTTTGCACAGAGCTGTGTATGTGACCAGAGATGCTAGCTCACTGCTAGTAACTTGCCAGTCACTGTATGCAAACAGCATAGCGTGCCACTTGAAAGAAGTCCCATGAAACTAACAAATCTAAGGCAGGCAGGCAGGTGTGGGAACATAATAAAGATAGTACACTTACCAGTCCCCGTGTCCTGATATCTGCCTCCTGCAGCTCCTCCAATTGCAATGTCACAGACCAGCTGATGGATCACCCACTTAGCCAATCATTGATTTTGTCCAGACACTGCTGCAGTCACTGACTGGCTGAGCAAGCAATCCATCAGCCGGTCCGTGATATTGCAGCTGGAGGAACTGGGGCTGTGACGTACATGGAACCTGGCTGAAAATTACTTCTGGGAGCTGTAGGAGAGACCGAAGAGTATCACTACAGGGTCAAAGGGACTTGGAAGTATACTTTCTTTAGCAGAGAACCTGCTGATATGCCGCTGTAGCTGCCTCCCTCAGTAGTATATTGCGATTAGTTACAGCGCTGTACGCCCCCGCATTGTTTCTAAAAACGCTAAATGCTCTTATGCTAATTAGTAGCATAAGAGCATTTAGGGCGTTGCTCTGGGCCAGAGAGCATCGCCGCAGCCCAGCCCCTGCCGTCCCGCCCACTAACTGCATAGTGGGCTCTGTACAGGACGTCTGCACAGGGAAGCAGGCCCGTCGGACACAGGCTGCTTCCTGCGCATGTGCGATCCCCTGGGCCGCCGCCGATCCTCCAGAAAGTCCCTCAAGATGTGAGTATAAGTCTATCTTACACTCACGTCTTGAGTGACCACTGGGGGATTGCGCATGCGCAGGAAGCAGCCTGTGTCCGACGGGCCTGCTTCCCTGCGCAGACGTCCTGTACAGAGCCCACTATGCAGTTAGTGGACGGGACAGCAGGGGGTGGGCAGCGGCGATGCTCAACGCCTTAAATGCTCTTATGCTACTAATTTGCATAAGAGCATTTAGCGTTTTTAGAAACAATGTGGGGGCATACAGGGCTGTAACTAACTGCAATCTACTGTACTACTGAGGGAGGCAGCTACAGCGGCATATCAGGTTCTCTGCAAAGAGTGCCACTTTAAGTTCTACTGTCAGCTGTAATTCATGTTCCAAACTGCTGACACTGTTAGATGCTGTTAGAAGACACATAGTACCTTAAATATATTTGCCTGTGCTTCCTTAGCATAAAAATGCTTTTATTCTCTGGTACACAAAGTCAAAGAGGCTTCTCCAAGCTCCTGATCTGCTGCAAGCTGTAATGTCTCCTCCTCTTGACACCTGGAAGCTAAGTCCTCAGCAGGGTCAGGTATGGGAGGGGTAGTTACAAATGAGTGCACATTACGTGTACATACATATTACATACAAATATGCATAAGGCATATACACCATACACAGATATAAATAAATGCACTTTACCTATATATATATATATATATATATATATATATATATATTCATATACGTAGTACACACACATGCACGATATGTACATACACACAGAATATACAGACATGAACAAATGCACATTACATATATGCATAGATAACACACACACATGAACCATACACACAGATTCACATATATACTTCGTGTACATACACAGATTTACCTCTAGTTTAGAGAACAAGGACCTGAAATAGATTCTATGTGATGGTATATTGTTATACTCCTGCTATTGTTGTGTTTCTAGAACTGTCCATGCAAGAATACAGCATAGTGAGAGTGTAACTACTGAGACCACATTCACATCTGTTGTTTTCTTTCCATTTGTGTGCTGCATCGTTGGATAAGAAGAAACAAAGGCCGGACGAAACGTAGTTGGAGGGAGGCCGGCATTACAGGGAAACTGGCTGGGAAGGGGTTAATATTAGGGCTGTTAGTCCGGGGTGGGGAGGGGGAGCAAGGGGCGGGGACATTTGGAGGAGGTGATAAAATCTCGTCCAGGAGAAGTGCGGGCAGCCACACGTGGAGCGGCAGCCGAAGAGTCCCACCCGCCCTCCCTAATGGGGGTTCCTGTTGGTTGTGGGGGAGGCTTCCCTTCCTCCATGGGGTGAGGGGGGGGGGTTGCTCTTAGTATGATTTTTCTGTCATGGCAGCATTGGCGGGTTAGGGGGTCATTGGGGTTGGTTTAAAAGTAATGGAAGGGGTACATAATGAGAGATGCACCCCACTTTTACTGGTGGATCATCCGATAATGGAGAAGAGTATGGGCTCCTGTCTGGGTGGTGTCCCGGGGAGTAGTTGGAATTATTAATTGGGAATCGGCCAGTGGTGTTGGATGTACGGGGGCTCCTGAGCCTGGGGTAACCGGCTGGGGGCGAGAATGTGATGTCTATACGGGTATTGGGTGAGGAATTCTGGTGGCCGTTTTCTCCTTATGTTTTTAGCTTCAAGGACCCCCTTTCCCAGTTAGGGAAATTCTCAGGTATTAAAAATGTTATTTATACACTGTATGGTTTTACAATGTTCTACGTTATTTATGTTATTTATGTTTAATAAATACTTGCTGTGGCCATCATTTTTCAAAGAAGCAGTTGTAAGAGTGTCCTTATTTACGGGAAAGGTGGCACGGTGGTTAGTGGGTTAGGGATGTGGAACGAAAGGTGGAGGGGTTAAGAAAGTAAAACAAGATCAGTTTTCCCATGTCATGAAAAAATCAAGCCAATGGATCCATTGTTTACTGGACGCCAACAGTGCCTGATGGATCCCATTGTATTTAATGGAGTTGAGTTTCCAGCATGGCATCTATCATTCCACTAGACACAGTATGCTGTGCTGTTTTGCCCTGTATTTTGGAAGGATCCTGTGACAAAGGAATCCACTGCAGCCTTTAGCACAGATGTGTACTTATTGTGCCACAGCATGTGGCTCAGTGGTTAGCACTGTAGCCTTGCAGCGCTGGGGTCCTCGGTTCAAATCCCACCAAGGGCAACATCTGCAAAGAGTTTGTATGTTCTCTCCGTGTTTGCGTGGGTTTCCTCCAGGTACTCCGGTTTCCTCCCACACCCAAAACATACAGATAGGTGAATTTAGATTGGGAGCCCTAATGGGGACAGGGAGCAATAATTGGCAATACTATGTAAAGTGCTGCGGAATCTGTGTGCGCTATACAAATAAAAGCATTTATTATTATTATTATGTGCAGAAGTGTTAAGTTAAACTGTTTTGTGTTAATTGCATTGGTCAGTAACTTTCTTCTTTTAGGCTATGTTCACACTACATATATGTCCGGCCGTAGTTCATACGCGGCCGGACATGTGCGGCTGAAACTAAGGCCGTGTGAAAAATAGACATGCGGGCGAATTGCGAACATACGGGCGAACCGCGAATATATACGCCCGTAGTATAGTTATGCTTCCTGGCTTGTTTCGAAGCGGTCTGAAGCAGGTCATTTACTTGGAAATCTTCGCCCAGTCCAGTAAACCACACAGAACCTTTTAATATAAAAATCAAGTTCGATTTGGCTGAAAAAAGTATTCCGTACGGGGCCGCATTGAAATCCACAGCCGTGAGTTGGAACAGTTCCGGCCGTAAACAATGGTCTTGTTCATTTTTCACGGCCCCGTATACGATCCGGCCGTAGGCTTATATGTAGTGTGCATTGTGCGACCGTATATCGTATACTTTCAAGCGTACGCATCAACCTCAAAACTACGGGCGTATATTTGCGGTTTGCACTACGGCCGGAAATATATGTAGTGTGAACATAGCCTAATAGTGGAACTCCAGAAGAGAGTTAACACCTGTTTTGTGCTCTTGATCTCCACATGGCATTACCTGCATGAAAGACATCTAAAAGAAGTGGGAGGGTAGTTTAGTCACATCAGGATCACAAATGCGGGTAAGCGACCTTGAAGAAGTAGATAGGAAGCATGGACCTATTCATATGAAGGCTGTTAAAGTAGCAAGCCACAACTCTTCTCTCAAAAATCTGTCAAGATACATTTTAGGTTCTTTATTCTGACACATATAGTAAGTAGGTCCCCTCTATGTCCCCATATAGTATTTAGGCCCCCCACGTGCCCCCATATAGAAGTATAATAGGCCCATTCTGTGCTCCAATATAGTAGTTATCCATCCTTCGCGCTCCTATTCGGTAGTTAGGCCCCCTCTGTGTCTCCATATAGTAGTTAGGTCCCTTCTGTGCATCCATATACTAGTTAGATTCTCTCTGTGCATCTATGTAGTAGTTAGGCCCCCCTCTGTGCTCCCATATAGCAGTTAGGTCCCCTCTGTGCATCTATATGCTAGTTAGAGTCTGTCTGTGCATCCCTGTAGTAGTTAGGCCCCCTCTGTGCTCCCATATAGCCGTCAAGTCCCATCTGTGCTCTTATAAGAAGAACAATTTTAGCACAAATGGCACTTGGAATGGAGAACAGGGGCACAATCCAAACACATACATGGAAACACACCCTGAGAGTTAAGGACAAAAATGTTACTATTTCCTGACAGCAAGAAGAAATCTTGAAAATAGAAACATAAAAAAATAGTGTCAGAAAAGACCAATCATCTATTACTCTTTCACTAAAATAATATTTTCCGATATTGCTTCTGATCTCCTCTCCCTCCAGCTAACCTAAAATGATGAGGAAATTAAAAAATAAGGTATATTAGAGGTTATAGCACTCGCAGGCAGGGCCGGCGTCAGCACCCGGCTAAGTAGGGCAAATGCCGGGGCCCCCAGCTCCTCTAGGGGCCCACTCCCGTTTGTTACTACATTTTTTTTGTTAGTAAAAAAGAAAAAAAAGTGTAGTAACAAAGGGGACTGGGCCCCTAGAGGCCGCATGTGACAGTTAGGGGCCCGCCGATCCATACTGGGGCCCCCGAGCACCTGTCTTCCATCACAAATCTTCCCTACAGCCGAGTAGGAAAGAGGACCTGTGAGTCTGAAGGACCTTTGATGATGTCACGGGTCATGTGATCGGACACATGACCTGAGGGCAGCAGGTAGGCTCTGCAAACTAAGTGTCCTGTATGTGCTGGTTCTTCTACTTGTTTTGTGTATAGAGGTCCTGCTGTAATATATATATATCTATTACAGCAGTATATATATATATATATATATATATATATATTACAGCAGGACCTCTATACACAAAACAACTAGATATCTGTATCTATCTATCTATCTATTTCCTATCTATCTATCTATCTATCTATCTCCTATCTATCTATCTATCTATCTATCTATCTATCTCCTATCTATCTATCTATCTCCTATCTATCTATCTATCTATCTATTTCCTATCTATCTCCTATCTCCTATCTATCTATCTATCTCCTATCTATCTATCTCCTATCTATCTATCTATCTATTTCCCTATCTCCTATCTATCATATGAACATGGTGAGACCTCTAGTTCTCCTATATTCAGGCCCTGCAGTGATATACAGTGTGTGTGTGTATATATATATATATATATATATATATACACTGTATATCACTGCAGGGCCTGAATATAGGAGAACTAGAGGTCTCACCATGTTCATATTATAAATATATATATATATATATATATATATATATATATATATATAATGCTGGTGCTGCTAGTTCTCTAGTATACAGCTCCTGCTCTGTGTGTGTGTATGTATATACACACACACACACACACACACACACACACACACACACACAGAAGGAGCTGTATACTAGAGAACTAGCAGCACCAGCATGATATATATATATAATCCTGTGACTGGGTCTGATTCCTCCAGAGTCCTGACTACTGCAGAGATCAGGAGATACAGGAGGAGAAAGATATGCAGCAGCCGCATGTTTCTTCTGCTGCAAATCTTTCCTCGCCTGTCTCTCCATGATTTGCTCCTCAAAGGGGCCCGCCGAGGCTCTGTCGCCCAAGGGCCCACAAAAAGCTGGAGCCGGCCCTGCTCGCAGGGATTAAGGCTTATTTATATACATCAACGCGCAGACCTCATGTAACCTGGCGAGTCGTAGACACTTTGCGTCTCCTCTTGATGTACAGGCTCCTCACCTCATTACTGCTTCCAGAAATCGGATCTCAGACCTTTCACCTGCTTGTAACAGTCAGACATCAAAGTCAAGACATTTCCCTCTGATGATAGAAGATTTGCCGCACACACATAACAGGAGACGACTCTGCATCCCCGTCCTGCCCAATAAATTATAGAAGACAAACTAGTTTATCCCCTCAGCCCCTCCAGAGAAACTTTCCTGCTCTTAATGGCACCAGAATCAATATTTTGTAGGGTAGATCTGCACAATGCCAACAGTTTGGGTCCCTGAGGAGGATTTGTCATCATGTCATTCCTCACTGTGACAAGAAGCTTTCAAACAATATTGATGCTCCCCACAAAGTTACAGTTGTTCAAAGGAGACAGATCAGTGTGCAATCAAACGCTAAGATTTATTAAAAGAAGCATTGGTGCGTCATGGTGGGAGATGAAAGAAACTGCAATAAGACAGGCACAGTTTAAGCTTCCATCGCTCCACGAAAAGAGACGATTAAAAAAAACTTCCCATGGAACCATAGGAATATAGATTATGTACCGGAGCTGGTAAGCTGGAAAAGTCATTTTATGAATTTGAGTGGGGGTGTTGTTGATTTTCTAATTCTTCTGTCTTGGGTCATACTACAAAAATTGTGCTCAGTAGAAACCTTTCCTGCAATATTAGACCTATCACTGCTCATATTTTATTTAGGTTAAAGAGAAAGTGGTTCAGCAGGGGGTAGTCACCAAGAAGGAAGCAGCGGTATCAGCAACTTATTAAATAGGGTGATAAATTTTTACTTTTTATGCAGCAGAAAACTTGTTGTGAAGTTCCCATCGAATTACAGAAACAAGGAAAGTTTTTCTGCTTCATGTCTGGACTATTGCTGCTAATAAAGAATTGAGGGCTATGTTCTCCTGGGGTTTGCCACATTCTTGCTCTGCCCTGTTAGGGACAGTTCACAATCAGTTAATTTGGTGGAATCCCACCTGCCTCAGTGTCAAACTGCGTCACTATTAGAGGGCTCGCACCAGGGCCGGACTGGGACTTAAAATCAGCCCTGGCACTCAAACCTCAGCAGCCCACATAATATATGCTCCCCAATATATTATAGACAGCAGTGTGCTATACAGGCTGTAGCGAATTCTGCTCATTACTCACTACTTCATTAAATACATGAACCCTACCATCAACACATAAAAAACAACATAATCTGCTGTGGATTTGATGTTGCATATTTATGTATTTCAGATGCACCAAATCCACAATGGATTAGGTATGTCTGTGCTCTTAAAGGGAATAAGAGTGGTCCATACCACGTACAGTGTTGTAGATCCCGGCATACAGGTGCGAGGGAGATATAAGTGACAGGACCTTTAGTCCTACATAAACTTTTATAATCATTACCAGCTGAAGTGTGAGAGGTAGAGCAGAGCCCCAGCTGCACCTCCTGCCCCGGCCTGCTCTGACTGATTTACACTTTAGCTGGTAATAAAAAGGATGATTTAAAAAGGAGTAATTATAGTGCAGTTACATCCAGTGACTCACAGGAGGTGTTTTCTGTGCATGAATAGCAAGTGACGTTTTTGATGAAGTTGTTCTCTTTTTCTTGCTTGGCTATCATGAAGACTTCTCCAGCCATGACACCTCCCTGCAAGATCTACCAGACAAACAATTTAGGATCCTTGCTCCAGCATCATCTTCAAGTGTATTGCTTAACACAGTAACCTTTCTCCCTCTGTGCCCCCTTATAAGAAGTCTGTGTTACTATATAGTAGTCCAGCCCTTCTGCACCTCTATATAGTATTATAGTATCAGGTCCCCTCTGTATTTCTTACCCGCATCCACACACCACATATGCTATACATACATCACAAACACTCAACACACACTGTGCACACATACATACATACTGTGCATACATACATACATAAAGACAAACACACACACACTGTGCATGCATACATACATTCATACATACACACACACAAACACTGTGCACACATACATACTGTGCATGCACACAAATATACATACACACTGCACACATACATACACACTGTGCATGCATGCATACATACATACATACATAGACACACACTGTGCACACATACATACATACACACTGTGCATACATACATATATGCATACAGACGCACACTGTGCACACATACATACGATGCATGCATACATACATATACACATACATACACACTGTGCATACATACATATACACATACATACACACTGTGCATACATACATATATACATAAATACATACATACATACACACTGTGCATACATACATGTATACATACAGACACACATTGTGCATACATACATACATACATACATCATAAACACACACTGTGCATGCATACATATGTACACATGTAGCCGGCATTAAACAGATTGTGCTGATGCTACAGTTTGTGTATGGTCACATGTCGGCACAATTTGTCTACCACAGGCAGTATACACTTTGTGTCGCGCTGTGTACTGCAGATTCCCTTGGGCTGGGCGCACTACAACCAACCCCTGGCATCCCTCTCACAAAGTAGACTATAAACTAGGACAGCATCTTCTCCATGCAAAACATGTGTTTTCATATTCTACCACATTGCATATACAAAATATATATAATACTGTAAGAATAAAAAGACACAATTTTTGCATGAAGTAGATGTGGTCCTTTGTATTTTGTTTAATACATGCACATATGAACACAATCTGTACAAATATACATTATAAAGCCATGTTCCCACTGCGTAGGTTACGTAACAATCATGGCTGTTGTAACAACGGCCATGATTACTATGGAACTTACGTAATGGTACTTTCTAAGGAATCTTGACTGGAGTGTATACACATAGTATACACTCCGGCCGGGATCCCTAGCGGCGCCGCATGAAACTGACATGTCAGTTTTCTGCGGCCACAGAAAACCGAGTCAGTTCACACAATGGCGCGTGCGACTCTGGACGCACACTCCATTGTGAGCAGAGGGAATTCGGATGCAGACACACACTGATGCGCCTGCATCCGAATTCAGCGGCAGTGAAGATTATCCGTCTGGTACTGCAGTACCGACTAGAATGATCTTCTCTAACACCGTCCACAGAACGGCCGGTATGTTACGCCATGTGAACATGGCCTCTATATGTGTCTACATGCCTACTGCACATTCATACATGCATTTATCATAAGCATACTACAGAGGAATGCATACACTATATATACACACACACACACACATATATATATATATATATATATATATATATATGTATATATATATACTGTAAATACATATATCATATATAAATACACACTATACATACATATAGAAATCCTTTACACACACAATACACATACTGTACACACTACTATATAGATACACAGTTTCACTTTGCACTCACACTATAAGACAAGAAACAATCACTTACTGTTCATAGACAAGCTCCTTCCATCCCAGCTGCTGACAGGTCCTCCTCCCTCACAGCCAGCATGGTGCTCCCCTGCCCCTCAGACAGCAGAGCAGGAAGGAGATGATGACGTCACTGAGTGGGGGGAGGGAAAGTTGGTTGCGTCCTTACACAGGGGGGGAGGGCAGGCTTTGGCTGTAGCTTGGTGAGAAGAACAGGTCTTTAAGAGTCCTTCTTTCTTCTCACCAAGCAGTGCTGTTTGTTCATAGCAGCAAGGGCCCCCTCTGTGTGATTCCTCAGTCGGCAGCAGCCACTCTATGCTGCAGGGGGCAGCAGCTCCTTCTCCCCTGTCCTCCATTAATCAGCTCCCCTGCGGCAGGAAATGACGTCAGCCGACGGTAGCAGACGTGCCTGTGCGGCACCTCTGCTACACATAGAGAAATAACTAAGAGGCAGAGTGGCCCTTGAGTGTTCTGGAGGGGAGGGGGCGGAGGGAGTATGCCGGCTCAGCCCCATTAGCAGAGGCTGAGGGAACAGCGCGGTGGCCGGCAGCGCTGTTCTCTCAACCACTGCAGGGGCTGATATTAGTTTGCAGGGGGACCAGCAGCCCCTCTGATTGGTAATCCTGGCGGCCCAGCGGGCATTCGCCCGCTCCGCCAGATTACCAATCCGGGCCTGGCTCGCACGCCTCTGCTCTCCTCCGCTGTCTGCTCAAAGAATTGCAGCGAGCCCTCCCATGGATTCTCCGTTTGACACTGTGGCAGCCGGCATTCCACCAAATTTACTCCATGCTCCATTCACTGCCACGTCATGCTTCGTCCACCATATTCTGATGTACTGTGCCATATTTAGTCAGCAAAGCAATGGAGTGAGACACAGCTGTAGCATAACGTGACTTGACACCGGGGGGAATCAGGAAGGTTTGGGCTGGGTCAGTGGTTAAAAGAGCTTAATTTGGTATCTATCTGCAGTATAGCAAGCCCCTATACACACACACACACACACCTGGCATTCTTCCTACAGACAATCCCTCTGTAGGCAATTAGGTGAGGCCCCCTATAAGCAATGCCACCCCCCCCCCCCCATAGGTGATGCTCACTGTAGGCAATCCCCCCCCCCCATAGCCAATGACCCCCCCGCCCAGTAGCAAATCCCTCTGTGATGCCCCCTCCCCTCCCCTTTAGGCAATCCCTGTCATGTAGATATCTATTCCCCCAAAAGTAATTTCCCCCATGCAGTAAGCCTCTCCCACCTCAGTCCCAAACACATAGGAAACAACAAGCAAACATACTAAACTTACTCCCAAGCCAGCTGACTGCCCTAGCGTGTGCTGGGGAGCTGGGGAGGTAGCGGCCTCTTGTGGCCAGAGGTATAATGCTGCCTCTGTTCAGAAGAGTGACTGGCTGAGTGAAAGGCCAATGGCTCTTCTTTCTGCAGTCAAGGCGCTGCGGCTGCATCATTTAACTGTGAGCGTTCATTGGGAACGCTCACAGTTAAAGGACCGGAGCACAGCGCAGCGCCGGGTGGCCACGGGATTATAATAAGGGCAATCTCCCTGGGCCCCCCCTGGAGCTCAGGCCCCAGGCGGTTAGCCAGATTGCCCTCATAATAATCCGCCTATGACAAGGGGCAAATCAGTGGCATAGCTACCAGGCCTTCCGAAACGTCGCGCGGCAGGGAGAAGACGCCTAACCTCTAGCTACCTCCAGTGCTCTGACTACACACAGCCGAATCTTGTCCACTGCATACAATAAAGAAGTCAAGATGAAGACTACTGAAACGTGAGTGTACTCATTTCATATATCGCACACTCACTGCAGTAAACTATATTGATCTGTGGGATACATGTTATACTGGATAGCTACCAGGGTCCCAGCTGTCGCCGCTGCAACCTGGCTCGCCACGAGGGGGGCCCGCGAGGCCCCCCCCCTTTGCCACTGCACTGCCCCCCCATGAATCACTCTTGTGACCGCAAGCAAAACATTGAGCAGGTTGGTGCTGGCAGGTTGGTGCTGGCCCCGGCTGATCTGTGGCTGCCAGGGGGGCAAGTTCAGGAGGGGGGTGGGTTGTCAGGTCAGTTGTGGTTTTTTTTTAACTTCTTTGCACAGAGGGAAGAAGGAGCAATCTATAAAGGGGGGAGGGGGCCATCTATAAGGGGGGGGGGAGAAGGGGCCATCTATAAGGGGGGAGAGAGGGGGGCCATCTATAAGGGGGGAGAGAGAGGGGGCCATCTATAAGGGGGGGGAGAGAGAGGGGGCCATCTATAAGGGGGGGGGAGAAGGGGCCATCTATAAGGGGGGAGAGGGGGCCATCTATAAGGGGGGGAGAGGGGGGACCATATATAAGGGGGGAAGGGGGCATCTATAAGGAAGGGAGGGGGGGGAGAAGTTTGTAGAGAGATGAGGATGGTGCCAGAGTGAGGAGCCTAATATGTCTGTCTGGCAGATTCTGTGGATTCGTGGCTCAGAGAAGTTCTCATGATGGCCCAGGACAGATGGAGAAGAAAATGAAAAGGGAAAAACTCTGATAGAGAATACGTCTCCTGTGAGTCACCTGATGTAACTGCACTGTAATGTATATGGTGTATAGAGCCTGTGTAGAGCTGCGTCCACCTCTGTTTGACTGGATGAGGTGATAGTGATCTGTGTACATTGGATTATTTAGGAGCAGCGGTGGTAGTCAGTATGTGGTGGTATTAGTCAGTATGTGGTGATGTTAGTCAGTATGTGGTGGTATTAGTCAGTAGCAGCGGTGATGTTAGTCAGTATGTGGTGGTGTTAGTAGCAATGGTGATGTTAGTCAGTATGTGGTGGTGTTAGTAGCAGCGGTGATGTTAGTCAGTGTATGGTGGTATTAGTCGGTAGCAGCAGAGGTGTTAGTCAGTATGTGGTGGTATTAGTGTGTGGTGGTATTAGTCAAAAGCAGGGTTGGTGTTAGGCAGTGTGTGGTGGTATTAGTCAGTATGAGGTGGTATTAGTCAGCAGCGGTGATGTTAGTCAGTATGTGGTAGTATTAGTCAGTAGCAGTGGTATTATTATGCAGTGGTATTAGTCAGTATGTGCTGGTATTACTATGCAGTGGTATTAGTCAGTATGTGATGGTATTAGTCAGTATGTGGTGGTGTTAGTATGTGGTGGTAATATTTGCTACTTTTATCTGTTACTGTGTTTTGTTGGTCTTAGTATACAGGATTTGGTCAGTAACAATATGGTGGAGATGGTAGTGGTTGTGGTGTGGTGGTAATATTTCCTTCCTATATACTGGTAATATTGATAATATTGGTCTCAGGATAGTAACAGTATGGTGATAATATTTTCTCTTCCGATATGCTGGTGTAATTGGTAATATATGTCTTGGGATATATATATCTGTAGCATCACTTGGCCATGAAAGGAGGGGGGCCAAGATGACGTCTCGCACCAGGGCCCAGAAGACATTAGCTACACCCCTGAGGCAAATATTACCACCATAACCACTACCATCACCACCACCGTATTGTTACTGACCAAATCCAATATACTAAATCCAATAAAACACAGTACCAGATTACAAGTAACAAATAATACCACCACATACTGACTAACACCACCACATACTGACTAACACCACCCAAACTGACTAACACCACCACATACTGACTAACACCACCGCTGCTACTGCACTGTACACAGATCACTATCCCCTCATCCAGTCATATAGAGGTAGACCCAGGTCTACACAGGTTCTTTACACCATATAATTACAGTGCAGTTATATCAAGTGACTCACAGGGGACGTCTTCTCTGAGTTTTTCCCTTTTCATCTTCTTCTTGATCTGCCCTGGGCCATTATAAGAACTTTTCTGCGCCCCAAATCCACAGAATCTGCCAGACAGACATATTAGGCTCCTCGCTCTGGCACCATAATCATCTCTATACTAAGTGCACATCTGTACTGGCCCCTTTATGCCCTCATTTAGTGTCTAGGCTGACTCTATGTGACCCCCCTAATAGTATATGCTTCTGTGTAGTCCACTATAGTACATGCATCCCTCTGTGCATGCCCTATTGTATAAGTCTTACCTCCATGTAGTCCCCCTTATAGATTGCCGCCCAATGTTTCCCCCTTATAGATGGCCCCCCTGTGTTGTCTCCCTTATAGATGGCCCCCCTATGTTGTCCCCCTTATAGATGGCCCCCATGTTATACCTCTTATAGATGGCCCCCAAGTTATCCCCCTTATAGATAGCCCCCTTATTATCCTCCTTATAGATGGCCCCCATGTTATCGCTCTTAAAGATGCCCCCATGTGATCCCCCTTATAGATGCCCCCCATGTTATCCCCCTTATAGATCCCCTCCCCAATGTTATCCCCCTTATAGATGCCCTCATGTTATCTCCCTTATAGATGCCCTCACTAATTTTATCCCCCTTATAGATGCCCCCATGTTATCCCCCTTATAGATGGCCCCCATGTTATCCCCCTTATGGATGGCCCCCATGTTATCCCTCTTAAAGATGCCCCCATGTGATCCTCCTTATAGATGCCCCCCATGTTATCCCCCTTATAGATGCCCTCCCCAATTTCATCCCTCTTATAGATACCCTCATGTTATCCCCCTTATAGATGCCCTCCCCAATGTTATCCCCCTTATAGATGCCCCCCATGTGATCCCCCTTATAGATGGCCCCCATGTTATCCCCCTTGTGTTGCCCCACCGTCTGTGCAGATAAAAAAAAAACACACAACTCACCTGACAACTCACTCCCCCGTTGTGGCTCTCTAGTCTTCTCCTGCAGGCTCGGTCTGGCCCCTGGCTGATGCGCGGCTCCCTGGCTCTATCCCGTCCCATCCCTGGCAGCACAAGTGAGCTCAGTGTGCGCTGGGGCTGTCACTTCCGGCACAGGGAGCGGGTGTTAGAGACAGAAGTGCCTGGGTGCCAATAGTAACAGCCCCAGCGCACATTGAGCTCACTGGTTTGTGTGCTGCCGTGGATGGGATGGAACAGAGCCAGGGGGCTGCGCATCAGCCGAGGGCCAGTCCCAGCCTACCTCTTGTGATCGCAAGCTAAACATTGTTTGTGGTCACAAGAGGGAGTGGGAGGTCGCAGCAGCGACCACGGTAACTAAGCCACTGTGTGTGAGAGAGAGGAACAGTCTGTGTGTGAGACAGCATGTTCATCCAGCTCACCTGTAGTGTAGTCATCTTGTTAGCCCAGTGCTCCAGTCTTGTTGCCAGCACTGGCTCCTGTATCATCACTCTGTGCTGTATACTGTATGCTACATGCAGCTTTACTGCTCCATCATACATTCAATATGGATCACTACCCGTAACTACCACAGATGTCACTGCTGAGCTCAATCATATACATGCGATTTTATTAGACTCTTCTGATTGGTTCTTCTAGCTCATATAGCTCTGAGTGAACTAGATTCTCCTGATTTGTTCTCCTGCAGCTCAGTAGGTCACAGGTCACATGATGATGTAACCTTCAGCCATAGTGGAGCCTGTACTGTATTTCTCTATACTCCACCAGGTATCTCCATCACCCATGAGGCTCCTCGGGACACAAAGCTGTAAGCTGCAGACATGATAGAGCCTGTTCTGTACTTCTCATTACTCCAGGTATCTTGATCTTATTACTATCTTTTAGCAATTTTTTTCTGGTATTCTGCAACCTAAAGAGGATCTTTGAAAAATGTCATAACCAGAGCAGGGAGTTATTCTTAAAAAAACATGGCAAAAATATGTGTGTATAGTGAGTATGAATGTGGGTATGAGAGATATGAATGTGAGTATAGTGGGTATGGATATGGGTATAAGGGGTTTGTATAGTGGGTATGTATGTGTATCAAGGGTATGAATGTGTGTATTAGAGGTATGAATGTGGGTATGAGGGGTATGAATGTGGGTATGAATGTGAGTATAGTGGGTATGGATATGGGTATAAGGGGTGTGTATAGTGGGTATGTATGTGTGTATGAAGGGTATGAATGTGTGTATGAGAGGTATGAATGTGAGTATAGTGGATATGAATGTGGGTATGAGGGGTGAGAATGTAGGTATGAGGGGTATGAATGTGGGCATGTGGGTATAAATGTGAGTATAGTGGGTATGAATGTGGATATGACATCTCATTTTATTCATTGTAGAATTTATTCAGGATTTTCTGTAAAAAATTGAGTTACATTTAGTAATAAATAAAGTTGTTACAGCCCTTGGCCAACAATGGTCCAGTGTGTTCATTAATATGGTGGTTAGTTGGGGTGGCAGTAGCTGGACAAAGTAATCCATCCTGCAGTCATGTTCTGCTATGATACCACAATATTAAGATCCCAAACAGAATCTGGATCTAAACCCCCTAACAATAGTCCACTTTACTAAAGGACTATCCATCCATAATTTAATGAACAGTTTCCAAATGGCAACCAATTTGGCCATCAAACTACTATAAATGGCAAACCTGCTTTGACAATCCCTACTGTTCCCATATGTCTGCGTACCTACATAAGGCATGTTACATCACCCAGGCTGAAAGGTGTTTGAACACGGCGCCTGCCCCATAACATCATGGTTCTGAATTCTGTAATAACACTAAGATATGACAGGACTAGGGAGACACTGACATAGATATAATTAAGATCTATTAAATGTAATGGCCGAGGTGAGCCCTCTGGTGCCGGACGGCTGTGACAATTATGGATTTTCATATAAAAATTCTACTCTAGTTATTGCTTCATCAATATCGTTAAACTGAGATGTTAATTGTTCTGCTTAGCCATGTAAAGCTTAGACATTGTTAACAGGACGTCGTGAAGAGTTGGCCACTTTACTATGAAACCTTAGTAATTTACATTGTAGCTAATGTGATTTAATGTTGCTTAGGTTCTTCCTGATGCGCCCATTTGTCTTAATGAGAAAGGTTGCCCCCTTACTCCGCCATCCTGTTTGTGCAGCTGGGACTTTTATTCCATCCATGGCTGGATGGCTGCAAATGGGGGAGCAATGACAAACATGTAACTATGCATCCTCCGTAGGAATACATTACACAATAGCGTGCAAGTGCCCAGGTGCGCAGAGTATACCTGTGGGCGACATACAGTGATGTGCATGCCACATTCTCCATCATGTGCAGTCATTTTATGGATTGACTTGCCATCGGACAGAGGAGAAAGGGCTTTCTCATCAAGATGAATGGGCACATCAGGGAAATGTAAGCAACATTAAATCACATTAGCTACAATGTAAATGAGTTTCTAAATTTTAATACAAAAAACAGCCATTTACAGGAATTTTTGCATCTTTTAAAACCATTCTCGATTTACAGGATAAGGGAAAACTATATGATTGCAGGGGGGTCCAAATGACAGTAATCTTTTTAGACTCCATATTGAATGGAAGACTTATCACCCAGTAAATCGTTCAACATTGTACCTTCTCCTCTGCTCCTGTCTCCACTGCACACACATCCCATCACAAGTGCCCCGGGGAATTAAATACCACTATACATGTGCGACCACTTGTCTATTACTGTTGGCGCCCACCCAGCATCACACTCCAACTACCGTGACATCTATATTGCTGCATGAGGAACTACACATCCTAGCTAGCCTTCGCCATGACACCTAGGCTGCCCCAGCAGGGCAGTGGCTTCTGGGTCCTAAGAGACAACAGGGCCCGAGTGACTCTGCTACCTCACAGATCTTATCAATTCAGGCAGTAAAAGAGTCATAGACTGACCTCTGCTCCTGCATCTAATAACTCGAGGAATTATATTACTATTAGTGATGAGCGAGTACTAAAAATCCTCAGGTGCTCGTTACTCAAGACGAATATTTCCTGATACTCGGGTGCTCGTTTCGGGTAACAAACCCTATTGAAGTGAATGGGAAACTCGAGCATTTTTGCAGGGGACCCAAGCTCGGCAGAGGGAGGGTCTTGTGAAAACCTGTCAACCTCAGAAAATGATGGAAACACCACGGAAATGGACAGGAAACAGCAGGGGCAGCATGTATAGATGCCTCTGAGGCTGCCTAATCTCACCATTACACGAAATTCTGGGCAACAGCCTGGTATAAACAGAGCTAGGCATGTGAAACACCCAAAAACTTAGCCTAACACAGCATGGCGGTGAGAACACAGTGAACCATTAAAACAGAGGTAGCAAATGAACCACCCCAAAATTTAGCCTGACACAGCATGGCAGTTAGGACACAGAGAACCATTAAAAGTGAGTGAGGTAGCAAGTGAGCCTTCCAAAAATTATGCTAGACACAGCATGGCAGTGAGGACACAGAGAACCATTAAAAGTGAGTGAGGTAGCAAGTGAGCCTCCCAAAAATTAGGCCAGACACAGCATGGCGGTGATGACAGAGTGACCAAAGTAGAAGCGGTAGCATGTGAGCCTCCCAAAAATTATGCCATACAAGAATTGGCCGTTGGCTGAGAATGAAAGGAGGAGGAGGATGAAGAGGAGGAGGAGGATATACCAATAATCCTTATGTTGAGCTGCTTTCCCCAGGTGGACAGTTGAATTTAGGTAATATCCAGGCTTTGTTCAGTTTTATAAACATCAGCCTGTCAGCGCTGTCAGTTGACAGGCGGGTGGCATATCAGTGGCACTAGTGGTGTCAGATGGGAATGAAATTTTCAGCTTCTGCACCAGGGCCTGTTGATATTGATTCACTCTCATACTGCGTTCCATGGCAGGAATGAGAGTGGAAAAATTCTGTTTGTACCGAGGGTCCAGGAGGGTGAACACCCAGTAATCGGTGTTGTCAAAAAAAAATTTAACCCAAGGGTCACAGGAATGAATTCCCTTTTCTCAATAGTTTGACTCTCAATTTCCTCCTCCTCCACCAATTCCTCCTCTTCAGGCCATACACCCTCAACAGATAAGGATTGAGCATGGGTACCCTCTTTAGTCGCGGAAGCAGTCTGCTCCTCTTCCTCCTCTTCTTCCTCCTCCTCTACTTCGTGCTTAGAAACAGACGTCAGGGTTATCTGGCTATCTATCTACTTTTGGAGGTAGTCGTATAGAGTCTGGGTGTGTAAGTGCAGGTATATAGTGGATGCCACCCTCTTAGACAGGGCAATTAGCAGTGAGATTCGATATGGCAGCACTAAGAAATAAGAACATATATTGTTCACACTAGTTTTTTGAAGGCTGTGGTATACAATCTGTTTGTAAATGGAGGTATATAGTGGATGCCTCCCTCTTACACAGGGCAATTAGCAGTGAGATTCGATATGGCAGCACTAGGAAATAAGAACATATACTGTTCACACTAGTTTTTTGAAGGCTGTGGTATACAATCTGTTGGTAAGTGGAGGTATATAGTGAATGCCACCCTCTTACACAGGGAAATTAGCAGTGAGATTCGATATGGCAGCACTAATAAATAAGAACAAATACTGGTCACACTAGTTTTTTGGAGGCTGTCGTGTAGTCTGTGTGTATGTGGTGGTGGCATATGGTCTATGCCACCTGTTACATAGGACAATGAGCAGTGAGGTTCTATGCAGCTGTACTACACATCTTAGCAATATAATTTACAACAGCAGCAGCACCAGCCACAAAATAATATAATAGTACTGAGGACTTCTTAGGGGTCTGTATGCAACACCTGCTGTCCCCTTTCTGTCAGCATCCGATCACCACAGTGTGCTGCTAAAATCGTGGTAGCTGCACTGCAAGTCCCTGCCTACTGGAACGCTAATTCCCTCCCTAACGCTCTCCCTGACAAGCAACAGCTCTGTCCCTATTCTCTTCCAGCATGCATGTGAGCCGAGCCTCGGTGGCCGAGATTTTTATATGGCAGGGTCATCTGATCTGGCCAACCAATCGCTGTTATCGACATGTATGGGTCCCATGTGATCGCAGGATGTACCAAAGAGTCTCCTGCATGTTGATTGGCTGAGAAATTGCGCCCAAACTTACAGAAAACGGATGATGAGATTTACTTGAGTATCGCGAGATACTCGTCAGAGTACCCGGTACCATCAAGTACCCTAATACTCAAACGAGTACCAAGCTCGGACGAGCATGTTCACTCATCTCTAATTACTATGTCATATACTTAAAGTGCAAAATTGTTAGAATTAAAGTTATTATTATTATTATTATTATTGCTGTTGCTTTTGTTCTTAGTAGTAGTAAAATTATTATTATTATTATTATTATGTGAAATATTAAGTGAAATAGTTTCATCCATCCAACTCAAAATCCCTTTATCAGTACAACTGCCAGCTGGATATTGCCCTTCGCTGTGACCTTTCTGTGCTCAGAAATACATTTGGGGTTCCATAGGAACAAAATGAACATTCTGCCAGTCCAGATAAGCGATGACATCCATAGATCATCTGAGCAGCGGCACCCGGTGATGGATCCTCGTTGCACACTGCACCCAGGGTGCTCATATTTCATGGGGCAGATAGAGCGGAGCAGCCTCTGCACCTGGCACCTGACTGTTAAAGTGACCTCAGGAACATTGTTTATAAAGCTGGGTTCACCTTTCGTGACCATGGGGCAGTAGTGTGCCGTGCAACAGAGAACCATGCAGTAATGCCACAGGCCCTTTACCATACATTTATACATGGTCCAAACGAGTACAGGTAAAGCACATAAAAACCCATATGAGGGGGATCACAAGCTGATGGGGGTCCAACTACCGTTCCACATTGTTTAGGAATTTTACCTAGTAATGTATGACTTCTTTCCGCTTCCATTCTGAGGGATGTGATTGCAAACATTATGAACCCAGTTTTATTTTTAGCATAAAGTCAGTTTTCAGCTGTGAAAGGTGTTGTGTGTCAGCTTACAGTTCATATTCCCTTCTGATTCTGATGAGACACAGGATTAGCGATGAACCTTGGGTGACATCTTGTGTATTCTCTCCCTCTTCTCCTATTCTGACATTCACCATGATCATTCCTGAAGCATCGCCATCACTCTACTCCAAGACAATGACTGGAACTGAAGGAAATAGGACAGGAATAATTTGTATCTTTTAATTATATATTGAATGTATTATATACTATATTACACTTATTGTAAATTGTAAGCCCTTGTGGGCAGGGTCCTCTTTCCCCGTGTACCAGTCTGCCATTTACCTTTTTCATGTTATGTGTTTTGATCTTGTAATATTCCTGTTTGTGAACCACTATGGCTTGTATAGTGCTCTGGAATCAAATACCATATATGAATGACATGTACCACAGGGGTTATATTGCAGTGTATTCAAAGATCCAAATACACAATACAGCAGCATGATGACACAAGACAATGGCCTGATGATACAATACAGCAGCATGATGACACAATACAGCAGCATGATGACACAAGACAGTGGCATGGTGACAGGGCCGTTTCTAGAGGCGGGCGGGCCGGGCGACCGCACGGGGCGTAGACAGCTAGGGGGCGCTGGTGGCATCCCTGGACTCTACTTAGCTGCGCGCACCCCCGGCCGCCCGCCCGCTCGCCCCATCACCTGCCCCTCTGCCCCATCATCTGGCAAGACTGCCCTCCGCCCGCCCTTATCTCTGCCACGGCCTGCCCGTAGTTCAGCCCCCGGACCACCCGTAGCTCCACCCCCGGACCACCCGTAGCTCCGCTTCCGCAACACTCCGACCCAGCCGAACACTGTGCACCTGCAGACATCTCGCTCCAGCAGCGCAATGACGTCATATCACTGCGTTTGCTGGAGAGAACAGTGTGCAGGGGCGGCAGCGGCCTGCTCCTCGCAGGCTGGAGAAGAAGAGGAGGAGAGAGGGACCCCTATGCCAGAATAAGGTGAGTATAATGTGGTTTTTTTGTGTGTGTGTGTGTGTGTGTGTGTGTTTGGCAATGCAGGGGGAGCAGAGGGGATTATTACTATTTGGGGGGGGGGGCAGCACAGGGAGGGGTATGACCAATGGGGGCAGCAGGGGGGGTTATTACAATGGGAGAGCACAGGGGGGATTACAGGGGGTGGTCACCAAGCTTTCCCAGCATCCTGTATGTCAGTGTGTAATGGAGGTTACCCAGCTTTCCCAGTATCCTGTATGTCAGTATAATGGAGGTCACCCAGCTTTCCCAGCATCCTGTATGTCAGTATAATGGAGGTCACACAGCTTTCCCAGCATCCTGTATGTCAGTATAATGGAAGTCACCCAGCTTTCCCAGTATCCTGTATGTCAGTATAATGGAGGTCACACAACTTTCCCAGCATCCTGTATGTCAGTGTGTAATGGAGGTTACCCAGCTTTCCCAGTATCCTGTATGTCAGTATAATGGAGGTCACCCAGCTTTCCCAGCATCCTGTATGTCAGTATAATAGAAGTCACCCAGCTTTCCCAGTATCCTGTATGTCAGTATAATGGAGGTCACACAGCTTTCCCAGCATCCTGTATGTCAGTGTGTAATGGAGGTTACCCAGCTTTCCCAGTATCCTGTATGTCAGTATAATGGAGGTCACCCAGCTTTCCCAGCATCCTGTATGTCAGTATAATAGAAGTCACCCAGCTTTCCCAGTATCCTGTATGTCAGTATAATGGAGGTCACACAGCTTTCCCAGCATCCTGTATGTCAGTGTGTAATGGAGGTTACCCAGCTTTCCCAGTATCCTGTATGTCAGTATAATGGAGGTCACCCAGCTTTCCCAGCATCCTGTATGTCAGTATAATGGAAGTCACCCAGCTTTCCCAGTATCCTGTATGTCAGTATAATGGAGGTCACACAGCTTTCCCAGCATCCTGTATGTCAGTGTAATGGAGGTCACACAGCTTTCCCAGCATCCTGTATGTCAGTGTGATGGAGGTCACCCAGCTTTCCCAGTATCCTGTATGTCAGTGTGATGGAGGTCACACAGCTTTCCCAGCATCCTGTATGTCAGTGTGATGGAGGTCACACAGCTTTCCCAGCATCCTGTATGTCAGTGTGTAATGGAGGTCACACAGCTTTCCCAGTATCCTGTATGTCAGTGTGATGGAGGTCATCCAGCTCTCCCAGTATCCTGTATGTCAGTGTGATGGAGGTCATCCAGCTTTTCCAGTATCCTGTATGTCAGTGTGATGGAGGTCATCCAGCTTTCCCAGTATCCTGTATGTCAGTGTGATGGAGGTCACACCTTGCAGAGTTTACTGCACCAAGCAGCAGAATTACTATAGTTTAGGAGCCTATAGGAGGGAAAAGGGAAGGAAGTTGCTGGATAAGTGCGGAGCCTGAGATGTTTGTCTGGCAGGTTCTGTAGACACGAATTGTAGCTGCAAGAAATCATCATGGTGGTCCGGTTGGAGAGAAAAAGGAAAATGGCGCCTCAGATCAAAGAGAACGTCACCTGTGAGTCCCTGTATGATGATTTTGTATTCGGTTGAAAAGTATCTCTTAGGGGTGCAACACAGATCTATGCCATAATACACACACTGCTTCTTCCTAATAACCCGAATCCTGAATCCAGCATGATGACACAAGACAGTGGCATGGTGACACAATACAGCAGCATGATGACACAAGACAGTGGCAAGGTGACACAATACAGCAGCATGATGACACAAGACAGTGGCATGGTGACACAATACAGCAGCATGATGACACAAGACAGTGGCATGGTGACACAATACAGCAGCATGATGACACAAGACAGTGGCATGGTGACACAATACAGCAGCATGATGACACAAGACAGTGGCATGGTGACACAATAAAGTAGCATGATGACACAAGACAGTGGCATGGTGACACAATAAAGCAGCATGATGACACAAGACAGTGGCATGGTGACACAATATAGTAGCATGATGATACAAGACAGTGGCATGGTGACACAATACAGCAGCATGATGACACAATACAGTGGCATGGTGACACAATACAGTAGCATGATGATACAAGACAGTGGCATGGTGACACAATACAGCAGCATGATGACACAAGACAGTGGCATGGTGACACAATACAGCAGCATGATGACACAAGACAGTGGCATGGTGACACAATACAGCAGCATGATGACACAAGACAGTGGCATGAGGACACAAGACAGTGGCATGGTGAAATAAGACAGCAGCATGATGACACAATACAGTGGCATGATGTACCAATACAGCTTTAGTGAAGGGTTTAGCTAGGATATATCTGCTTTTCTGCTGGTGCACTGATAACTCCTGACCTTTGCATGGAGCTTTGCACATTTTCCTTTCCTACTTGATTGCAGACTGGAGAACAGAGGTCAGAGGTTATCAGACCAGGGAAGCAGATATCTCTGTCTTCTGCTTGGTAACCCTTTTTATGTGTTGCAGCATGTAAGTAAACATTGGGTCACTTACACACTGCAGTACAGGGCCGCTTTAACCAGAGGGCATATGGTGCACGTGCACCGGGCCCACTGGTTAAAGGGGCCCCCCCGAAGCAGGCCGGCCGTTGCTATGTGCGACCAGTGCGGTCGCACAGGGCTCCGGCCACCAGCCTGTCAGGTGGAAGCGCCATGGATGGGTAATCTACTTACCCCTCCATGGCACCCCCTGCAGGGCTCCCCCATCCGCCACTGCCCCTGCCCGCCCGCTGCTGCTGCGGCGCTTCAGCAGCAGCGATACTGACAGAGAGAGAGCCATTGGCTCCCTCCCTGTCAGTCACTCTTATGGCCGCACTTCCTGCGGTCACAAGAAGCCGCACTCTCCCTCTAGCGCCCGACGTCACTGGAGCGTCGGCGCGAGGGTAAGGGGAGTGCAGCCTGTTGTGACTGCAGGAAGTGCGGCCACAAGAGGGAAGAGAAGAGGAACACGTGGACCTAGGTGAGTAAAAGTGTTTTTTTTTTAATGTTATATGGGAGGGGGAGCGCATATGCTATCGGAGAGCACAGGGGGCTATATACTATGGGGGAGCACAGGGGGCTATATAATATGGGGGAGCACAGGGGCTATATACTATGGGGGAGCACAGGGGGCTATATACTATGGGGGAGCACAGGGGGCTATATACTATGGGGGAGCACAGGGGGCTATATACTATGGGGGAGCACAGGGGGCTATATACTATGGGGGAGCACAGGGGAGCTATATACTATGGGGGAGCACAGGGGAGCTATATACTATGGGGGAGCACAGGGGAGCTATATATGGGGGAGCACAGGGGGCTATATACTATGGGTGAGCACAGGGGGCTATATACTATGGGTGAGCACAGGGGGCTATATACTATGGGGGAGCACAGGGGGCTATATACTATGGGGGAGCACAGGGGGCTATATACTATGGGGGAGCACAGGGGAGCTATATACTATGGGGGAGCACAGGGGAGCTATATACTATGGGGGAGCACAGGGGGCTATATACTATGGGGGAGCACAGGGGAGCTATATACTATGGGAGAGCACAGGGGAGCTATATACTACTGGGAAGCACAGGGGGCTATATACTATTGGGGAGCACCAGGGGCTATATACTATGGGGGAGCACAGGGGGCTATATACTATGGGGGAGCACAGGGGAGCTATATACTATTGGGGAGCACAGGGGAGTTATATACTATAGGAGAGCACAGGGGAGCTATATACTATTGTGGAGCTATATACTATTGGGGAGCACAGGGAGCTATATACTATTGGGGAGCACAGGGGTCTATATACTATTGGGGAGCACAGGGGGCTATATACTAATGGGGAGCACAGGGATCTATATACTATGGGGAGAGCACAAGGGGGCTATATACTATTGGGGAGAGCACAGGGGGGCTATATTCTATTGGGGGAGAGCACAGGGGGCTATATACTATTGTGGGAGAGCACAGGGGGGCTATATACTATTGTGGGAGAGCATAGGGGGGCTATATACTATTGGAGAGCACAGGGGACTATATACTATTGGGGGAGAGCACAGGGGGGCTATATACTATTGTGGGAGAGCACAAGGGGGCTATATACTACTGAGGAGAGTGCACAGGGGGGGCTATATACTAATGGGGGAGCACACAGGAGGGCTGTATATAACTGGAGGAGGGTCTGTATACTACAGGGACACCTTAAAACTATGGAGGCACAGAGGGGTGTAACTATGTAGGGGTACAGAGGAGTGTAACTACTGTATAGGGGTACAAGGGACCTAACTACTGTATGTGTTGGAGCCTAAAATATTTGTCTGGCAGATTCTGGAGAGAAGATTCACAGCCAGGAGAAGACTTCAAGGTGGCTCAGGCTGGATGGAGAGAAAAAGAAAAGGTGACAGACTCTGATCAGAGAAGACGCCCCCGGTGAGTCACTGGATGTAACTGCACTCTGTTATAGGGTTGTAGTGTTAGGGGTCATGATGTGGCGGTATTATGTAATGGTATCATTGGTGATATCTTTCTGTTTTGTTTAGTGCAGTTTTTATGTAATATGTAATCACTGTATGGTGGAAATAGTGTTATTAGGTAACTACTGTATGTATTGGGGCTCTTGATACAGTGTGGGGGCAAATTCAGTACATTATACAATGTGCTGAAAGGGAAGGGGGGGGGCCACTCTTGAGGGCTGTGCACTGGGCCCACCAATGCATTTAAACGGCTCTGCTGCAGTATATAAGGGGTTAAGCAGAAGGACACACGCTCTTACCTTCTCCATCGAGCCCCCCTCCTGAATGGGCCCCATAGCAACTGCCTACACTGCCTCTATGGTAGCTACGCCAATGCAGGCCCCAAAGTTCTTTTGCACCTGAGTAAGGTAACTCCCTTGGGTTCACACACTTGAGAATAAAGTATTTACTGTAGTTAGTGTTTTCCCCACTAGGTGCTGCTCTGTCTTGTATGCAGTATGTGAAGCATGGCTTGAGGAGATTAATGGGTTAACTGTTTATGTCACATGTAATGTCTTGTCCACTTACAGGTGCAGGTATTTTCCCTCCAGTCTTTGTCCTATCCACTGTCTTCTCTCTTTTTACACACACAGCCCCCACCAATCATGGGAAGGTTTGGTCAGACCCCTGTAGGAAGGAGTTAGTTCCTGGTGGGTGGAGTTAGTCTCAGAGAGAGTCATGTGTGGTAGTTAGTGGATGGAGGACCTAGAGATAATTCAGATTCTCTGTATGCACGACACAGCAACTATGCAGTGCTAGACAGTACAAAGGGGGGAGAGCAGCCACCTGAGGATCACCTTGTCCATGCTAAGAACTCTAAATGTGCACGGCAGTGACCTCAGCAGTCATAGGCACTTACCCCAGTGGAACAAAGTAACTACAAGTCGAGGTATTCCACTGCGCATCACAAGACAACCGGGAAGTCTTGGAAGTTAGCTTAGCCCAGATAACTAGGCTTGGGGCTCGTACTTCCCTGACACCCTCTCTTCTCTATTCTCTCCTTCGCAAAACCTTCTCTCACAAGCACTTTGTCTCAACCACAAGCACCTGAGTAACCTCCAGTATTTGTTGTATTGCACTAAACTGTATTTTTTACAAGTACATCTGTATTGCACTGAGTTTCCGCAAATAAATTGTTCTACTTTTCAAGTGTTGGACTCTGGCCTATTTTTGCGCACCCTTACCTATACACACCTACGCTTGCGTTAAACTTTTCTCTGTGGATGGGGCCCCAAGCTGTTTGGGGTGGGTCCTATACCACTCTAGGCTACTGTGACAAGTGCCCAAGTGACCCTAGACCTGTGCAGGTACAACATCATCGTACCAGCTGACCCAGCAGTAGACCAAAACCCTAGGCCAACTGGTTTAGCGCCTCCGCTTACTGCTACAGCAGCATAATGACGCAATACAGCAGTGTGATGACACAAGTCAGCAGCATGATGACACAAGACAGTGGCATGGTGACACAATAAAGCAGCATGATGACACAATACAGCAGCGTGATGACACAAGACAGTGGCGTGATGACACAAGACAGTAGCATGGTGACACAAGACAGTGGTATGTTAACACAAGACAGTGGCATGGTGAAACAATACAGCAGTATGATGACACAATACAGCAGAGTGATGACACAAGACAGTGACATGATGAGATAAGAAAGCAGTATGATGACACAAGACAGTGGCATGATGACATAAGATGGCAGTATGATGACACAGATGCCTGTCCTAAATGAGTTTCTACACCCTTGGATGAATTAACTTATCTTATATCATTTTATCTTTTATCTTCTTTTTTTTTTTTTTTTTTTTTCAGAGGGGTGCATAAGTTCCAGTAAAGGCCATGCACACACAATTCTCTTATAAGTTGATCTCAGACATTTTGGAATATATTTTGCCAGTCACCCCCCATAATTTATTGTGGTTGGTAAAACAGAATTTAACTCTTCCAATACCAAGAGGGTGGTCACTTGTAGGAGATATTGTGGGAGTGCTGCCTACTCAAGTAAAACATCCTAAAAAATGTGGGCACTGGAGAGAGTCCATTTTGTTCCCGCTTTTATTAGCAGGTGGGATACAGCCTAATTTAGGTAAATCATGAACATTATGGGTTCAAAAGGATCAAGGCTGCTCATTTGGTCAGGCAAGCTTTAAGGACTTCCCATATTCTGGCTGTCTCTTATTACTTTATCATGAGATTTTTTACACCTTCATTCTGTGCTGATTGACTCTTTAATAAATTAGTTACACCTCATATACATTGGACACTCCAAATCCCCTGGAATGAAATAGTTACAAGATGACATTGTCAAAAAGATGGACATTCCCTTCAAGGTGATAAAGCCGCTTCACTCAATAATAACATTGGTGCAACAGCATCAAGGAAACTTTAATGAAGCCTTTACAAAGTTTCACAGTCGCACATTTCACAAGACAGATCTTGTCTTTTTCCCTAAACATATTGTTCTTGTCTGTGGCGTCCCGGCTCCCGTCTCTGAACACTTCACAGAACACAGATAATGAGCCACGGAGTTTGAGTGAAACATTTTATTAGCTGAAATTATACGGCACAATCGAAGGGAATTTTTGTCTTTGCGAATAATAAGCGGTTACTTTTGCGCTCTTAATCAGGGAGACGCCTCTTGTTTTTCTCGCAGCAAATCCACAATTACACGAGCGTCATTAAAGCTGAGGGAGCGGTGCGCTGGCTTCATTTGTCTCTCTGTGATTCTTCTACATGAGTGTGAACATTAATGGGAAAACATTTTATAATGAATCGTCAAATTAGCGATGGCGTGCAGCGGCTCTCAGCCAGATAAGTGAGGCAATTTCTCTACTCTGAGTCCTTTGTTTTCCATGTTGTTACATAGATAATTGATCGTTCAATGAGGTGTAGGATACACAAAGCTCCACCTCTCGTATGAGGAGGATTTAATATCTCAGATGCTTAATATTAGAATACAGAGGAAGAAGCTCAGTGGAGAGGTTGTAAAATCCTGGCAAGAGGTTGTGATCTCTGCCCCTCCCATACTGTTAAATAATGATGGCATGTTGTTTGCAAAGTGTCATTCATAGGAGCCTGACACAGGGGCGTAGCTAGGATTCACGGGGCCAATAGCAAAATATTTTAAGGGCCCCCCTCCCCTACACAAAACACTGCGCATATATATATATATATATATACACATACACACAGTATATACTCTGTGATGTGGCCAAAAAATTAAATCTCTTGTGGCCAGAGGCAGAATCCTGCAGGATGCGGGTGTGCAGGCGGTTAAGTGGTGTCTCTGTGAAGTTGGAGGATATGATAAAGATTTTTCTGATTACATAGGCGAGTTGATGGAGTTGGTGATGACATCAAACGCTTTTGAATTTAATGGAAAATGGTATTTGCAGTGCTCTGGAGTAGGGATGGGCACACCAGTAGCCCCCACGTTAGCTAACATCTTCCTAGCCCATATGGAAAAAGAAATGGTGTTTTCGGTGAAGAACCATCTTTCGATACATATTCACACTTACTTGCGGTATATAGATGATATACTGGTTGTGTGGTCAGGGGGCAAGGAAAAGTATTTTGATTTTGTTGAGTACCTAGACAATAATACCTTTAACATGAAATATACTGCTGTGTTTGGTGATAAAAGTTTGGACTTTTTAGATGTACATTTAGATATCAGAAACACAACACTAATTACATCTTGTTTTAGAAAGGAGACAGCAGAGAACTCCTTATTGGAGTTTTCTAGCTTTCATCCTTACCATGTAAAAAAGTCCTTACCATACAGCCAGTTTGTCAGACTTAGAAGGATCAATAATGATGATGATTTGTTTGTAAAACAGGCAGAGGAACTAAGTCAGCGGCTCCGGGCCAGAGGATATCCGGATAGGCTGATGGAAAAAGCGCAAAGTGTGAACAAATCAAACAATAAAAGAGCAAGAAAAACAATTACTTCCAATAAAAGAAGGACAGTTTTTACTTTTGATTTCTCTCCTCTAGAAAAAATGATTAAAAGTTCCATGATAAATAACTGGCATATTGTCCAGCAAGATGAGTTACTGGAAGAGATTACATGTGAGAGACCTATTGTAGCCTTCAGGAGAACTAAGAATCTGAGGGACATTCTGGTTCGAGGGAGAATAGAGCCCAGTCCCTCCAAAAAAAAGTTCCTGGTTACAGTCACCTGCTGCTATGGGCAACCACTGCCACTATTGTTCCTCCCTCAAAAATGTGAAGTCGGTGAATTTGGGTGGCTGTACACACAACGTCACTGACTTCATTACCTGTAAGAGTCGTTTTGTTGTTTATGCCTTGCTTTGTTCATGCAACAGATACTATATAGGCAAAACTATCAGACCGTTGTGGAAACGATTTTCAGAACATATCCGATCCATTCGTACTGGCAAGGGCAGCCCACGGATGATTAGACATATGATTGATGTACATCAGGGCGATACCTCACAGCTCATGTTTATGGGTCTAAAAACAATACCGCAGTCTAGATACGAAAATGATCGGCATAGCATTCTATTAAATAAAGAAACTGAATTCATTATAAAATATGAAGCGTTAGGCAATTTGGGAATGAATACCCGGAGTGATATCAATCTGTGATATAACATTGTGTGTTGTGTAATTTTTTGTATGTTTTAACTTTATCATATGTTTGTTCACCTGTGCACTTTGTATAAAGTTTTGTATATAAGGAGTGACGTGGCAGATCACGTGTGAGTTTGACAAAGCGGCGCTTGCCGCGAAACTGTGGTAATTCGATTCCTGCTCTCCCCCGCTCCCCACATGCCTGAATAAAATTGGACATTGATTCACTACAAGTCTGGTGAGTGCCATCCTATGCTCTTTTGTTTTATGCCTTCTTTATGCTGGTTTCTGGGATTGAGCACCACATTGGCTATACAACGCATGGTCACACCGGTACGGTCCGAACTGCAGCTGAGAGTGAAGCAGTGCCGTCTGCTATCTTTCTCATATCCTGGATTATTTTTAGTTGTTCACACATGTTTTTTCTTTTTTCAGCGTCTTTTCAGTGGCAATCAGTCCACCTAAACTAGAATATTCTACCAGCAGCCGTCATTTCACTGATGGGCAGCCAAACAGCGAAATGAAGGGCGTCATTCTGAACTCTTCAAAACCAAAGAGGAAAAAATGTTGTGCGAATATAGCCTTACCCATCTGCAGTGGTAAATTTTTACAAATCCATGTTTAAGATCTGCAGTGTATCTACTCTGTGATAATATTTCATAATCTGGTTCCATCGTGGTCAGATTAAGATTATTTACCCAACAGAATGCAGAATGAAAAAATTTGTGGCGAAAGGATGGAAACATGGCATGCACCAATGTATTACTTGTTTCAGTACTTTTTAAAGGGGTAGTGCGGCGCTCAGAAATTATTCACAGAATAACACACATTACAAAGTTATACAACTTTGTAATGTATGTTATGTCTGTGAACCGCCCTGTTCCCCGTTCCCCGTGTCCCCCCACCCGCGGCTGAGCATCGGATGACGCTGCAGAGGGCGGACGGCATTCGGAAAAGTCGGAGCTGTTCGCTGTCCGCCCGAAGAAGACGTCGCTGAATGAAGATAGAAGACTGGTGTCGGCACCTGACAGGTATGTATAATGCACCACACTTCCGGGTACACGGGTGGGGGTGGTGGAACACGGGGAAGGGGGCCATTCACAGACATAACATACATTACAAAGTTGTATAACTTTGTAATGTGTGTTATTCTGTGAATAATTTCTGAGCGCCGCACTACCCCTTTAACTCTTTCTAACTGAAGAAATCTGCACCATTTTCTCAGCTAGAAGGTTGCATCCTACAAGGTAATAGTCACCTATATGTGAATGAACCTTCTCTGTTTTTTTAAATAAACTCACAGACGGTGTGAAGGCTGATCAATCTCGCTTCAGGCCCCAAGTTATTAATTACAATTATTTTACATATTAATCAGATTATTGTTGTCAGACGAAAATCAATAACGAACATAATAAAAAAGATAACCAAAATTTGACTGATAACTGAACCAGCAGATCAATGAATCAATGATGGAGGTTATCAATGAGAAGATCTTCCTGAAGGTAACAGTGAGGTAATTATAGTAACAATGCTTGCTGTCAGTGACTAGAAACATACCTATTTACATCTAGAGGCTTAAAGGGGTTATTCAGCACTACAAAATCATGGCCACTTTCTTCTAGAGACAGCCCCACTCTTGTCTACAGCTTGGGCTGGGTTTTTCCTGCTCAGTTCCATTGAAGTGAATGGAGCTTTATTGCAAACCACACCTGAACTGTTGTCTCTAAAAGAAAGTGGCCATGTTTTGGTAGCACTGGATAACCCCTTTAACAGACCTTACAGCTCATCCACATCAGTTTTGTATCAGTTTTTGCAGCTCAGCAAAAAGTGATAGCAGGTGAATAAAAGGCCACAGGGTAGAGGCTGCATAGGGCTCGCTAGGCAATACTTCAGTGATAAACCGGTAGCACATGGATGGTGCATCAGTGTGTCATCAGCTTCCATTCTGAAAAAAATGGATCATATAAGTGCAGGTCCTACTTTTTTTTGGAATAGATCAGTGGTCAAAAGTTGATCAGTTTTTTAAACGGATGTTTTGGGTCCTTTTTTTGTCAGTAAATGAGGATCCTAATTCATGGACAGAAAAAGCTGATCCTTCCCCCAAGAATATATTCCACTAGGCAGCCCCCCTCTAGTACCATCCTCCCACCCAGTAGCGTAATTTGGTGGGTGCAGATGGGGCGGCTGCTCCCGGGCCCACACAGGCAGGGGGCCCACTGAAGATTTTGCCAGTTAATGCTGTCCACAAAAGCTATTGCCTTTAACAAATGTCTATTGGCTGTAGATGGCCCCTGGGCAGCAACCAGTGCTCCTGGGGGGCCCAAACGGCTACCGAATGTTGTGTCTGATCATTTGGCTGTATGCGCTTGTATGTGAGAAGAACATACAGTTGAATGCAGCAGGGTGATTGACCAGGCGAGGAGAGCATTGGCTCCCCACTCTGCCAATCACTGCTGTGGCCACTAGAGGCCGTTCCCTCCCTTAGAGCTGTGGTACATGAGTAATGTCACTCGTGTGCTCACAGAGCAGCGAGAGAGTTTACATCAGGAGACCACAGTACTGCAACCGCACAGCAGGTAAGTATGGCTTTTTTTCCCTTAGTTATAGAGGAGGAGACCTATGGGGTGGGTGGGGCTAACTCCTGGGAAGGATGTTATCTATGGGAGAGGGGGGCTAACTCCTGGGAAGGATGTTTTCTATGGGGGGGGCTAACTCCTGGGAAGGATGTTATCTATGGGGGGGGCTAACTCCTG